>NC_050097.1:56116881-56419912 GCF_902167145.1 Zea mays
AGCCAAAGATTATATCATCAACATATACTTGACAAATGAAAATATCACCATTATGTTTCTTTGTGAAGAGAGTTGTGTCGACGGTCCCGATCTTGAAGCCCTTTTCGATGAGAAAGTCGCGAAGACGCTCATACCAAGCCCTTGGAGCTTGCTTTAGCCCATAAAGCGCCTTGGACAACCTGTAAGCATGGTTAGGATATCTAGGGTCTTCAAATCCAGGCGGTTGCTCAACATATACAAGTTCATTTATGAAGCCATTTAAAAATGCACTTTTTACATCCATTTGATAAAGTTTTATATCATAGCATGATGCATATGCAAGTAGGATACGGATGGCTTCCAGTCGAGCAACCGGTGCAAAGGTCTCTCCAAAATCTAAGCCTTCAACTTGAGAGAATCCCTTTGCGACAAGTCTTGCCTTGTTTCTTACAATCACACCTTGATCATCTTGTTTGTTTCTGAACACCCACTTTGTTCCAATGATTCTTGCATCTTGTGGGGGCTTTTCCAGGGTCCAAACTTCGTTATGGGTGAAGTTGTTAAGTTCTTCATGCATGGCATTCACCCAGTCCGGATCCTGTAGCGCCTCATCTATACAAGTAGGCTCAACACAAGAAACAAAAGAGTGATGTTCAATAAAAGAAGCATGTCTATGTGATCGAGTAATAACCCCTTGTGAAGGACTCCCGATGATTTGGTTTTGAGGATGAGCTTGAAGTAGTGATGAGTTTCTCCTGTCAACCACTTGGGAAGAGGATCCTAGAGCATCAACATCTTCGGCTTGTACCCTTGCTTGTTTATGAGAGACAAATGTATCTTCATTTGCATGCCTCTCATCTTTTTCATCATCTTGTGGTACATTTGATGAAGAAGGCCTGTCAATGATTTGCACCTCTTCTTCATCTTCTTTTGGTTTGATAGCTCCAATAGGCATGTTCTTCATTGCTTCCCTAAGTGGCTCATCACCTACATCATCAAGATTTTCAAGTGCTCCTTGGGAGCCATTAGTCTCATCAAATTCCACATCATATGTTTCTTCTACCACGCCAGTGGCATGGTTGAATACTCGATATGCTTTGGACTTTAATGAATAACCCAAAAGAAAACCAATATCACAACGTCTTTGAAACTTCCCTAGGTGATGGTGTTTCTTGTAGATGTAGCATTTGCACCCAAACACCCGGAAGAAAGAGACGTCTGGCTTTTTCCCATTTAGCAGTTCATAAGGAGTCTTCGCAAGTAGCCGGTGAGGAAATAGCCTGTTTGATGCATAACAAGCAGTGCTGACAGCTTCGGCCCAAAACCTCTCCGGTGTGTTATACTCATCAATCATTGTTCTTGCAAGAGTGATCAAGGTCCTATTTTTCCTTTCAACAACTCCATTTTGTTGAGGCGTGTATGTGGCAGATACTTCATGCTTGATCCCAATTTCATCACAGTACTCATGAATGTTGGTGTTGTCAAATTCTTTGCCATTGTCACTTCTAATCTTCTTAATCTTGCAATCAAATTCATTTTGTGCTTTCTTGGCAAACATCTTGAATATAGATGCAACTTCAGATTTGTCATGGAGAAAGAACACCCAAGTGTATCTTGAGAAGTCATCAACAATCACTAGACAGTAGAGGTTGCCACCGGCACTGACATAATTTGTAGGTCCAAATAAATCCATATGAAGTAGTTCCAGTGGCCTTGATGTTGACATGAAAGCTTTAGTGGGATGTGTATTAGCAACTTGCTTTCCAGCTTGACATGCACTGCATGGCTTGTCTTTTTCAAACACCACATCCTTTAATCCTCTAACCATATCTTTCTTTAATACCTTCTTGAGTGTGCTCATCCCAACATGTGCAAGCCTCCTATGCCAAAGCCATCCAAGAGAAGCTTTGGTGAAGAGGCAAGTTCTTAAGTCTGCATCTTCTGAAGTGAAATCCACTAAGTAGAGGTTGTTGTATCTAAATCCCTTGAATACCATTGATTCATCATCCATCTTTGTTACAATAACCTCTGTTGGAGTGAATAAGCATTGAAGTCCAAGATCACAGAGTTGACCCACTGATAATAAATTGAAGCTCAAAGGTGCAACTAAGAGAACATTTGATATTGATAAATCATTTGAGATTGCCACCTTGCCAAGTCCTTGCACTTTTCCTTTTGAATTGTCTCCAAATGTGATTTTATCTTGACCATCAACATTCTCATCTAGTGAGGTGAACATCCGTGGGTTGCCTGTCATATGTTGTGTGCATCCACTATCAATAACCCAATGGCTCCCACCGGTCTTGTAGTTCACCTACATTCACAGACAATTCAAGCTTGAGTTTTGAGGGCCCTATATTGCATAGGACCAGTGACTCTCTCAATTAAGGACTTTGCCACCCAGATTTGTCTAAGTCTACTCTTGTTTGGTGGACCTAGGAATGTAACCTTAACCTTTTGAAAGTTGCCTAGAGGGGGGGTGAATAGGCAAGTTAAAACTTTTTCAACAAAAACTAGAAGCAAACTGGGTAAAACTGAATTGATCTCGAAATTCACTCAGTTAACTTTGGAAATGAGATGTTCTAAATGATCCACAGGGTTCAAAGTAGTAGATCTGAGAAGGGCACTTCTCAAAATCCACACACCAAAAAGATATAAACAAATCTTCCACGCAATGGTGAGAGAACGAAGAACATGTATAAGCACAATGAACAAGAACACAAGAGACACAAGATTTATCCCGAGGTTCGGTCACACCACCAAGGTGCCCTACTTCCTCGTTGAGGCGCCCACAAAGAGTCGGGTCTCTTTCAACCCTAATCCTCCCTTTGCCGACCACAAAGGTCAAGCTCACACACTAATCTTTGCTCAAACGAGCGGGTAATACAAACTTTCTTATGGTCTTCCACAAGATTTGGAGACTCACAAGAGACACCTAGTCGTCTAGGAGCTAGAAGCTCCAAGAGTAATGAATCCACAAAGAACTCGATGTAGTACCAAAGCTCGAATGAAGAAGAGCAAGAGAGATTTGGAGATGAAGCACAAAAACCGTAGCTCTCAAACTCACTCAAAGATTTCTCTCCAAAGATTTGAAATGGGAGAGGCAAGAGGTGTGTGAGAGAGAGTGGGAGGTGTTTCTCAGGTTGGGAATGAAGTTTTGTGCGTGCTCTCCTGTGGGGAAGAGTGTGGGAGGTGTATATAAAGGTGCCCCCAAAAGCTGGTGGCCGTTGGGGAAATCTGACTGAAATTCGGTTGAACCGGTTCTAAAACCGGTTGAACCGGATTCCACCAGTCGGTTTTCGGTTCACTGGCGGACTCAGTCGGAGACTGGACCGGACTCAAATTCGGTTCAACCGGTTTCAAATTCGGTTGAACCGGTTTTAAATTCGGTTGAACCGGTTCTAATTCGGTTGAACCGGTTCCAAAAATCTGCACACGACTTTTTCTGACAGGACTGACTGGCAGACTGGCAGTGACAGAGGGGAACAGTGCAGAAACCGGTTGAACCGGTTTGCAAATTCGGTTGAACCGGTTTGCAAATTCGGTTGAGTCAGGCCGAAATTCGGTTGCTCCATTTTGCAAATTCGGTTGAGCCGGGCCAAAATTCGGTGGAACCAATTTTTGAAACTGTTGCGCAGATTTTGAGAAAAGTGAAGTGAAACAAGGGTAAAATGGAAGTTTTAGATCAAGGATTTTGAGCTTTAGTACCAACACCAACCTTCTTTATGGATCCCTCTTGATAGTACGACGATTCCTATACTCAAGTTAGATAAAATATAATTAAGTAAACTCCTTGAGTCATTGGTGTCTTAAGTGTGATTTCTCCATGGTGTTGCTTCATAAGGATCACAAACATCTTTGTCTCACCTTTTGAAGCAAACATAAATCGAGCCTGTGACTTGTGCCATTTCACCATATATTAGTTCAAATCATGGCTTCAAGTCACCTTACTGATGCATCAACATGTTGTAACTCTTTATAGCTGATTAGTTCATCGACTTAGTGCAAGTACTCTCTTCTTCACTTTAGCCATGGTACCTCGGTCTACAAGCCGTCGCTTGGCCTTCACCTTCACTTAGTTCCTCGAAGCCCTTTCCTTGCTATCTTCACCCTATCAAGCCATTCTTGAGTCACATCTTATTGAGCATCCATTGAGAGAATCATTTCTTCAATATTGTGAACCTTGCTTGAATGTCATCTAGATATAACTGCTAAGATCAATCAAGCTCCAGTTTGATTCTCATATATTCATATATGGACTAATAGTAATATGGTCAAGCCAATTCACGATTCCTCATATCTTATTCACTTTGGCTTGACCAATCCTCTTAATCACTTCAACCTCTATTATGATCATATTTATGCATAGTGATTTCTCAGGACTTGTCCATATATTCAAACCAATATAGAGACCATATTATATCCATTTGCATTGTCTCACTGGTTATTTGACCTTGTGTTGAACCTTGTTCACTGATCATTATACACTATTCAAGTATGTTCATCATACTGAATTTCCTGTTCAACACTTAGCAAACTTGTTAGACCTTTAAATGTGTTGTTATCCAAATCACCAAAACTCACAAAAGGGATGAATGCACTTTCAATCTCCCCCTTTTTGGTGATTGATGACAACACATTTAAAGCTTACATAAGATTTAATAAATAAGATTTTGAATCCTATGATATAGTTTCCTCCCCCTAAATATGTGCATTTCAGAAAATACCAATTTTGTACTCAAATGCCAAAAGCACATATTTGGGTCAAAGAGTGAAGACAACTTATATCATACTATTCATAGGATGCTTTGTGTCATAAATAAATGTAATGCTCATAACATAGTATGCACTCATCAACTTTCTACATCTTATGTTTTCTTATGACTTCCTTTTTTAATTATTTCTCCCCTTTTTAAAGCCTTCTAACACTTAGTTACATAAGACTAAAGGCAAGCTTTAATGCAAAATTTCTCCCCCTTTGTCATAAATCTCCAAAAAGGATACAAAGAATATAAAGGGTAGAAATTATGATTAAGCAAGATTTGAACACACTATCATGAAGAGGGTCCTTAGATGGCACAAAGGTAATGGATAAGTGACATGAAGTGATGTACCTTTGCATTTTACCTTTTCAAGGGGAGTTCAAAACTTGTGTTGGATTTACAATTCATTTGCAAGCTCTTGTTGGTATAATTTTGACATAGGTCCAAGATATCAAATGAATATTGGCATACTAATTGAAAGATAAATCTTGATACCTGGAGTCTAGATGTCACCTAGCATTTTCTTATCATAACAAGAGGCAACATGAAAATTGCACAAGTATGGATTATACAACTAGTGATCATTCACGAGAATATCAATTGAAAAAACACCAATTGATTTAATTTGATAGATAAACATATCACTAATTGCATATTACACTAAGTTCTCCTCAAATTTTAGAGCGCACATATATATGAATTCAATTGATACCAGTTGAGAGTACTTATTTGTAATTTAAAGTACCATTGGCATAAAATGAGTATCAATTAAACATAATCATGCAACATAAGAAACATGTGCACTATTTAATCAATTAAGTTCTAGACAGGAGAATCTATAAGCTATGCTACTTCAGATATTTGTAATCCAAAAAGATGTGATACATATTTACCAATTTTAGATGACGTTGGAGTAGCATATATAAGAGAAACTCATTCTCTTATGAAATATATAGAAGATACATTTATTGGAGCAAAGAATCTTTGATACCCATCAAAATGTGCAGTGGAAGCGATTGTCTTTGCTTGAAGATTCCTTTCTAATTTGATACTACACACATAATAGACTTGAAAATGAAGTTAGTCTCAAAGATTCAAATTATAGACCATTCTCCCCCCTAAATGTGTGCATACAAGTGATGAATACTTGTTTTACTTTATGCACTTGGACTTGTGAGGCCAGGGGATTAAGTTCTACAATTTGAACCTTGGTACAAATAAAGTATGAAAATTGCACCAATTTAAGGAATTACTCATAATCAAACGGTATACTAATAGACATGATATGCAATATTTTAAGCCAAGATTCAAGTGCAACCTTATGATGTGACTTAAGATATTGCATATACATGCATACACTAACTTGTAAGAGCCTAGATACACAAATGTAATACAATAGTTCATGGAGTGACACACCTTTGTTCCATGCCATATGGTCTTCATTATAATCATGAATTTCTATCTTAGCTTTTGATAGGCTTGACATTTCAAAGAGAAACTTGTCCTCTTTAAACGATCAAGAGAAACTCATTCTCTTCAAAGAACTACACAAATTCACTAAAAGAAAATGTTAGTCTTTAAGGACACAAGATATAGAATGAGCTCCCCCTAAATGTATGCATCAAGTACTTGAATTACTTGTAACATGCAATTGATTCAATTAAGATTCTTAGAGGAGTTCATCATATATCTTGGTCAAGGCATAATATATTTGAAACAATTGAATTTATGCTAGAGAACACATATCGTTCCCCAATAGAACTAATCCATGGGGTGACATGTGGTAAATATTTGATCATTTCCTTGGAACCACTCATCCTCATTTGATGTTCTCCAAGGTGTGAGACTACACAACATGAACTTGAAAGAAATCATTAGTCTCACAAGATATAGGCTAAACTCTCCATCAATTTGTGCATGCAAGAGTACACAAAGTACACTTATGCACATCAACAATACGAGGTTAAAGGAGATGTTTGCACTATATCTTAGTTTAACATAACATGCTTTACATAGATGATGAAAATTATACCAATTAAAAGTTTAAGAACTAAAAGTATATCAATTGAAATCTTGAAGGGTAGAGCATGCTAATATGAATCTCAAACCTCATAATGAAGGATATCATATAAATATGTCACTGCATCTTCATTATTTGGTTGACAAAAAAATGTAACTCCCTTCTTGAATCACTGTGATCTCTTTTCTCTTTACGATTTCATCCAACCAAGTGATCATGAACTTCTTTCATCTTTTCTTGATTTGATCATACTTGATATGAGATCAATTGAAGCTCAATGATTGAAACAACCAAGATTCTTATATTTGTAGATTTTGAATTCATCTTCAAAGAACTTGGGAGGACCTTGTTGAACCACTTAGAAACGAGAGTATTAGAAACACAAGAGAGGGTTTCACAAATGATGATCCTTATATGTGGATGGCAAATGAATCATCATTATTGAAACCCAAAAGGATAGACTAAATTCCTTTAAATTAGTGCACACATATAGTTGATGTCAAAGTTATATGCACTATTGACCATTTTATATTGCAAGGAATTTAACCTATACTATGGTACATCCCACTAAGGATAGAATACTAAAACAACTGAAGGAGAGGAAGTTTTCATACCTTGGCCTCTTATCAACTTCTTCTTACTTTAGTTGAATAGTATCCTTTAAGCTTGTGATTTATACAATTTAAAACAAGCACCATCTCTTATCATAGATTTTCTATGGATAAACTCAACACAAGAGATGGCATTAGTAGCACAAGCACTAGTTTCTTATTTAGCAACCCTTTATATGTGAAGGGCAAACGAGTTGCTAAAATAGAGAAACATCATAATATGGACTAAATTTCCTTGAACCCTCATGCACAATATATTTTGAATGACATGGATAATATGCATGGTTATTCAATGAAGTCTAAAGGGATGACTTAATCCATATTATGGTGAGTGTCTAATATAGAAGAATCAAATCCAAATTAACTAGATAGAGAATACATCACATAATTTTGGATTGTTCACCATATGATAATATTCATTCAACTTCCAATTAGACCTTTATTTCATAATCAACAACTGATGTATATCCTCAAGTGCTTCTTTTCCCTTAGTGGCTACACAAGTCACAAAAAGATAAGATTTGAAAATAATATGCACTTGAGATTCAGTTGTTACCACCCTAGCTACTATCTCCAAAGATGATTTATACATTCATTATCGAGCACCCAACTTGATCCATTGAAGGAGTGATCCTGCAAAACAAGTTTAAGCTTCATATCTTGGTACCCAATTTGAATTGGGTCCTTTGAGATTAGTAGTAAGAGCCTTGAGTACCCACACAATCCTTATTGTGGCCTTTCTCTTTGTGCAGGCAACCACATATACTTGACAACCATCTTACATGGTTTCAAGTCAATATTTAATCACATAGATAAAAACTAGAGTTAAGAATAGGAGCCTTTTCTCCTTTTATTAATACATCATTGTGTTGCCTTCTTGATGATGAACCTACCTTGACTTTGGGTGCACCTAGCTTATCAAGGTTAGTCGCACAAGCATTCATATCATAAAGACAAGTTATGCATGGAATTTACAACCTAGTGATCCAATTCAATGTGAAGCATATGGATACTGATTGAAGTAGATTTCTAAGATATTAAAATATGGGTTTCCAAAATTTAGAGAGTATGGATCACTAATTGTACCTTTTATAGTTTAAAAATCATATCCATGTTAGTGCATATGTATGTCATGAATATCAACAAAAAGATTCTTATGCACTTTTAGATTTAACGATAAGGGAATTTTAAACTGCATCAAGAGTAGCTATTTAGAAAACAAAGATTACAATCCATATGAATGAGATACAAATTTACCATTTTGGATTGTCTTAGTATAGTTCACTCAAGTGAAAGGTATTCTCTATGACACAAGATATATAATGTTCTCCCACTAGATATGTGCATCAAGTATTTGAATGACTTGCCACATGCACTTTCAATTTAGTTAAGAGTCTCATGAGGAGTACATTACATATCATGGTCAAGGCATGACAAATTTGCAATGAATTAACTTATGCCTAAGAATACTTACCACCACATAGAATGTACCTTTTGTTATACCAATTTGACAGATCTTACTATCTGTGGTGGTGTCACCTTAGTATTCTTCTTTTCATCATTTGTGGAGACTTCCTTCTTTGTTATCTCTTTTCCTTTTAAAACTAGTCGATAAAACACTTTGAAAAGAGGTATTAGTAGTACAAGGAAGTATTTAATGAATGATGATATATATATATATATATATGAATGGCAAACAAATCATCATTTATGAGGCGTAAAGGCATAAATTAAATTCCTTTTAAGTTAATGCACATGGAGCGGTGAATTCATAATATGCACTAATTTACAAATTTAAGCCAAAAGGAATTTAATCTTCATATTGACATTTCTTTTCATAGAATATATTATTAGCAATTGAAAGAATGTCACTTGAAAGGAACTACCATTGATCAACAACCAATTGAAGCAATTAGTTCAATACCTTTGCCTTGAGCATTCCTAATCTTTCTTTTAGGTGAAGATTAACCTTTAAAGCTTGTGATTTTACCAATTGAAAGAGCACAATCTCTACTTATGAATTTCCATGAAATATCTTAAAAGAGATTGTATTAGTAACACGAGCAATAGTTTCCTATTTAGCAACCTCTAGTATATGAATGACAAGAAGGTTACTAAAACAAGGAAACCTCATGATATGAACTAAATTACCCTTACAAGCATCATGCATAACATCAATTGAAAAAAAAAGATGAAAGTAGCATGATTATTTAATTAAGTTTACATGGCAAGTTTAATTCATAGCATTGTGAGTGATTAATGTAGAAGACTCAAAACCAATTTAAACAAGAATGAATACATCACATAGTATTGGTTCGATCTTCTTTGAATGTTGAATGGCACACTCCATTTGGGAAACACATTCTCATGTTGTGAGACTACATAAACACTTAGATAGAAACATTAGTCTCACAACTCTAGTCATATAGAGAATTCCCCATTTGGTAAGTGCTATAAGAATTTGAATTTCTTACTTAGCACTCTATTCATTTAAGAACATGGGATAATACTCTTTATGTCTAGGTCATGGCAATAATATGATGATTAACTTGAAATATGCCATAAGATACATAAAATCAATTTAAAGCATGTAGATTGTCACAATATAAAAATATGAACTTGCAATCTACCATATAATTAGATCCTTTCCAAAGCAAGGTAAAATCTTTTAAGTTCATTCTCAAGTGCTTCATTTTTCCTATGTGGATACAAAAGACACAAAGGAATATACCAATTAAAAGCAATGTGCACTTAAAAATTAATTGTTACCATCCTTTGGATATCACTTGGTTATAGGCCTTTTGCTTGATTCCCACAAAGGTTAATCCTTATTCCCTACAACACAAGTTCTTGCTAGAGATGAATATGAAGTTAGTGATATAACAATTCAATTCATCTTTGGGTCAATCTTAAAGGATAGACAATGTAAGATTGATAGCTTGAGATAAGAATTGAGTTAAACCGCTCAAGCACCCCAAAGCTTCATATCATCTCTAGGTACCTGCAAAACTTATTAAGTACATTTTGGTACCCATCTCATGATAGGTCCATTATGGTTAGCCAATAAGGACTTAGGCACCCAAATAGCCTTGGTCCTAGAATATGGTGAACTCATCACCTTTCTAGCACAAGAGTCAAATTTGGGTCTCCTAAGCATATTTGAATGTATTGACAAGTTAGGCTTAGGAGTTTTACCCTTTGGACAAACCTTGAATAGATGACCTTTTTCACGGCAATTGTAGCAAATGCGGTGCTTATCCTTGCAATGCATTTGCCTTTTGTTTTCATCCTTTTTGATGGTCATCTTTCTTGATCGTGCAAGATCTTGGTTCTTCATGTGGGGGCATGAATCAATTTCATGACCCTTCTCCTTGCATCCATAGCACCTTCTATCGCTTCTCTTTGATCTTTCTTTGTTGAAGCACATAGGTACATTGTTAGAGCAAATAGTATGAGCATTAATTTTCTTACCATGAATTTTGCTCATGTCCTTCTTGGAAAGCTTGGTATTCTTTTGAAGGGGTTTTGTGCATGCTACGGTTGTCCCCTTCTCAAGCTTTTTCACCATATTATCACAGTTACCTTGAGAAGGTTGAGCATGACACTTTCCCTTCAAAAGAGTTAAGCTCCTTCTTAGCCTTCCAACTTCTTCCTTGAGCTCTTTATTTTCTTGTGTCATAGAAATATCACTAATTCCTGAAATTTCTAGCTCAATGGAAGATTGGCTTTCTTGAGAGCAACATTTGTTAGCACATGATAATATAGTTTCTACTTGAGTACATGTGCATATGTGAGGTTGGTATGATTTCAAATTAGTTAACACAACCTCATGAGCCATTTCTAACATGATATGTGAATCCATCAATTTATTATAAGAGCACACAAGCATATCATGTTTTTCTTGCAAAGCAAGATTTTCAATATTTAGCTTTTCTATTGTGTTCTTGAGCATAGCATTTTTACTTTCTAATTGAGCAATATATGATGAATGATTAACAGCTTTAATTTGCTCAATTGAAATGTCTTCATACCTTTGGACCAAATCATCATGAGAGCACTTTAGCTTCTCATGCTCTTTGGTCAACTTCTCTAAGTCTTCAATTTTTCCGATGAGGAAGTCTTCTTGCTTATGAAGCATTTCTTTTTGTTCTTCCTCTCTTTTCATGAGTTTGAGCAAGCTCATCCGATGTTTCTTGCTTAGCTGAGCGAAGAATTGTTGAAGATCATCCTCATCTTCACTATCACTTTCTTGCTCCTCCTCATCCTCACTTTCACTTTCACTGTCACTCCCATTAGCAATAAAGCACATATGAGAAGTGGATTTGAAAGACGAACCTTGTGAAGAGGTGGATTCGTCGTTTGGTCTCCATCGATCATTTTCTTCTTCAATTTTGTTCTTCGCCTCATCTTCCTTCATTTTGAGGAACATCCTTTCGGCGATTCTCATGGCAAGATCTATTGCCCTAGGATCAACATCTGCAACAAAAGATGAAGTCGAGGCAGCCTCAACTTTTTCAAGCTTAGAAGCACTTTTGTTTCTTAGTCCCCCCGACATGATCTTTTCCTCACACGGTTAAGCGTTAGAAACGAGGATTAGGCTCTGATACCAATTGAAAGTTGCCTAGAGGGGGGGTGAATAGGCAAGTTAAAACTTTTTCAACAAAAACTAGAAGCAAACTGGGTAAAACTGAATTGATCTCGAAATTCACTCAGTTAACTTTGGAAATGAGATGTTCTAAATGATCCACAGGGTTCAAAGTAGTAGATCTGAGAAGGGCACTTCTCAAAATCCACACACCAAAAAGATATAAACAAATCTTCCACGCAATGGTGAGAGAACGAAGAACATGTATAAGCACAATGAACAAGAACACAAGAGACACAAGATTTATCCCGAGGTTCGGTCACACCACCAAGGTGCCCTACTTCCTCGTTGAGGCGCCCACAAAGAGCCGGGTCTCTTTCAACCCTAATCCTCCCTTTGCCGACCACAAAGGTCAAGCTCACACACTAATCTTTGCTCAAACGAGCGGGTAATACAAACTTTCTTATGGTCTTCCACAAGATTTGGAGACTCACAAGAGACACCTAGTCGTCTAGGAGCTAGAAGCTCCAAGAGTAATGAATCCACAAAGAACTCGATGTAGTACCAAAGCTCGAATGAAGAAGAGCAAGAGAGATTTGGAGATGAAGCACAAAAACCGTAGCTCTCAAACTCACTCAAAGATTTCTCTCCAAAGATTTGAAATGGGAGAGGCAAGAGGTGTGTGAGAGAGAGTGGGAGGTGTTTCTCAGGTTGGGAATGAAGTTTTGTGCGTGCTCTCCTGTGGGGAAGAGTGTGGGAGGTGTATATAAAGGTGCCCCCAAAAGTTGGTGGCCGTTGGGGAAATCTGACTGAAATTCGGTTGAACCGGTTCTAAAACCGGTTGAACCGGATTCCACCAGTCGGTTTTCGGTTCACTGGCGGACTCAGTCGGAGACTGGACCGGACTCAAATTCGGTTCAACCGGTTTCAAATTCGGTTGAACCGGTTTTAAATTCGGTTGAACCGGTTCTAATTCGGTTGAACCGGTTCCAAAAATCTGCACACGACTTTTTCTGACAGGACTGACTGGCAGACTGGCAGTGACAGAGGGGAACAGTGCAGAAACCGGTTGAACCGGTTTGCAAATTCGGTTGAACCGGTTTGCAAATTCGGTTGAGTCAGGCCGAAATTCGGTTGCTCCATTTTGCAAATTCGGTTGAGCCGGGCCAAAATTCGGTGGAACCAATTTTTGAAACTGTTGCGCAGATTTTGAGAAAAGTGAAGTGAAACAAGGGTAAAATGGAAGTTTTAGATCAAGGATTTTGAGCTTTAGTACCAACACCAACCTTCTTTATGGATCCCTCTTGATAGTACGACGATTCCTATACTCAAGTTAGATAAAATATAATTAAGTAAACTCCTTGAGTCATTGGTGTCTTAAGTGTGATTTCTCCATGGTGTTGCTTCATAAGGATCACAAACATCTTTGTCTCACCTTTTGAAGCAAACATAAATCGAGCCTGTGACTTGTGCCATTTCACCATATATTAGTTCAAATCATGGCTTCAAGTCACCTTACTGATGCATCAACATGTTGTAACTCTTTATAGCTGATTAGTTCATCGACTTAGTGCAAGTACTCTCTTCTTCACTTTAGCCATGGTACCTCGGTCTACAAGCCGTCGCTTGGCCTTCACCTTCACTTAGTTCCTCGAAGCCCTTTCCTTGCTATCTTCACCCTATCAAGCCATTCTTGAGTCACATCTTATTGAGCATCCATTGAGAGAATCATTTCTTCAATATTGTGAACCTTGCTTGAATGTCATCTAGATATAACTGCTAAGATCAATCAAGCTCCAGTTTGATTCTCATATATTCATATATGGACTAATAGTAATATGGTCAAGCCAATTCACGATTCCTCATATCTTATTCACTTTGGCTTGACCAATCCTCTTAATCACTTCAACCTCTATTATGATCATATTTATGCATAGTGATTTCTCAGGACTTGTCCATATATTCAAACCAATATAGAGACCATATTATATCCATTTGCATTGTCTCACTGGTTATTTGACCTTGTGTTGAACCTTGTTCACTGATCATTATACACTATTCAAGTATGTTCATCATACTGAATTTCCTGTTCAACACTTAGCAAACTTGTTAGACCTTTAAATGTGTTGTTATCCAAATCACCAAAACTCACAAAAGGGATGAATGCACTTTCACCTTTCCATTTGCAACCTTTCTTAGAACATAGTGAGCATTGAAAGCAAATGGTCTTGAGTGCTTAGGCAAGGGAGTTGGTGGTTTAGCTTTGCAGTTGTGGGCAAAATGACCTTCATTTCCACACTCAAAGCATTTGATAGGCTTGTGAGTCTGCTTTGGCTTGTATTGAGTGATAGCTTTCTTTTGCACAAAAGCATTGTATCCAATACCACTCTTGTTATTTTTCATAACAGTGTTCATAAGCAGCTCATTTTGGAGGTATTGACCCTTGTTAAACTTTTGCACACTTGTTGCAAGATGTTCATTTTCACTTTTTAGTTTCTTGACCTCATTCTTAAGCCTTTGATTATCCACTGCCAACTCATTGTTGAAATCATTGTTCTCAATAGCAACCTTTCCTCTAGTAGTTGCATCAGTCAAGTAATTCTTCAATTTTTGGTTGTCTAAAGTCAGGACTTCAACTTTTTCAGTCAATTCAGCATGTAGACTAGTTTTCTTTTCTTGAATCAAATCATCACATGAGGTTGCTACATCAAACTTAACAACAGGATTAATAGCCTCATGTGTTTTGCAAGATAAAAGTTCATTTTCAACAAGAAGATTGTCATGATCAAATTTAATTTGAGTATAGTCTTCCTTGATCTTTACTAGTCTATTTTGCAACTCCCTATTAGCTTCATTTAATTTGTCATATTTTTCCTTAGCATCTTTTAGGGAGTTTGTGAGCTCATTTATAGTTGATGACATAGTTTTATTCTCTTCTTTTATTTCATCACTAGCCTTTATAACTATGTCATATTTGGCATTTAAAGATTCATTTTCATTTTTCAACCTATCACACTTAGCTTTTGACTTTCTAATGATTTGAGTATATTCTTTAAGCAAGTCAGCTAACTCATCATATGAAGGTGAAGCAAATTCCTCATCACTATCACTATCACTATCACTATCATCAGCAATATTAATATCATTTTGTACCTTCCGTTCACCCCTAGCCATGAGGCATAGGTGAGAAGTCGATGATGGCGATGGTGGTGGTGAAGAGAAGTCCCCGGCGATGGCGGCAACTTTTTCATCATTCTCTTCTTCACTTGAAGAAGACCCACTTGATGATTCGATGTCGGTGAGCCAGTCGCCAACAATATATGCCTTTCCATTCTTCTTCTTGTGAAACCTCTTTTGCTTCCCATCCTTCCTCTTGAAGAATTTCTTTTCCTTCTTTTCATCATCGCTGTCATCTTCTTTCTTGCCCTTGAACTTATTCTTCTTGGGCTTGTTGCATTGATGAGCAAGATGACCGAGCTCACCACAGTTGTAGCAGTCCATCTCAGAAATGGGCTTTCTTTTGTTGGAAAAGAATTTCTTCTTCCTTGAATCAAATTTGATGCCTTCTCTATTTAGCTTCTTCAACATCTTGGTGGTCTTCCTTATCATCAAGGCAATGTTTGCATCAAGGTCATCATCACTTGAGGATTCTTCCTCAACTTGTATTTTTGCTTTTCCTTTTCTTTCATGATTTGCTTTGAGAGCCAAATCCTTTCTTTTGGAAGATGATTCTTCTTTGTCGTTGATGTGCATATACATTTCATGGGCATTGATCTTTCCCAAAATTTGTGTAGGTGTGGTAACTGAAAGATCCATTTGATGTAGCACAGTGACAATGTGTCCATATTTGTCTATTGGGAGGACACTGAGAATCTTCCTCACAACATCTGGTTGTGAGATTTGAGTAAGCCCCAATCCATTAACTTCCTCTACAAGAATATTAAGTCGTGAGTACATAGCATTTGCATTTTCATTAGTAAGCATTTCAAAGGAATTTAACTTTCGCATGGCTATGTGATATCTTTCCTCACGTTCACTTCTAGTTCCTTCGTGTAGAGCACAAATGTCCATCCACAAATCATGAGCATTTTTATGATTTCTTACTCTATTGAACACATCTTTGCAAAGGCCTCTAAAAAGGGTGTTTTTGGCCTTAGCATTCCATTTCTCATAATTGAACTCATCACCTACAAGATTTGTGGGATCTCTAGGTTCGGGGAATCCTTGTGTGGCGGCTTTATAGACACCAATGTCTATAGCCTCTAAGTATGCTTCCATACGAATTTTCCAATAAGGAAAATCGTCACCATCAAAAACGGGAGGAGGTCCATCCCCACCGGACATCGTAACTCTAGCGGTTAAGCTAATCTATGAGCAACAATGCTCTGATACCAATTGAAAGGATCACGATGCCCAAGAGGGGGGTGAATTGGGCTTTTCTAAAAATCAACACTAATTAAAACCTAAGCAAGAGCTAAGCAAGAGCCCAACTTCACCCCAACTACTAGCACTAAGAATATAATACTAGAAATGCAACAATGCTAAGACAATACTTCAATTACTTGCTAAACAAATACACAATGTAAAGTGCTTGAATTAAGTGCGGAATGTAAAGCAAGGTTTAGAAGACTCCTCCAATTTTTCCCGAGGTATCGAAGAGTCGGCACTCTCCACTAGTCCTCGTTGGAGCACCCGCGCAAGGGTATCGCTCCCCCTTGGTCCTCGCAAGAACCAAGTGCTCACTACGAGATGATCCTTTGCCACTCCGGCGCGGTGGATCCCTCGAGACCGCTTACAAACTTGAGTCGGGTCACCAACAAGATCTTCACGGTGATCACCGAGCTCCCAACGCCACCAAGCCGTCTAGGTGATGCCGATCACCAAGAGTAACAAGCCGTAGACTTTCGCTTGACCAAGAGAAGCCTAATGCAAGTGGTGTGTGCTCTAGGTGGCTCTCACTAGCGCTAATGAGGAACAAACGCGGATTATAATTCTCTAATCTCCTCACTAGGCTTTTGGTGCTTGCAATGCTCTAGCAATGTGCTGGAATAAATGTGGAGTGCAAGACATTGAATATGGTGGGTGGAGGGAGTATAAATAGCCCTCACCCACCAACTAGCCGTTACAGGCATTTCACTGCGCAATGGCGCACCGGACAGTCCGGTGCGCCACCGGTGCGCCAACGGTGCGCCAACGGTCGTTTCCAACGGCTAGTTCTGACAGCTAGCCGTTGGACTCATGGCGCACCGGACAGTGAACAGTTCACTGTCCGGTGCACACAGGACAGTCCGGTGCGGTGTCCGGTGTGCCACTAAAATTCAACTCTGAAAGCTGCGCTCTCGGATTTCTGCGGAGGGAAAGCCTCTGCCGCGGACCAGCCTGGCCCCACCTGGCAGAGGGTGCACCGGACAGTCCGGTGCACACCGGACAGACCGGTGCCCTAAGGCCAGAAACACTAACTCTTGTTTTTCAGCTGATTTTTAAATCGGTTTTCGCTCTAACTTGTGTGTGAGCTCTAGAGTGACACCTAGCACTGTATATGAGTGTGATTGTGCACCAACACTACACTAGAACTCTCTTGGTCAAACTACTCATCGACAACCCCTCTTTATAGTTCGGCTAAAAGAGAATAAAAGACCTAACTAAATCGCGAGTGTCCACATCTCCTTGACACTCGGACTCCGTAGACCTTCACCTTTTGTTTCGTCGTTTTAGCCGTCGCTTTGAGTTCTTATCTCCGGGATTGTTTTCACCGTTGTAGTACTTCTACCTGTCATGCGACCTAACTTACCATTTGTCTCTGCAAAACACACGTTAGTCACATATAATATTACGTTGTCATTAATCACTAAAACCAACCAGGGGCCTAGATGCTTTCACCCGCGTGCGTCCATGACGTCGGTGGTTCTCAGCCCCCTACGGAAGCAAGGAGACGTCAGCAGGATCCCAACCGCACCGCCAGCTATGCTTCTACAGGGCTCAGACACTTCTCCGACGGCCACGTTATTGCGTACGTAGGGCTCAAGCCCTTCTCCGATAGCCACCTTGGCATGTACACAGGGCTCAGGCACTTCTCTGCCAGACACGTTAGCGCATAAACTACACCCCCATTGTACACCTGTACCCTCTCCTTGCATCTATAAAAGGGAGGTCCAGGGCCTTCATGCGGGGGAGGTCACGCGGAGGGACGAGCGAACGAACAGGCTCACTCTCTCTCTCTCTCCCGCGAACGCTTGTAACCCCTACTACGAGCACCCCCTGGTGCGAGATAACACGAGCCGCATTTCCCTCTTGTGTTCCATCTTGCGCCAACCCATCTAGGCAGGGGCACGTAGCGACAAAATTCACTGGTCGGCCCGGTTGAGGGTCCCCCGGGGTCCGAAACGCCGATAGTTGGTGCGCCAGGTAGGGGCCTACTGCGTGTTAACGAACAACTTCCCGTTGAGTTCCAGATGGGTAGTCTTCAACAACCTCTTCAGCCCGGGACGGTGCTCCACTTCGGGAATCTCGAGTTCATGTCCCTCGACGGCAGCTACGACATGGTACTCCTCCCCCCCCGCAGCGCAACAGCAACAACGATGGTCGCCAGCTCGCCCGGCGGCGGCGAACTCGACGACGTCTTCCCCCCATGGCGGAAGAGCAGCATCCGGGTTTGCCCCGCCACCCTCCTCGCCGCAGGAGGAGGAGACGGGGCAACCGTGGCCAGGCAGGAGGTGGCACCTCGTCGGCTATCGAGCGAGTCGACGACGCCGGCACCCCAGCGGGGGACATGTCGGGCGTTGTCCTCGCACCTGAGACAACGACGGATGTCGTTTCCCCGCAACATGCCAACCCCAAGCGGACTGATGACGCCAGCACTCTCGCGAAGGACTTGCTGGGCGTTAGCCTCGTACCTGAGATAACGGTGCAGTCTGTCCCCGACGCGACTTCCCCACCGTCCATCGACCAAGAGGTACCGTCCGTTTTCCACCCTGTGCCTTTTAGATTCAGCTTCGATCCACCAAGCGACCCCATTGCGGTGAGCGCTTTCATAAAGGCATACCCTAACCTTCCGGGGTACCATATGTGGTCATCTTGGGACCGACTGACGGTCGTCTCAACCTACGGGCCCCCGGGTTCCGAGGAAGAAGATGACCCCGACTCCGGTTGGGATTTCTCCGGGCTCCGTGATCCTAGTGCCATGTGAGACTTCATGACCACATGTGACTACTGCCTCTCCGGTTGCTCTGATTATGGCCACAGCCTTGACGACGAGGGTTGTGGCCCAAGTCGCGAATGTTTCCACGTCGATCTGAGGGATCGCGATGAAGGCAACCACCTTGGTATGCCGGAGGATGATGATCCCCCTGTGCCTGCTTCTCGCGTTGACATCCCGCGGGAGCTAACTGTGGTCCTAGTCCCTGCGGGGGGTCAGGACACACAGCTCGAGCAAATCCGCGAGATGCAGGCCAAGCTCGACGAGGAAGCAGGGCAACTTGTGCAGCTCCGGCAAAACATCGAGCAGAAGTGGGCAGGCCGAGCACTCGCCGGAGAAGCGTGTCATCGGACTCGGGACGTCCAACGCCGTATCGTTGATGATGCCAGGGCAAGGTTGCCCCCGGCCTCCAGCGGGGTTGGCTAGAATCTAGCTGCAGCAGCAATACTACTCCGAGCGATGCTGAAGCCATCCACCACTGAGGGGCAGCGTATCCAGGGAGAACTCAAGAATCTCCTGGAGGATGCTGCGGTCCGACGGGCCGAAAGCTCTGCCTCTCGAAGGCAAGGGTGCCCCCCGGAGCATCGCGCAACGACTTCCTGACTCATACGGGAGGCCTCGGTCCACACCGGGCGCACGCGGGACGGGACGCCTGCAGCCCCGGGTCGCCTCGGCGACGAGCCACACCATCGCAACCATCGAGCCCGCCTCGACGAGAGGGTGCGCCGAGGCTACCACCCTAGGAGCGGAGGATGCTACGACAGTGAGGAGGATCGGAGTCCCTCGCCCAAACCACCAGGTCCGCAAGCCTTCAGTCGGGCCATACGACGGGCGTCGTTCCCGACTCGGTTCCGGGCCCCGACTACCATCACCAAGTACTCGGGGGTGACAAGGCCGGAGTTGTGGCTCACGGACTACCGGCTGGCATGCCAGCTGGGAGGGACGGACGACGACAACCTCATCATCCGCAACCTCCCCCTATTCCTCTTCGACGCTGCCCGGGCCTGGCTGGAGCATCTGCCTCCCGCACAGATCTCCAACTGGGATGACCTGGTCAAAGCCTTCGCTGGAAATTTCCAGGGCACGTACGTGCGCCCTGGGAACTCGTGGGATCTCCGAAGCTGCCGCCAGCAGCTAGGGGAATCCCTACGAGAGTACATCCGACGGTTTTCAAAGCAGCGCACCGAGCTGCCTAACATCACCGACTCGGATGTCATCGGCGCGTTCCTCGCCGGCACCACGTGCCGAGACCTGGTGAGCAAACTAGGGCGCAAGACTCCCACCAAGGCGAGCGAATTGATGGACATCGCTACCAAGTTCGCCTCTAGTCAGGAGGCGGTCGAAGCCATCTTCCGGAAGGACAAGCAGCCTCAGGGAAGGCAGCAGGAAGACGTCCTCGAGGCGTCCGCCCAGCGGGGCACGAAGAAGAAGGCGCAAGCAAAGCGCGACGCCGCTGACGCGGATCTTGTCGCTGCTGCCGAGCACAGGAACCCACAGAAGCCTCCTGGAGGGGCCAACCTGTTCGACAAGATGCTCAAGGAGTCGTGCCCCTATCACTAGGGTCCCATCAAGCACACCCTTGAGTAATGCGTCATGCTTCGGCGCTACTTCCATAAGGTCGAGCCCCCGGTGGGAGATGGAAAAGGCCAAGACAACAACAAGAAAGAGGGCGACAAGGAAGAGGAGTTCCCCGAGGTCCACAGCTGCTTCATGATCTACGGTGGGCAAGTGGCGAACACCTCGGCTGGGCACCGCAAGCAGGAGCGCCGGGAGGTCTGCTCGGTGAAGGTGGCGGCGCCAGTCTACCTAGACTAGTCCGACAAGCCCATCACCTTCGACCAAGGCGACCACCCCGACTGCGTGCCGAGCCCAGGAAGGTACCCGCTCGTTGTCAATCCTGTCATCAGCAACGCCAGGCTCACCAAGGTCCTCATGGACGGAGGCAACAGCCTCAACATCATCTACGCCGAGACCCTCGGGCTCTTGGGGATCGATCTGTCCATGATCCAGGCCGATGCGGCACCCTTTCACGGGATCGTCCCCGGAAAGCGCGTCCTGCCCCTTGGACAACTCGATTTGCCCGTCTGCTTCGGAACTCCCTCCAACTTCCGCAGGGAAACCCTCACGTTCGAGGTGGTCGGGTTCTGAGGGACCTACCACACGGTGCTGGGGAGACCGTGCTACGCCAAGTTCATGGCCGTCCCCAACTACACGTACCTCAAGCTCAAGATGCCAGGCCCCAACGGGGTCATCACCGTCGGATCCACGTACCGACACGCGTACGAATGCGACGTGGATTGCGTAGAGTACGCTGAGGCCCTTGCCGAGTCCGATGCCCTCATCGCTGACCTGGAGTGCCTCTCCAAGGAGGTGCCTGATGCGAAGCGCCACGCCGGCAACTTCGAACCGGCTGAGGCGGACAGGCGGTTAAGTCCGTCACCCTCGACCCCAGCAACGACGTCTACAAGCAAGTCCGGATCGGCTCCGAGCTCGACCCCAAATAGGAAGCAGTGCTTGTCGACTTTCTCCTCGCAAACGCCTAAGTTTTTGCGTGGAGTCCCTCGGACATGCCCGGCATACCGAGGGATGTCGCCGAGCACTCACTGGATATCTGAGACGGTGCCCGACCCGTGAAGCAGCCTCTGCACCGTTTCGACGAAGAAAAGCGCAGAGCCATAGGCGAGGAGATCCACAAGCTGATGGCTGCAGAGTTCATCAAAGAGGTATTCCATCCCGAATGGTTAGCTAACCCTGTGCTTGTAAAGAAAAAAGGTGGGAAGTGGAGGATGTGCGTAGACTACACTGGTCTAAACAAAGCATGTCTGAAGGTTCCCTACCCTCTGCCTCGCATCGATCAAATTGTGGACTCCACTGCTGGGTGCGAAACCCTATCATTCCTCGACGCCTATTCAGGTTATCACCAAATCAAGATGAAAGAGTCCGACCAGCTCGCGACTTCTTTCATCACACCTTTTGGCATGTGTTGTTATACTACTATGCCATTTGGCTTGAGGAATGCAGGTGCAACATACCAAAGGTGCATGAACCATGTGTTCAGAGAGCACATCGGCCGAACGGTCGAGGCTTACGTCGATGACATCGTTGTCAAGACGAGGAAAGCCTCCGACCTCCTCTCCGACCTTGAAACGACATTCAAGTGTCTGAGAGCGAAAGGCGTGAAACTCAATCCCGAGAAGTGTGTCTTCGGAGTTCCCCGAGGCATGCTCCTAGGGTTCATCGTCTCCGAGCGGGGCATCAAGGCCAACCTAGAGAAAATCGCGGCCATCACCAACATGGGGCCTATCAAAGATTTGAAAGGAGTACAAAGGGTCATGGGATGCCTTGCGGCTCTGAGCCGCTTCATCTCGCGCCTCGGTGAAAAAGGCCTACCCTTGTACCGCCTCTTAAGGAAGGCCGAGCGCTTCACTTGGACCCCCGAGGCCGAGGAAGCCCTCGGAACCTTAAAGGCGCTCCTTACAAACGCGCCCATCTTGGTGCCCCCCGCTGCGGGAGAAGCCCTCTTGATCTACGTAGCCGCAACCACTCAGGTGGTCAGCGCCGCGATCGTAGTCGAGAGACGAGAAGAAGAACATGCACTGCTCGTCCAGAGGCCGGTCTACTTCATCAGCGAGGTGCTATTTGAGACCAAGATCTGCTACCCACAAATCCAGAAGCTACTGTACGCAGTAATTATGACGCGGCGAAAATTGCGACACTACTTTGTAACACCCATTTTGTAAAAGAAATAAAAGGAGAATTTCCTTTCCTTTATATGTGAATTTTTCCATTTATTATCACATGTGAACACTTCGTTTGAAAATAAATGACTAATAAGAATATAAATACAATTAAATCATGCATCATGCTGGTTTTCATTTTTGTGTGCATCTTGTGACGGTATGAAAATCATATGAAAAGAAATATATTAATACCCAAAGGGGAATTTAAGATTTAAAAAAGGGAATTCTAGAAAATTGAGAAAAGAGAAAACAACATTAAACAAATGAGGTAAAATAAAATATATAAATAAGAATATATTTATTTACTCAAAAATTTGAATTTGGTACACTTTGATCATCAAGGAATCTCAAAACAAATTTAAATTCAAATGTGAATTCTAAAAATAAAGGGGAAAAGAAATCAGGAAAAAGGAAAGGAATATACCTGCGCTTGGGTTGTTCTCACTATTCGGCCGATTAACCCTTAACCTCGCGCCGGCCCATTTGCTGCAACTGGCCGCGCCACCTCGCCGACTGGTGGGGCCCGCTCGCCAGGAACGTCTTCCTCGCCGTAGCGTACGCGCGGAGGAATCGGATCTTCGTAACAAACCCCTAAGATGCCTGGTCGTGCGGCAGCCCGATTCCAAGTCCACTTCTCCGACGAAATCGCCGCCCAATCGCCAACTAAGCACCGGCCGTCCGTACCCGACGCGCGATGAAAACTGAAGCCCTCTGTTACCGCCATGGCCGCACGGAATCCGCCAGCTCGGCTGACCGTCCCTGCGGACTATAAAGCCAAAGTGGCTATTGGACTCGTTCGCTCCGTACCCGCGCACCCTCCCCGTTCCTCGCGCCATCATCAGTGAGAGAGAGAACTCCTTCGCCGTGTGGAGAATGTGCCGCCATCGTCCAGTCTGCAAGAACTCGCGGGCCAGGCTCCAAGCGGCATAATCGAAGGTGAAACCCCATCCATATAGTTCGTGTTGCCTTCCTTCACGTTTGGCACTATTTCGTGTTGGGTTTCGTGCTCTGGTTGCCGCTCGGGGATGTGACCGACTATGGCTCCGCCGTGGCTGAGACGCCGGCGTTCGCGCGGCTGGCCAGGGAAGTAGAGAAGACGGCAGGGTTCGTGCGTCGTTGGATTCGCTGTGGGCGGCCATGATTAAATGGTGCGCGTACCGATTCGCTGGGTTGACCTGGGCCGTTTGATCTCGATCAAGCGAATCCGGGGCGAGTTGGGGTATTTTAAATCCGCGTCGTCGGTCGTCGATCGGACGGTTATGATTGTGTACCGTTTCGGTTTGGGATACATCTAATCCTAGCGGTCGATAGGAGATCGGGCGGCCAGAATCAGAGAATACCCCTTCGCGGGTCGGTTTTGTTAAAAAGCCCCTGCTGAAGATAGAAATAAACCCGCAGTCCACTTGCACTGTTCTCTGTGTCTCTGGATTCTTACCCCGGAACCCCTGCACTTCTCTGTATTACTGTGCCCAGTCCAGGAAGCTAAGATTTCAGATAAATGGAATTAGAAAATGATATTTAATGCAAAAATAAATGCTAGAATGTGTTTAAATCATAGAAATTTCATATGATGTCCAAATTAGCTAATTCAAATTCCTATAATTCTATAATATTATTGTTTATCACATAGTGTCTCTGTTTTGACATGAAAGTCACATTAAAATTTATTTCTTAATTAATTTGATGCCAAGCACATAAAACCTTAGGAAATTCATGACTTCCTCATTTTAATTCCGATTTGACTCATTCCAGTTGCGTTAGTCTCGTACAAATATCTATTATGCAATAGAAACATTTATTATACCATGTCTCATTATTTTATAATTAGATCTTTATTTAATTTAAGTTGGGTAAACTGCTTATCCTTATAATCTACCAAAATATAATTTATGGTCAATTTATAACTTAGATTAATGTTGAATTAATTACTACTTTAGGTTATCTTTTCTCTTGATTTATAAAATAAACATAAGACCTAGTTTTAATTACTTAATCACGTGGGTCTTCTGTAAACTATACCTCTTAACCATGACTCCAATTTTAGTGGTTCTCGTTCCCACGTTCTCGTAGCACGCGTAAATTATTATTACGCAGTGTATTCTTATGATTGGTGTGATGTTAATCTTGCCTATACCATGTTTATATTGCTACGACTAGCGTGAGGACACGTGTCATCTGAAGAGCAAGTTGGTACCTGGAATCTCAAGTCCCAGGCAAGTTGTGCCCTTGATCACTTCTTTTTACCCAGCCATGTTCTAATTAATCATAATGATCTGCATAGGTTAATTTTGATGGGACCCAATAGGTTACCCTAGTTTGATTATCTTTATACCTTGTTACCACTGAACTTTTTGGGTAGTACTTGCTAGTGCTTTATGTGGTTTTGGGTATGAAGATACATTACTCATGATTATACTTTTGTTATTCGTTGTTATTTATCGTTCATGATAAGATCATTATGTTAATTGGAACATGGAGCGACCACCCGGGAAAACAGTGCTACCACAAGGGTATAATGGGACACCCTTGGCTGATTAATTAGGAAAGCTAGTGGAGGACTACCTTACCCGAAAGGGGCAAGGGCAGTAGGGGAGTGGTCAGTGTAGGGAGGCCCTCGGGAGGATTTTGCTGCGATGGCGGTCCTGCAAGGGAATTCCTGCATTGGAGCTTCCTATAAACTGTAGCGGGTTTTCTGAAGCTAGTGGAACTTTGTAAAGGCCTCGTAGTGTTACCCTGCCTCGCCTCCTCGGTAGAGGTGTATGGGAAGTCGCGATCCCTTGGCAGACGGGTAACATGACTTGTGGGTAAAGATGCGCCACCTCTGCAGAGTGTAAAACTGGTATACTAGCCGTGCTCACGGTCATGAGCGGCTCGGACCCTCACATGATTAAATTATGGAACCTAAACTCAATTTGTCATATGCATTGCATCGCAGGTGAGGTTGTTACTTTTGTTCTACTACTTAACTGGGTTTGGTATTTACTTATACTTAGTAATTGCTAATAAAATTTTGACCAACTTTAAAAGCAATGCTCAGCTTCAACCATCCTCTTTGGTAAGCCTTACACTTCACGTGAGCTCCCACCTTTGGCGAGTTCATGCACATTATTCCCCACAACTTGTTGAGCGATGAACGTATGTGAGCTCACTCTTGCTGCCTCACACCCCCCCCACAGGTCAAGAGCAGGTACCGCAGGATGAGGCGCATGGAGGATGCTGTGATGAGTTCGTGAGAGATCTAGGCTGTCGTCTCCTAGTCAACTTTGGGTTGCTGGACCGTTGTCTCCTTATAATGTATTTATTTATTTATTTTGTATAGAACTCCTATTATATAGTAAAGTTGTGACATTCGATCCTGTGCCATGATTCATCATATGTGTGAGACTTGGTCCCAGCACACCTGGTGATTATGTTCGCGCCCGGGTCTTGGTGCCCCGAAATCCGGGTGTGACAGAAGTGGTATCAGAGGAATGTTGACTGTAGGACGAAACCTAGATAGAACTGGATAACCAATACTTACTTACCTTTGCTACTCTGATTCTTTTCTAAACTTTTCTTAATCTTTTCTCATCTATTCCGCTTTACTCTGATTATTCTTACCTTTTTCTTCTAAAGACAAACTTGGATTTCACACTTTGAAATCATATTCTTAAAGTGACTTTTAGGAATAGGAGACCTACTCTTAGGAAAAAAACAAAACTATTTTTATAAGTGTCTATGTATTTGAATGTTTGTTCTTATGATACTTGTCTGATTTGGATCTTTGATTGAGTGTGATGAGTTGTGGAGTAATGTCCACAATTACATCTGCATATACATATAGAAAAAAATCTTATAAAAATAACTAGACAAACTAGATTATCCCTCATTAAAGTATCTAGCCTAACGATATCCATCTCATCTTAAAAGATTCTACCCTACACTAATAGATCCATCTCATTTTAACAGATTCTCTCTTACTTAATAGATTCATCTTATCTTGAAGAGATTTATCTTATCCTAAAAGATCCCATTCTAACAAATTCATCTTATCTTAGAAGACTCTCTCTTATCTTAATGGATTCATCTTATCATAACTACTTTACTTATCCCATCTTAATAGATCTAACTGACCTCAAAAGATTCTACCTTATCCTTATGGATTCATCTTGCCCTAATTAGCATATTGATCCCACTCTAGAATAACAACCATGATCTAATCCAAATTTGAGTTACTTAAATTAGTTAGATAATGTTGGCGACAAAAATTAGGCCTTAATCCTATAAACATATCTTACCTAAAATTAATACCTTGGACTAACTCGTCCGTAAACAACAACCTAACCTACATCATAGGTTGCCTAACCCATTTGTTCAAAAAGCAAAGTAAAACTCTGCTCAAACCTACCTACCTCGTGTACCTCGGCTATCCTAACTATATGTACTTAACTCGGATGGCAACTCCAAGAAGAAATGTCAAAGAAGACCAACCATGTCAAAAAAAAAGAGATAAGCATCAACTCAAGCCTTCAAAGATCAAGTTGAATCGCCAGCGGAATCAAGATCCACAGTTCTAGATGAAGTATTTCCTTATTATACTCTTCCTTGCCACGACCTATACTTGCCATAACCGTACCTCAACTAACCTAATTGATGATTAGGCATACAATGTCCATATTCCTAATCCTTTACTAACAATTATTTAAGAACTTGGAACAAAACTTTTGGTTCCTAAATATATGGGGAAACTAAATTCTTAAACCAAACTTAATACATCCCTTTTCTTACAAATCTCGGGGACGAGATTATTTTTAAGGGGGGTAGGATTTGTAACACCCATTTTGTAAAAGAAATAAAAGGAGAATTTCCTTTCCTTTATATGTGAATTTTTCCATTTAATATCACATGTGAACACTTCGTTTGAAAATAAATGACTAATAAGAATATAAATACAATTAAATCATGCATCATGCTGGTTTTCATTTTTGTGTGCATCTTGTGACGGTATGAAAATCATATGAAAAGAAATATATTAATACCCAAAGGGGAATTTAAGATTTAAAAAAGGGAATTCTAGAAAATTGAGAAAAGAGAAAACAACATTAAACAAATGAGGTAAAATAAAATATATAAATAAGAATATATTTATTTACTCAAAAATTTGAATTTGGTACACTTTGATCATCAAGGAATCTCAAAACAAATTTAAATTCAAATGTGAATTCTAAAAATAAAGGGGAAAAGAAATCAGGAAAAAGGAAAGGAATATACCTGCGCTTGGGCTGTTCTCACTATTCGGCCCATTAACCCTTAACCTCGCGCCGGCCCATTTGCTGCAACTGGCCGCGCCACCTCGCCGACTGGTGGGGCCCGCTCGCCAGGAACGTCTTCCTCGCCGTAGCGTACGCGCGGAGGAATCGGATCTTCGTAACAAACCCCTAAGATGCCTGGTCGTGCGGCAGCCCGATTCCAAGTCCACTTCTCCGACGAAATCGCCGCCCAATCGCCAACTAAGCACCGGCCGTCCGTACCCGACGCGCGATGAAAACTGAAGCCCTCTGTTACCGCCATGGCCGCACGGAATCCGCCAGCTCGGCTGACCGTCCCTGCGGACTATAAAGCCAAAGTGGCTATTGGACTCGTTCGCTCCGTACCCTCACACCCTCCCCGTTCCTCGCGCCATCATCAGTGAGAGAGAGAACTCCTTCGCCGTGTGGAGAATGTGCCGCCATCGTCCAGTCCGCAAGAACTCGCGGGCCAGGCTCCAAGCGGCATAATCGAAGGTGAAACCCCATCCATGTAGTTCGTGTTGCCTTCCTTCACGTTTGGCACTATTTCGTGTTGGGTTTCGTGCTCTGGTTGCCGCTCGAGGATGTGACCGACTATGGCTCCGCCGTGGCTGAGACGCCGGCGTTCGCGCGGCTGGCCGGGGAAGTAGAGAAGACGGCAAGGTTCGTGCGTCGTTGGATTCGCTGTGGGCGGCCATGATTAAATGGTGCGCGTATCGATTCGCTGGGTTGACCTGGGCCGTTTGATCTCGATCAAGCGAATCCGGGGCGAGTTGGGGTATTTTAAATCCGCGTCGTCGGTCGTCGATCGGACGGTTATGATTGTGTACCGTTTCGGTTTGGGATACATCTAATCCTAGCGGTCGATAGGAGATCGGGCGGCCAGAATCAGAGAATACCCCTTCGCGGGTCGGTTTTGTTAAAAAGCCCCTGCTGAAGATAGAAATAAACTCGCAGTCCACTTGCACTGTTCTCTGTGTCTCTGGATTCTTACCCCGGAACCCCTGCACTTCTCTGTATTACTGTGCCCAGTCCAGGAAGCTAAGATTTCAGATAAATGGAATTAGAAAATGATATTTAATGCAAAAATAAATGCTAGAATGTGTTTAAATCATAGAAATTTCATATGATGTCCAAATTAGCTAATTCAAATTCCTATAATTCTATAATATTATTGTTTATCACATAGTGTCTCTGTTTTGACATGAAAGTCACATTAAAATTTATTTCTTAATTAATTTGATGCCAAGCACATAAAACCTTAGGAAATTCATGACTTCCTCATTTTAATTCCGATTTGACTCATTCCAGTTGCGTTAGTCTCGTACAAATATCTATTATGCAATAGAAACATTTATTATACCATGTCTCATTATTTTATAATTAGATCTTTATTTAATTTAAGTTGGGTAAACTGCTTATCCTTATAATCTACCAAAATATAATTTATGGTCAATTTATAACTTAGATTAATGTTGAATTAATTACTACTTTAGGTTATCTTTTCTCTTGATTTATAAAATAAACATAAGACCTAGTTTTAATTACTTAATCACGTGGGTCTTCTGTAAACTATACCTCTTAACCATGACTCCAATTTTAGTGGTTCTCGTTCCCACGTTCTCGTAGCACGCGTAAATTATTATTACGCAGTGTATTCTTATGATTGGTGTGATGTTAATCTTGCCTATACCATGTTTATATTGCTACGACTAGCGTGAGGACACGTGTCATCTGAAGAGCAAGTTGGTACCTGGAATCTCAAGTCCCAGGCAAGTTGTGCCCTTGATCACTTCTTTTTACCCAGCCATGTTCTAATTAATCATAATGATCTGCATAGGTTAATTTTGATGGGACCCAATAGGTTACCCTAGTTTGATTATCTTTATACCTTGTTACCACTGAACTTTTTGGGTAGTACTTGCTAGTGCTTTATGTGGTTTTGGGTATGAAGATACATTACTCATGATTATACTTTTGTTATCCGTTGTTATTTATCGTTCATGATAAGATCATTATGTTAATTGGAACATGGAGCGACCACCCGGGAAAACAGTGCTACCACAAGGGTATAATGGGACGCCCTTGGCTGATTAATTAGGAAAGCTAGTGGAGGACTACCTTACCCGAAAGGGGCAAGGGCAGTAGGGGAGTGGTCAGTGTAGGGAGGCCCTCGGGAGGATTTTGCTGCGATGGCGGTCCTGCAAGGGAATTCCTGCATTGGAGCTTCCTATAAACTGTAGCGGGTTTTCTGAAGCTAGTGGAACTTTGTAAAGGCCTCGTAGTGTTACCCTGCCTCGCCTCCTCGGTAGAGGTGTATGGGAAGTCGCGATCCCTTGGCAGATGGGTAACATGACTTGTGGGTAAAGATGCGCCACCTCTGCAGAGTGTAAAACTGGTATACTAGCCGTGCTCATGGTCATGAGCGGCTCGGACCCTCACATGATTAAATTATGGAACCTAAACTCAATTTGTCATATGCATTGCATCGCAGGTGAGGTTGTTACTTTTGTTCTACTACTTAACTGGGTTTGGTATTTACTTATACTTAGTAATTGCTAATAAAATTTTGACCAACTTTAAAAGCAATGCTCAGCTTCAACCATCCTCTTTGGTAAGCCTTACACTTCACGTGAGCTCCCACCTTTGGCGAGTTCATGCACATTATTCCCCACAACTTGTTGAGCGATGAACGTATGTGAGCTCACTCTTGCTGTCTCACACCCCCCCACGGGTCAAGAGCAGGTACCGCAGGATGAGGCGCATGGAGGATGCTATGATGAGTTCGTGAGAGATCTAGGCCGTCGTCTCCCAGTCAACTTTGGGTTGCTGGACCGTTGTCTCCTTATAATGTATTTATTTATTTATTTTGTATAGAACTCCTATTATATAGTAAAGTTGTGACATTCGATCATGTGCCATGATTCATCATATGTGTGAGACTTGGTCCCAGCACACCTGGTGATTATGTTCGCACCCGGGTCTTGGTGCCCTGAAATCCGGGTGTGACATACTTCGAGTCTCATCCGGTGACTGTGGTGTCATCCTTCCCCCTGGGGGAGATCATCCAGTGCCGAGAGGCCTCGGGTAGGATAGCAAAGTGGGCGGTGGAACTCATGGGCGAGACAATTTCATTCGCTCCTCGGAAGGCCATAAAATCTCAAGCCTTAGCGGACTTTCTGGCTGAATGGGTCGACACCCAATTGCCAACAGCTCCGATCCAACCCGAACTTTGGACCATGTACTTCGATGGGTCGCTGATGAAAACAGGAGCAGGTGCGGGCCTGCTCTTCATCTCACCCCTCGGGAAACATGTGCGCTACATGCTGCGCCTCCATTTTCCGGCATCAAACAACGTGGCCGAGTACGAGGCTTTGGTTAACGGGTTGCGCATCACCGTCGAGCTAGGGGTTCGGTGCCTCGACGCTCGTGGCAACTCGTAGCTTGTCATTGACCAAGTCATGAAGAACTCCCACTGCCGCGACCGGAAGATGGAGGCCTACTGCGACGAAGTTCGGCGTCTGGAAGACAAGTTCTACGGGCTGGAGCTCAACCACATCGCTCGACGGTACAACGAGACTGCAGATGAGCTGGCTAAAATAGCCTTGGGGCGGACGACGGTTCCCCCGAACATCTTCTGCAGAGACATACATCAACCCTCCGTTAAGATCGACGACACGCCCGAGCCCGAGGAGGCCTCGGCCCAGCCCGAGGTACCCTCAGCCGCCGAGGGTGAGGCCCTGCGCATCGAGGAAGAGCGGAATGGGGTTGCGCCAAACCAAAACTAGCAGACCCCGTACCTGCAATATCTCCACCGAGGAGAGCTACCCCTCGACAAGGCCGAAGCTCGACGACTGGCTCGGCGCGCCAAGTCGTTCGTTTTGCTGGGTGATGAAAAGGAGCTCTACCACTGCAGCCCCTCGGGCATTCTCCAACGATGCATATTCGTCGCCGAAGGACAAGAGTTGTTGCAAGAGATACACTCGGGGGCTTGCGGTCACCATGCGGCACCTCGAGCCCTCGTCGGAAATGCCTTCCGACAAGGTTTCTACTGGCCGACCGTGGTGGCCGACCCCACTAGGATTATACGCTCCTGCCAAGGGTGTCAATTCTACGCAAGACAGACGCACCTGCCTGCTCAGGCCCTGCAGACAATACCCATCACCTGGCCGTTTGCCGTGTGGGGTCTGGACCTCGTCGGTCCCTTGCAGAAGGCACCCGATGGCTTCTCGCACCTGCTGGTCGCCATCGACAAATTCTCCAAGTGGATTGAGGTCCGACCCTTAACCAGCATCAGATCCGAGCAGGCGGTGGCGTTCTTCACAAACATCATCCATCGCTTTAGGGTCCCGAACTCCATCATCACCGACAATGGCACACAGTTCACTGGGAAGAAGTTCCTGGACTTCTGCGAGGACCACCACATCCGTGTGGACTGGGCCGCCGTAGCTCACCCCATGACAAATGGGCAGGTGGAGCGTGCCAACGGTATGATTCTGCAAGGACTTAAACCGAGGTTCTACAACGACCTCAACAAGTTCGGCAAGCGGTGGATGAAAGAGCTACCCTCGGTGGTCTGGAGTCTGAGGACGACGCCGAGCCAAGCCACGGGTTTCTCACCGTTCTTTCTAGTCTATGGGGCCGAGGCTATCTTACCCACAGACTTAGAATACGGTTCCCCGAGGACAAAGGCGTACGACTTCCGAAGCAACCAGACCAGCCGATAAGATTCATTGGACCAGCTGGAAGAGGCTCGGGACGTGGCCTTACTACACTCGGCGCGGTATCAGCAGTCTCTGCGACGCTTCCACGCCCGAAGGGTTCGGCCCTGAGGCTTCTAGGTGGGAGACTTGGTACTTCGGCTGCGACAAGACGCCCGAGGGCGCCATAAGATTACTCCTCTCTGGGAAGGGCCTTTCATCATCACCAAGATTTTGAAGCCCGGAACATACAAGCTGGCCAACGATCAAGGCGAGGTCTACAGCAACGCTTGGAACATCCAACAGCTACGTTGCTTCTACCCTTAAGATGTTTCAAGTCGTTCATGAACCTCATTTTCGTTACATACATAAATAAAGTCTAACCGTCAAGGAAGGATCAGCCTTGCCTCGGCAAAGCCCAACCCTCCCTCGAGGGCTAGAAGGGGGGAACCCCCTCTGCGTCAAATTTTTCCTCGGAAAAGTCTTTTGCCAGAACGTCTTTCGTGCCGTTTCGACTGCTTCGATAGCGGGGTCCTAAAAACGACGAGAGTACACGTAAGCGGCAAGGCCAACCGAGCCGAGGGACTCCTACGCCTCCGGGATACGGATACCTCACTCATCACCTTCCGCGAAAAGTAACTCACGCTCGGATAAGCGATTCTGCTACCGAACAAGTCCTAACGCTTGAAAACTTTTCTGCCAGAACGACTTTCGTGCCGTTTTGACTGCTTCGATAGCAGAACCCCAAAAATGATGAGAGTACACGTAAGCGGCAAGGCCGACCGAGCCGAGGGACTCCTATGCCTCAGGGATACGGATACCTCACTCATCACCTTCCGCGAAAAGTAACTCACGCTCGGACGAGGGATTCTGCTACCAAACAAGTCCTAACACACGAAACAAGAGGAAAGAAAACACAGCTTTATAATCCGGCATTAAAATGTTTAGGCCTCAGTGGCCGCGAAAAACATATGCATGCTTCAGACAAACTGTTCCTGCAGGTTCAGACATCGGCAGGGGGAAGAGCAGCGCACTCGGCGTCATTTCCACCCTCGGCAGAACCTGGCCCAGCCTAATACGGCGACACAGGCAGAAGGATCTCCACCTTGAAGGAGGACGCCAACACCGCGCTTGGGCCCTCACGACTAGGTTCTCCGCAAGGGTCCCGGCCCGAGCGGACGCCTCGGCTGGCCGCTCCGTAGCCTCAGCCAACTGTCCCCCGAGGACCTCAGCCCGGCTCACGGCCTCGGCAGCGTGACTCTGGGGTTGGTCCCGCTCGCGGATAACCTGGCCAAGCTCCAGCCGCCACTGCTGCACCTCCTCGGCCTGGGAAGCCACATGCTCCCGGGCCGACGAAGCCTCTTTTCGAGCCGACTCCGCCTCTGTCCACGCCGACACTACTGCCTCTAGCTTCAGCTCATCGCAGAGCGGCTGAAGGTTCTAAAACTGAGCAAGAGAAGCCTTGAGCGGCAAGGCCGACCGAGCCGAGGGACTCCTACGCCTCCAGGATACGGATACCTCACTCGTCACCTTCCGCGCAAGGCAACTCACACTCGGTTAAGTGGTTCGGCTAGCCGACAGGCGAGTCTTAGTGCTCAAAATAAGGAAGAAACACGACATTACGCTCAAATGCCCGAATGTTCAGGCCTCAGTGGTCACAATGAACAAACACCCATACTCAGGGTACCGTTACAAATGGGACTCTGGTTCCACTCCCGTGGGTATGAACAACCTCTACACCAGAGGGCCTGCGGGATAACAAACTCCAGGTGGCTTGCCGGCGACCGCTGCATCAGCAGCGACAACGACCTCCGCCTCGGGCGGCCCAGAGCACGCAGAGTGAGGGATGACTCTAGGTATGTCCGTTACATGGCCGAGGCTCGGGCTACGCTCCCGAGGTACCCTAGGACATTTCTGAGACCAGCAGGATTGATTTTGTAACGGAATCTCACCAGAGGGAGGCATCGAGCCCTTAGACCCTATCGAATGGGTCTAGGTCCGGCAAATCACCTGCAGGTACTTTTGGAGCGCGCCTCTGGGCCACTAGCCGACCCTTATCGAACGGGGCACGGGCGTCCACTCGGATCACCCGTTAGCAACTCACTGGAGACACCATGTTCGTCGCCCTCCAAGGGCAACATGGCGCTTTCCCCCCTTCCTCCTTGTGGAAAGGCGACGAAGGGGTGTATAACAAAAGTCAAGACGGTCCTTGATCGTCCTCTCGCTCCGTGCAGAGGCTCGGGGGCTGCTCTCGCAACCCGGCAACGGCCAAACTGTTGACAGCGTCAACAAACCAGCCTAAAAACTCGGAACCTGACCATGCACCCGGGCTACGGCCAGGCCGCATGAGGGAACAACAAGGCCGACTGAAGCATCACGAAAAGCATTAAGACCTCAGAGGAGTCAAACCACTCCTCTGAGGCCTCGGGGGCTACACCCGGCGGGTGCGCTCGCGCGCACTTACCAGAACAAAGTATAACCGAGAAAGACTGGTCCCCTCGCAAAAAAGTGCGGCAAAGCCTCCAAGCGAGTACCAACACTCCCTTCGAGGCTCGGGGGCTACTGTCGGGTACCGTAATTAGGGGTACCCCCAACACTCCTAAACACGGTTGGTAAGCACCCTCAGCACAAACTGCAAAGACTGATGGGCATGGTTCAGATCAAAGCCTCGTCTACCAAGGGACGCAATCTCGCCTCGCCCGAGCCCGGCCTCGGGCGGGAACAGTAGTCCCGGACGAATTCACGCCTCGCCCGAGGGCCACCTCAGGCGGTGGGTGCACCCTCGGCTCGCCCGAGGCCCAGCTCGGGCAGGCTTTGTTGAGAAACAACCTTGGCCAAATCGCCTCACCAACCGACCGTATCGCACGCGCATTCGATGCGAGGATCGCCTGACACCTTATTCTGACACGCGCGCCTTAGTCGGCAAGGTCAGAGTGACCGCAGTCACTTCGCCCTTTCTCTGACCGATCTGACAGGAATACAGCGCCGCTCACCCCGCTCCGACTGCTGTGCCAGCCACCCGAGCAAGGCCGACAACAGCAAGTTCAGCCTCGGGCGCAACAGGAAGCTCCGCCTCGTCCGACCTTAGGCCTCGGCCTCGGGAGGAAGTCTCCGCCTCGCTCGACCCCAAGACTCGACCTTAGGCCTCGGCCTCGGGAGGAGGTCTCCGCCTCGCCCAACCCCAAGACTCAGCCTCAGCCTCGGCCTCAGGAGAAGTCTCCGCCTCGCCCGACCTTGGGCTCGGACTGACTGCGCCATAGGGGATACATCATTACCCTACCCCTAGCTAGCTCAGGCTACGAGGGAACAAGACCGGCGTCCCATCTGGCTCGCCCCGGTAACGGGTAATGATGGTTCCCCACGTGCGTCCATAACGTCGGTGGCTCTCAGCCCCCTACGGAAGCAAGGAGACGTCAGCAGGATCCCAGCCGCACCGCCAGCTGTGCTTCTACAGGGCTCAGGGACTTCTTCGACGGCCACGTTATCGCGTACGCAGGGCTCAAGCCCTTCTCCGACAGCCACGTTGGCATGTACACAGGGCTCAGGCACTTCTTTGCCAGACACGTTAGCGCATAAGCTACACCCCCATTGTACACCTGGACCCTCTCCTTGCATCTATAAAAGGGAGGTCCAGGGCCTTCATGTGGGGGAGGTCGCGCGGAGGGACGAGCGAACGAACAGGCTCACTCTCTCTCTCTCTCTCCCGCGAACGCTTGTAACCCCTACTACAAGCACCCCCTGGTGCGAGATAACACGAGCCGCATTTCCCTCTTGTGTTCCATCTTGCGCCAACCCATCTGGGCAGGGGCACGCAGCGACAAAATTCACTGGTCGGCCCGGTTGAGGGTCCCCCAGGGTCCGAAACGCCGACAGGAGGTGCCCCCCAGCCTGGATAGACAAAGGGACTATAAATGTACCATGGATTCATCGTCGTGCCATTCCACATTTGAGTAGGACAATATACCGACGATGAATAAATGGTTGGAAAGTACCCTGGTCTCATAGGATGGACAGGCGATGCTTGTCACGTCGCCTTTTGGGCCATTTCGTTTTAGCAGGTGATCGGGGTTTCTTCGTTGACCGATCACGTGGAACAGTCTTTTTGCTAGCATTTTTGGAGAGCAACTGATCAAAAGTAGAGTCGACTTTGATTAGCCGACTATATGTGCTTTGCCCTTGTGTCTCTTTCCTTGCTTCGTGTAGAGGCTGACGCCTTTGGTGATAGGTGGACTGTCCGGCTGGATTAGCCGGACCGTTTGTCTGAGCACCAAACCGTCCGCACATAGGTGCCGGACCATCTGCGATGCTCGGGCCAGGCTGATGTGTTTGGTCTATTAATTATGCCTGCCCCCTGGTGCCTTCGGACTTTTTAGCCTTCTCGTCCAAAGCCTTTCGAGCAATCTCCTTTTGCGATATAATTGACATGCGAGGATTGCCAATGACGATGCCCCTACCTTTGCCTTTATCGGCCATTTCGGGCCGAACCAAGACCTTTTTGCATGTGGGTTCTATTGTATTAATAGGAAAAGGTTGTATGTCTACTTGTATCTCCTGAAAAGCCAATCGGCCCTCATTTATGGCCGATTGTATTTGTCGACAAAAAACATTACAATCATTGGTGGCATGAGAAAAGGAATTATGCCACTTACAATAAGCACGCCTTTTTAATTCATCAGGAGGAGGAATAGTATGAGTTAATTTAATGTTGCCGTTTTTTAGTAGCTCGTCAAATATTTTATCGCATTTGGCAACATTAAAAGTAAACTTAACTTCTTCTTGTCGATTCTTTCGAATCGACTGTAAAGCAGAACATGCTGAAGGTTTAGCCTGTCCTAGCCAAACTAGTTCGGTGGTGTATACATTCGTGGATTCATCGTCCGAATTATCGTATCCCACTAGATGCATCTTATGGCTAGTCGATTTTGATGTTTCCTTACTTCGGCTTTCACAGGTCATAGCCCGCTGGTGCAAGTGTACTAGCAAAAAGAATTGGGTGCCATCTAATTTTTATTTTAAGTAGGGTTGCAACCCATTGAAAGCCAGCCCTGTTAGTTGTTTTTCTGCGACATGGATCTGAAAGCATCGGTTTCTAATGTCCCGGAACCTCCGGATATAGTCATTAACCGATTCTTTAGGCCCCTGTCAGACTGAAGCTAAGTCAGCTAATTCTAATTCATGTTCTCCTGAGAAGAAGTGTTCATGAAATTTCCGCTCTAATTCTTCCCAAGAGTTAATAGAGTTTGGTGCCAAAGCTGCATACCATGCGAATGCTGTATCAGTAAGGGACAACGAGAACAAACGAACACGGTACGCTTCCCCATCAGCCAATTCTCCCAAGTGTGCTATGAATTGGCTAATATGTTCGTGTGTGCTTTTCCCACCTTCACCAGAAAACTTAGAGAAGTCTGGTATTCTAGTTCCCTATGGATATGACACGGTATCGAATCGGTGGCTATAAGGCTTCCGATATGATTGCCCAGTACCTGACACACTAACACCGAGTTTGTCTCTGAACATCCCGGCTACCTCGTCTCTGATCCTCTCTGCCATGTCTGGCGACCATTGAAAGGGAAATGTGCCCTTGGGCCATTTCTAAGTATTTTGGCGATTTAGTGTTCAACACAAGTGCCTAAGTGTTAAATGGTGGACAAAGTACAAATCAAGTATAAAGGTATGTTTCTCAGACTTAGTACATTGTTTTAGAGACTAATGTATTGTGTCTAAGTGCTGGAAACAGGAAAAATCAAGTTAAAATTAAGGATGGCTTTGTTCAGCCAAAGTCAGCTCTGTCTGGGTGCACCGGACTGTCCGGTGGTGCACCGGACAGTGTCCGGTGCGCCAGGCTGGCTCAGGCGAACTTGCTGCTCTCGGGAAGTGATTAACGGCGTACGACTATAATTCACCGGACTGTCTGGTGTGCACCGGACTGTCCGGTGAGCCAACGGTCGGCCGGGCCAACGGTCGGCCGCTCGATTCGCGCGGGACACGTAGCCGAGCCAACGGTCAGAAGGGGCACCGGACTGTCCGGTGTGCACCGGACAGTGTCCGGTGCGCCAACGGCTCCAAAGCGCCAACGGTCGGCTTCGCCAAAGAAGGAAAGAAATTCGCACCGGACAGTGTCCGTTGGTGCACCGGACTGTCCGGTGCGCCAGGCGACAGAAGGCAAGATTGCCTTCCTGGAATGCACTCAACGGCTCCTAGCTGCCTTGGGGCTATAAAAGGGACCCCTAGGCGCATGGAGGATCACACCAAGCATTCTCTAAGCATTCCTAAGCACCAAGACTTCGATTCCGCGCATTTGATTCTCTGTGATAGCAACTAGAGCTCCATTTTGAGTTGTGAACTCGCCGGGTTGTGTTGTGAGCTCTTGCTGTGACTTGTGTGCGCATTTGGTACTCTGATTTCGTGTCTTGTGTGCGTTGCTCATCCCTTCCTTACTCCGTGCTTCTTTGTGATCATCAAAGTGTAAGGGCGAGAGGCTCCAAGTTGTGGAGATTCCTCGCAAACGGGATATAGTAAAGCAAAGCAAAACACCGTGGTATTCAAGTGGGTCTTTGGACCGCTTGAGAGGGGTTGATTGCAACCCTCGTCCATTGGGACGCCACAACGTGGAGTAGGCAAGTATTGGACTTGGCCGAACCACGGGATAAACCACTGTGCCTTCTCTGTGTTGATCTCTTTGTGGTTGTCGTGTTGTGCAAGCTCTTCTCTCTAGCCACTTGGCTTAATTGTGCTAACTCCTAATCAAGTTTTGTGGATTAAGTTTCAAGTTTTTACAGGATCACCTATTCACCCCCCTCTAGGTGCTCTTAATTGGTATCAGAGCCGTTCTCTTCAAGAAACGGACTAATCACCCGAAGAGATGGATCCTAAGGGCAAGGGGATTGTGATCAATGATAAGGAGAAGGAGTCCTTCGTCAACGAGCCTAAAGATGACAAGCCTACCGACTCGGGCTTGGGCCAGGCGCATCAAGGAGATCGTCTACTACGACGACAGCGACAAGTCCTCTTCTTCCCAAAAGGACGACGACAACGACTATGAGAAAAAGAAGACGGTTAATTCAAACTTCTCTTTTGATTATTCTCGTATTCCTCAAAGTACCAATGCTCATTTACTCTCCATTCCACTTGGTAAACCTCCTCATTTTGATGGAGAGGACTACAGATTTTGGAGTCACAAAATGCGTAGTCACTTGTTCTCTCTCCATCCTAGTATATGGGAAATAGTAGAGAGTGGAATGAAATTTGATAGCTCGGATAGTCCTTTGTTTATCAATGAACAGATTCATAAAAATGCACAAGCTACTACTGTGTTGTTAGCCTCATTGTGCAGGGACGAGTATCATAAGGTGAGCGGCTTGGACAATGCTAAGCATATCTGGGACACCCTCAAGATCTCACATGAGGGGAATGACGTCACCATGCTCACCAAGATGGAGTTAGTGGAAGGCGAACTCGGGAGATTCGCAATGATAAGAGGGGAGGAGCCAACCCAGACATACAACAGGATCAAGACTCTCGTCAACAAGATAAGGAGCTATGGAAGCACGCGATGGACGGACCACGACGTCGTCCGCCTAATGCTAAGGTCCTTTACTGTACTTGATCCACATCTGGTGAACAATATTCGTGAAAATCCTAGGTACACCAAGATGTCGCCCGAAGAAATTCTTGGGAAATTTGTAAGCGGGCGGATGATGATCAAGGAGGCGAGATACGTGGATGATGCATTGAATGGCCCGATCCACGAGCCTCAAACCTTTGCTCTCAAAGCAACAAGGAGCAAGGAGGCACTACCTAGCAAGGTGGCGCAAGTTGAGGCGGCCGGGCTTAATGAGGAAGAAATGGCCCTTATCATCAAGCGGTTCAAGACGACGCTAAAGGGTCGCAAGGAGCACCCCAACAAGAACAAGACGAAGGGGAAGCGCTCCTGCTTCAAATGTGGTAAGATTGGTCATTTTATAGCTAATTGTCCCGATAATGATAGTGATCAGGAAAAGAAGAGTGGAAAGTGGGAAAAGAAGAAGAACTACAAGAAGGCGAAGGGCGAGGCACATCTTGGAAAGGAGTGGGATTCAGATTGCTCCTCGTCCGACTCCGACAACGAAGGACTCACCGCCACCGCCTTCAACAAGTCATCCCTCTTCCCCAACGAGCATCGCACATGCTTCATGGCAAAGGAGAAGAAGGTATGTACTCGAAACAATACTACTTATGCTTCTTCAAGCGAGGATGAGTCTAGTGATGATGATGAAATAGACTATTCATGCTTATTCAAGGGCTTAGATAGAACTAAGATTAATAAGATTAATGAATTAATTGATGCTTTGAATGGTAAGAATAGATTGCTAGAAAAACAAGAGGACCTTTTATATGAAGAGCATGATAAATTTGTTAGTGCACAAAATTCTCTTGCTCTAGAAGTTAAAAGAAATGAAATGCTTTCTTGTGAACTATCTACTTGTCATGAAACCATTTCTACTTTAAAAAGTGTTAATGATGATTTAAATTCTAAACTAGAAGTAGCAAGTAAATCTAACTCTTGTGTAGAACATGTTATGATTTGCAATAGGTGCAAAGATGTTGATGTTGATGCTTGTAGTGAACACCTAATTTGCATTCCTAAATTAAATGATGAAGTGGCTAGTCTTAATGCCCAACTTAAGACTAGCAAGAGTGAATTTGACAAGCTAAAATTTGCAAGGGATGCCTACACGATTGGTAGACACCCCTCAATTAAGGATGGTCTTGGCTTCAAGAGGGAAGTCAAGAACTTAACAAGCCATAAGGCTTCCATCTCCGCCAAGGAGAAAGGGAAGGCCCCTATGGCTAGTAGTGCTCAAAAGAACCATGCTTTCATGTATCATGATAGGAGACATTCTAGAAATGTTTATAAAAGTTATGATGCTTTTGATTCTCATGCATGGTGTATGCATGATAGAAATTTTGCTAGGAGAAATGTTATTAATCACATGCCTAGAAGAAATGTTGTTCATGTGCCTAGGAAAACAAATAGTGAACCTTCTACAATTTATCATGCTTTAAATGCTTCCTTTGCTATTTGTAGAAAGGATAGGAAGATAGTTGCTAGAAAATTAGGAGCAAAATGCAAGGGAGATAAAACTTGCATTTGGGTCCCTAAGGCTATTTGTACTAACCTTGTAGGACCCAACATGAGTTGGGTACCTAAGACCCAAGCCTAAATTTGCCTTGCAGGTTTATGCATCCGGGGGCTCTAGCTGGATTATCGACAGCGGATGCACAAACCACATGACGGGGGAAAAGAGGATGTTCTCTTCCTACGTCAAGAACAAGGATCCCCAAGATTCAATCATATTCGGTGATGGGAACCAAGGCAAGGTTAAAGGCTTAGGCAAGATTGCAATCTCAAATGAGCACTCTATTTCTAATGTATTCTTAGTTGAGTCGCTTGGATATAATTTGCTATCCGTAAGTCAACTATGTAATATGGGATATAATTGTCTATTCATAGATATAGATGTGTCTGTCTTTAGAAGAAGTGATGGTTCATTAGCTTTTAAGGGTGTATTAGACGACAAACTCCTATTTAGTTGATTTTGCAAAAGAGGAGGTCGGTCTAGATGTAGGATTACGGGGAGGCTACACTAGCGCAAAACAAAATTTTCAACCCCATAATACCAAGAACTACTGCGGTTATAGGTCATGGAATTACCACTAGACGCGCAGAGCAGCGGAAGACGTCTCGATGTAGACGAACGCGTCGAGCAGTGCCGTGCAGTCGTCGGCGTCCTTCACGTCCTCGCACAGTTCGTCCCAGTGCTCCAAATGCAGCACCTCCGAGGTATCCACACGTACAGGGAGGAAGCGCCGCGTACCGAACTGCTAGGTTCGCGACGGCGGCTTGGCGAGGGCGAGAGGTGAGCGGCGGCTGCTGGTTTGCAGGTGGCGAATTAGGTTATCTCTTAACCGCGCCCCCGCCCCTCATTATATAGGCGTTATGGTGGGCTTCTGACACCGAGGCCCATCATTAACCCTAAAGCCCAGTCTAATTTCGGATCTAATCCGAATTAGGCTTCCTTCCCCTTAAGTGTGTGACCCTATAGGTTCACGTACAAATAGACATAGCCCGAGTACTCTTACTTGGCCCAATAATTGACAGCGGCCTCTAGCAAGACATGTCAACTCCTATGTGTACGTAAAGATCATATCAGACGAACCATTGCGACATTACGTACATGCTGTTCCCTTTGTCTCACGATATTTGGTCTGGCTCTAAGCTGACCTCTCTTTCTCGATACTGTGAATTGGAATCCTTTCAATGGTTAACTCTTAACCCTAGCACGACCATGCATTTCTTGATCCAATCACTCGAGGGGCCCAGAGATATCTCTCTCACAAAGAGAGGGACAAATTCCATCTTGACTGACCATGCCTCATAGCATGCTTCCTAACAAACCCAAAACTACCTTTATAACTACCCAGTTACGGGATATCGTTTGATAGTCCCTAAGTAAGTCAATTCACATCTTGAGAACATGCGACAATCTCAGGTCTAAGGATACAATATTCATGTTGCAAGAAGAGAACTATATTACAATATCTCACGTTGGGTGGGTCCAGCCTCATGTCATACATGCGCCCACATTATTAGTTTAACATCTCCATGTTCATGACTTGTGAAATGTAGTCATCAACTAATACATGTGCTAGTCATCGACTCTGACTAGGGACATCATTTAGAATAACCATATAAGTAAAGAATCTCACAAACAATTCACATAATTGCTAATCAATACAAGGTGCCTTCCATGGATATTCAATTAAGCAATATATATATCATGGATACAAAGAAATATGCTCATCTCTATGATTATCTCTAGGGCATATTTCTAACAGTCTCCCACTTGCACTAGAGTTAATCTAGAAGATATCTAATACCCATAGATCTCACGTGTGCCTCATGCTTAGGTTGTGGAAGAGGTTTTGTCAAAGGACCAGCAACATTCAAATCCGTATGTATTTTGCATATCTTTATCTCACCCCGCCTAATGAATTCCCGTATGAGGTGAAACTTCCGCAGTACGTGTTTGTTTTTCTGGTGGTTCCTTGGCTCCTTAGCTTGCGCAATAGCCCCATTGTTGTCACAGTAGAGGTTCAATGGGCTAGATGCATTAGGAAACACACCAAGCTCGATGAGGAACTTTCTTATCCAAACACCTTCCTTCGCAGATTTAGAAGCTGCAATGTACTCGGCTTCTGTTGTAGAATCAGTCACAGTCTCCTGTTTGGAACTCTTCCAACTAACAGCACCACCATTTATTGTGAACACAAAACCTGATTGCGATTTTAACTCGTCTGGGTCAGTTTGGAAGCTAGCATCGGTGTAACCAGTTACAACGAGCTCCTCCTTACCCCCATATACCAGGAACATATCTTTAGTCCTTCTTAAGTACTTAAGAATGCCTTTTACCGCTGTCCAGTGATCCTCGCCTGGATCAGCCTGGTATCTACTCGTAGCACTTATAGCGTATGAAACATCTGGGCGTGTACTTATCATGGCATACATGATTGAACCAATTGCTGAGGCGTATGGTACCTTACTCATGCGCTCCCGCTCATTAGCCGTTGCAGGACATTGCATCTGGCTAAGGTGTTTACCATGTGACATAGGTATGAACCCTTTCTTGGACTGTTCCATGTTGAACCGTTTCAAAACCTTGTCAATGTACGTATCTTGACTTAATCCTATAAGCCTCTTCGACCTATCTCTATAGATCCTTATGCCCAAAATATATGCTGCTTCCCCTAAGTCCTTCATAGAAAAACTCTTTTTCAGTGAAGCCTTGACGGACTCCAGCATAGGAATGTCATTCCCAATCAATAATATGTCATCCACATACAAGATAAGAAATACAACAGCACTCCCACTTTCCTTCTTGTAAACACAAGCTTCTTCTTCATTCTGATGAAAACCAAGCCCTTTGATCACTTCATCAAAACGAATGTTCCAACTCCGAGATGCTTGCTTCAACCCATAAATGGATTTCTGAAGTTTGCATATCTTTCCAGCATTGATCGGATCGACAAAACCCTCGGGCTGTATCATATACACGTCCTCATCTAGGTTTCCATTAAGGAAAGTTGTTTTGACATCCATCTGCCAAATCTCATAATCGAAATATGCGGCAATAGCTAGAATGATCCGAATAGATTTAAGCATCGCTACTGGCGAGAATGTCTCGTCATAGTCAACTCCTTGAACTTGTCGAAAACCCTTTGCAACAAGTCGAGCCTTATAGACATGAACATTTCCATCCATGTCTTTCTTCTTCTTATAGATCCATTTGCATTCTATAGGTCTAACACCATCAGGCGGGTCAACCAAGTTCCAAACTTGATTTTCTCCCATGGAATCTATCTCGGATCTCATGGCGACATGCCATTTCTCGGAATCTGGGTCCATCATCGCTTCTGAATATGTTGCAGGTTCGTCGTTGTCTAACAACAACACTTCCCCATTGCCCAACAATAGCACTTCTCCTCGTGCCTTGCGAAGCCTTGCTGACCTTCGTGGTTGTGGTGGTGTTTCTCTTGCCATAGACGTCTCAACTTGTTCTGCTACATTAGCATCACTTGTTGAATCTTGTCCCACTGGCTCATCCTGAACTTCTTCAAGATACACCTTTTGTTTACTTTTCTCTCTTTTGAGAAACTCTTTCTCTAAGAACACACTGTTCCGGGCGACAAACACTTTTCCCTCTGACCGGTGGTAAAAGTAATATCCTAAAGTTTCCTTTGGATATCCCACGAACATGCACTTGTCCGATTTTGGAGTGAGTTTATCCGACTGTAGTCGCTTGACGTAAACCTCACAACCCCAAATCTTCAGAAAAGACAAACTGGGAGTCTTCCCAGTCCACATCTCATATGGTGTCTTAACTACGGACTTAGACGGTACCCTATTTAGTGTGAAAGCTGCTGTTTCTAGAGCGTATCCCCAAAACGACAAAGGTAGGTCTGACTGGCTCATCATTGATCGAACCATATCCAATAAAGTCCGATTACGTCGCTCAGACACGCCATTCCTCTGAGGCGTTCCAGGCGGCGTAAGCTGTGGTACAATTCCACAACTCTTTAGATGATTGCTAAACTCATGACTCAAATATTCACCACCACGATCTGATCGCAGTGCTTTAATTTTCTTGCCACGCTGATTTTCTACTTCATTCTGAAACTCTTTGAACTTTTCTAAGGATTCAGACTTGTGTTTCATTAAGTAGACATACCCATATCTACTAAAATCATCAGTGAAGGTTATGAAGTATTGGAATCCTCCCCTAGCTGTCGTACTCATTGGTCCGCACACATCAGTATGTATGAGTTCCAATAAATCTAATGTCCTCTCCGGTAAACCCGTGAAAGGCGCCTTGGTCATCTTACCAAGTAAGCAAGCTTCACATGTCTCGTATGATTCAAAATCAAACGAAGTTAAAAGCCCATCAGAATGAAGCTTCTTCATGCGATTCTCACTTATATGACCCAAACGACAGTGCCACATGTAGGTAGGACTTAAATCATTAGGCCAAGGCCTTTTAGCACTAATATTACAGATAGGTGCATCATCAAGATTTAAAATGAATAACCCATTCATAATGGATGCAAAGGCCACAAACATGCCATTCTTAGAGATCACACAACCATTGTTTTCACTCGCAAATGAATAACCATCCTTCATCAAACATGAAGGAGACATAATGTTTCGACTCATACTAGGAACTAGATAACAATTATTTAACTCCAAAATAAATCCTGATGGGAGGTGGAGTTGCATCGTCCCGACGGTCAACGCAGCAACTCTTGCATTATTGCCTACCCGGAAATCAACTTCTCATCTTTTCACGCTTCTACTTCTTATCATTCCCTGCATCGAATTGCAAATATGGGCAACCGATCCGGTATCAAATACCCAAGAATTAATATAAGAATCAGCAAGAAAAATTTCTATAATGTGAATAGCAAGTGTACCTGCTGCGGCTGTACCCTTACCGCCGCGATCCTTAATAGAGGCCAAGTACTGCTTGCAATTCCTTTTCCAGTGACCAAGTTCTTTGCAATAAAAGCACTCTGCATCTGCAGCTAGTCCAGCCTTGGGCTTTTGATTTGGCTTGGATACTGTATCCTTTGCCTTGCCCTTCTTCTTTTGAGACTTACCCTTCTTCTTAAAGTTGGGTTTGTTTTGGACCGCCATCACATGGCCGCTGCTGCCAGCGCTTTTCTTTATGTCCCCCTCTGTTGTTTTCAGCATGCCACATAGTTCATTGAGGCCCCTCTCCGCCCCATGCATATGGTAGTTCGTGATGAAGTTTCCATAGCTGGGCGGAAGAGATGCCAAAATGAAGTCAGTGGCCAACTCTTGGCTTATTGGGAAGCCTAGCTTCTCCAACCTCTGACTGTAACCAACCATTTTGATTACGTGTGGCCCAACTGCTGCGCCTTCTGCTAGCTTGCATTCCAGAAAGGCTTTGGACACATTGAACCTTTCAGTCCTAGCCTGAGTCTGGAACATATCCTTGAGCGCCACGATCATATCGTGCACCTCATGGTTTGTCTCAAACTGCATCTGCAGCTCAGGCTCCATGCAAGCAAGCATTAGGCAACTCACTTCAAGATTAGTATCCATTGCTTTCTTGTAAGCGGTTTTAGCTGCAGCAGTTGCATTTTCACCAGGATCCTCTGGTAGTGGGGTGTCTAGAACGTCTTCCTTTTTTTCAGCCCTGAGAACAATTCTCAGGTTACGGATCCAATCTGTATAGTTTGTTCCATTTAACTTATCCTTTTCAAGAATTGATCGCAAAGTAAATGTTGGTGTGCTAGGTGCCATTTATCTACAACAAAATAATGCAAAATACTAAGACAAAAATATCCATGACAGAGTAAATCATATTAAACATTTAATAGTCTACTCCCACTAAAATCAATATCCCTCTATTGATACTTAGTGATTCAGAACCCACAAGTAACAAGTCTACTAGTGAGCTTTAGCATCACCGCTAGAAGACAAGGTAGATCGGTAAGCAACTCCTTGCTAATCATATCATATATATGACTCCTGTTGTTGGGTGACATCTCTATGTCTCGGCTCCCAACCTTATGCCTCAAAGTCCTTAACCATTAAGCTGACTTTGTTTAAGTTAACCAACCCTTTCTGCAGTTCGTATCCGATACAAACCTATCTAGTCAAGGAAAACTGGTGGCACCCTAATTTCATAGACCCACCACCAATTGTACAAGACTTATGATAGTGCAAGGTTTGGAGAGGCATTAAAGCTTAAACATTCATGAGGGATCGTCCTACTTATAACATCGCACGCAAGGACATATATGCAATATGAACAAGTAGAATATTAAGAATGGCATTCGCACAACAGTTGTGATTCGGTATGGCTTGCTGTCACATGGTGATCCCCATCTCCAATAATCTGTCCATCACGATGATCTCCATCTCCATGATATAGGTATGCCATCCCTAAGGTGATGAGTCCTTCAAGACCTATCTAACGTATGCTGGTAAACAAATTACATATACGCTTTGGATCATCACATGTTGACACGCAGGTCATTACATTAAATTTGGACAATACATGTGGCTCCAGCCGTATTGCCCTGGTCACGACACGCAGGTCATGAATAATTTATTAACATGCATCATATACACAATAGCCATACCGATCACAAGATGTCCTGCAAAAACAGGTTAGACAAACACGTTTCTATACGTTCGCCACTTCAGCAGATAGCCACGACATCGTATGTATGGAAATTCCACTGGAAATCTCATGCGGTTGATCAAATCAACCCAAATCCGAGACTTTCGACCCGAAGAAGATTACACTCATGACGTCGATCTGTTACGTCAATCTGCTGGTTGTGTGCGCAGTTAGCCCCGATGGTGATTCCAACCGGTAGGGGCAAGTCGCGCATACAACAGAGAAGGACGAACTGATCTCTCCAGTCATATCCGATGTAATCTACTTCAACCCTTTATTACCAATTGATCTAATCAAACCGTGCATCAAGTAGATCCATCTCATGAACCTAGATCCAGACCTAAAACTATGCATAACCTGCCTCTGATACCACTGTAGGATTACAGGGAGGCTACACTAGCGCAAAACAAAATTTTCAACCCCATAATACCAAGAACTACTGCGGTTATAGGTCATGGAATTACCACTAGACGCGCAGAGCAGCGGAAGACGTCTCGATGTAGACGAACGCGTCGAGCAGTGCCGTGCAGTCGTCGCCGTCCTTCACGTCCTCGCACGGTTCGTCCCAGTGCTCCAAATGCAGCACCTCCGAGGTATCCACACGTACAGGGAGGAAGCGCCGCGTACCGAACTGCTAGGTTCGCGACGGCGGCTTGGCGAGGGCGAGAGGTGAGCGGCGGCTGCTGGTTTGCAGGTGGCGAATTAGGTTATCTCTTAACCGCGCCCCCGCCCCTCATTATATAGGCGTTATGGTGGGCTTCTGACACCGAGGCCCATCATTAACCCTAAAGCCCAGTCTAATTTCGGATCTAATCCGAATTAGGCTTCCTTCCCCTTAAGTGTGTGACCCTATAGGTTCACGTACAAATAGACATAGCCCGAGTACTCTTACTTGACCCAATAATTGACAGCGGCCTCTAGCAAGACATGTCAACTCCTATGTGTACGTAAAGATCATATCAGACGAACCATTGCGACATTACGTACATGTTGTTCCCTTTGTCTCACGATATTTGGTCTGGCTCTAAGCTGACCTCTCTTTCTTGATACTGTGAATTGGAATCCTTTCAATGGTTAACTCTTAACCCTAGCACGGCCATGCATTTCTTGATCCAATCACTCGAGGGGCCCAGAGATATCTCTCTCACAAAGAGAGGGACAAATTCCATCTTGACTGACCATGCCTCATAGCATGCTTCCTGACAAACCCAAAACTACCTTTATAACTACCCAGTTACGGGATAGCGTTTGATAGTCCCTAAGTAAGTCAATTCACATCTTGAGAACATGCGACAATCTCAGGTCTAAGGATACAGTATTCATGTTGCAAGAAGAGAACTATATTACAATATCTCATGTTGGGTCGGTCCAGCCTCATGTCATACATGCGCCCACATTATTAGTTTAACATCTCCATGTTCATGACTTGTGAAATGTAGTCATCAACTAATACATGTGCTAGTCATCGACTCTGACTAGGGACATCATTTAGAATAACCATATAAGTAAAGAATCTCACAAACAATTCACATAATTGCTAATCAATACAAGGTGCCTTCCATGGATATTCAATTAAGCAATATATATATCATGGATACAAAGAAATGTGCTCATCTCTATGATTATCTCTAGGGCATATTTCTAACACTAGATGCATGCTTAATTGCTAAGACTAGCATGGGCTGGCTGTGGCATCGCCGCTTACCACATGTGGGGATGAAGAACCTTCATAAGCTTCTAAAGGGAGAACACGTGATAGGTCTAACTAATGTTACTTTCAAAAAAGATAGACCTTGTGCAGCTTGTCAAGCAGGGAAACAGGTGGGAAGGTCTCATCATGCCAAGAATGTGATGACAACATCAAGACCCCTGGAGTTACTTCATATGGACCTCTTCGGACCCGTTGCCTATCTAAGCATAGGAGGAAGTAAGTATGGTCTTGTTATAGTTGATGATTTTTCCCGCTTCACTTGGTTATTCTTTTTGCAGGATAAATCTGAAACCCAAGGGACCCTAAAGCGCTTCCTAAGGAGAGCGCAAAACGAGTTTGAGCTCAAAGTGAAGAAGATAAGGAGCGACAATGGGTCCGAGTTCAAGAACCTTCAAGTGGAGGAGTATCTTGAGGAGGAAGGAATCAAGCACGAGTTCCCCGCTCCCTACACACCACAACAAAATGGTGTGGTAGAGAGGAAGAACAGGACGCTTATAGACATGGCGAGGACGATGCTTGGAGAGTTCAAGACCCCCGAGCGCTTTTGGTCGGAAGCTGTGAACACAGCTTGCCACGCCATCAACCGGGTCTACCTTCATCGTCTCCTCAAGAAGACTTCGTATGAGCTACTAACCGGTAACAAACCCAATGTTTCGTATTTCCGAGTTTTTGGGAGTAAATGCTACATTCTAGTGAAGAAGGGTAGGAATTCCAAATTTGCTCCCAAAGCGGTAAAAGGGTTTTTGTTAGGTTATGACTCAAATACAAAGGCGTATAGGGTCTTCAACAAATCATAGGGTTTGGTTGAAGTCTCTAGAGACGTTGTATTTGATGAGACTAATGGCTCTCCAAGAGAGCAAGTTGTTGATCTTGATGATGTAGATGAAGAAGACGTTCCAACGGCCACAATGCGCACCATGGCGATTGGAGACGTGAGGCCAATGGAACAAAAGGAGCAAGATCAACCTTCTTCCTCAACAATGGTGCATCTCCCAACTCAAGACGATGAACAGGTTCATCAAGAGGAGGCGTATGATCAAGGGGGAGCACAAGATGATCATGTAATGGAGGAAGAAGCACAACTGGCACCTCCAACTCAAGTCCGAGCGATGATTCAAAGGGATCATCCCGTCGACCAGATTTTGGGTGACATTAGCAAGGGAGTAACTACTCAGTCTCGATTAGTTAATTTTTGTGAGCATTACTCTTTTGTCTCTTCTATTGAGCCTTTCAGGGTAGAGGAGGCCTTGCTAGATCCGGACTGGGTGTTGGCCATGCAGGAGGAGCTCAACAACTTCAAGAGAAATGAAGTTTGGACACTAGTGCCTCGTCCCAAGCAAAATGTTGTGGGAACCAAGTGGGTGTTCCGCAACAAACAAGACGAGCACGGGGTGGTGACAAGGAACAAGGCACGACTTGTGGCAAAAGGTTATGCCCAAGTCGCAGGTTTGGACTTTAAGGAGACTTTTGCTCCTGTGGCTAGGCTATAGTCCATTCGTATTTTGCTAGCATATGCCGCTCACCATTCTTTCAGGTTGTTCCAAATGGATGTGAAGAGCGCTTTCCTCAACGGGCCAATCAAGGAGGAGGTGTACGTGGAGCAACCCCCTGGCTTCGAGGATGAACGGTACCCCGACCACGTGTGTAACCTCTCTAAGGCGCTCTATGGACTTAAGCAAGCCCCAAGAGCATGGTATGAATGCCTTAGAGACTTTTTAATTGCTAATGCTTTCAAGGTTGGGAAAGCCGATCCAACTCTTTTTACTAAGACATGTGATGGCAATCTTTTTGTGTGCCAAATTTATGTCGATGACATAATATTTGGTTCTACTAACCAAAAGTCTTGTGAAGAGTTTAGCAGGGTGATGACTCAAAAGTTTGAGATGTCGATGATGGGCGAGTTAAGCTATTTCCTTGGGTTCCAAGTGAGGCAAATCAAGGATGTGACCTTCATCTCCCAAACGAAGTACACGCAAGACTTGATCAAGCGGTTTGGGATGAAGGACACCAAGCCCGCAAAGACTCCAATGGGAACCGACGGACACACCGACCTCAACAAAGGAGGTAAGTCCGTTGATCAAAAGGCATACCGGTCTATGATAGGGTCTTTACTTTATTTATGTGCTAGTAGACCGGATATTATGCTTAGCGTATGCATGTGTGCTAGATTTCAATCCGATCCAAGGGAGAGCCACTTAGTGGCTGTGAAGCGAATTCCTTAGATATTTAGTCGCTACGCCTTGCTTCGGGATCTGGTATCCAAAGGGGTCTACCTTTGACTTAATTGGATACTCAGACTCCGATTATGCTGGATGTAAGGTCGATAGGAAGAGTACATCGGGGACGTGCCAATTCTTAGGAAGGTCCCTGGTGTCATGGAGTTCTAAGAAACAAACTTCTGTTGCCCTATCCACCGCTGAAGCCGAGTATGTTGCCGCAGGACAGTGTTGCGCGCAACTATTTTGGATGAGGCAAACCCTCAGGGACTTTGACTACAATCTGAGCAAAGTCCCACTCCTATGTGATAATGAGAGTGCTATCCGCATAGCGGATAATCCTGTTGAACACAGCCGCACAAAGCACATAGACATCCGGCATCACTTTTTGAGAGACCACCAGCAAAAGGGGATATCGAAGTATTTCATGTTAGCACCGAGAACCAGCTAGCCGATATCTTTACCAAGCCTCTAGATGAGAAGACCTTTTGCAGGCTGCGTAGTGAGCTAAATGTCTTAGATTCGCGGAACCTGGATTGATTTATAGCATACATGTGTTTATGCCTTTGATCATGTTCCTTATGCATTTCGTTGTTCATTTATGGTGCTCAAGTTGTACAAACACTCCCCGGACCTCACAAGTCCTTTTGCAAGTGATGCACACATTTAGGGGGAGATGTGCTACAACTTGACCCTTTGAGACTAACCATGTGCTTGAGTTTGCTTGATTTAGTCTCAAAGATGGATTGAAAGGAAAAGGTGGACTTGGACCATGCAAGACTTCCACTGCACTCCGATGAAAGAGTAACTAATTCCAAGTTCATCCTTGTACTCTTATTGCCTTTTTATTCTTAGTTGAAGATTTTAGTGAGGCAATGGGGTTAAAGGGCCAAAATTGATCCCGTTTTGGTGCTTGATGCCGAAGGGGGAGAAAATAAGGCCAAAGCAACAAATGGATCAGCTACCACTTGAGAATTTTGAGAATTGTAGAGGTAGAGTTTTTGTTTGTCAAAATACTCTTGTTTGTCTCTTATTGTCAAAAGTTGGTCTCTTGTGAGGAGAAGGCTTAATTATGGGAAAAGGGGGAGTTTTTGAACTCCTTGATAAATTTCTCTTGAAATATCTCTCTTTATGTTTCAACAAGTGTGTTTGACTTAGTGATAGGAAATTGAGTTTGATTTGCAAAAACAAACCAAGTGGTGGCAAAGAATGATCCATATATGTCAAATTTGAATCAAAACAATTTTGAGATCTTATTTGAATTGATTTTGCACTTGTTCTACTTGCTTTATGTTGTGTTGGCATAAATCACCAAAAAGGGGGAGATTGAAAGGGAAATGTGCCCTTGGGCCATTTCTAAGTATTTTGGTGATTTAGTGTCCAACACAAGTGCCTAAGTGTTAAATGGTGGACAAAGTACAAATCAAGTATAAAGGTATGTTTCTCAGACTTAGTACATTGTTTTAGAGACTAATGTATTGTGTCTAAGTGCTGGAAACAGGAAAAATCAAGTTGAAATTAAGGATGGCTTTGTTCAGCCAAAGTCAGCTCTGTCTGGGTGCATCGGACTGTCCGGTGGTGCACCGGACAGTGTCCGGTGCGCTAGGCTGGCTCAGGCGAACTTGCTGCTCTCGGGAAGTGATTAACGGCGTACGGCTATAATTCACCGGACTGTCCGGTGTGCACCGGACTGTCCGGTGAGCCAACGGTCGGCCGGGCCAACGGTCGGCCCCGCGATCCGCGCGGGACACGTGGCCAAGCCAACGGTCAGAAGGGGGCACCGGACTGTCCGGTGTGCACCGAACAGTGTCCGGTGCGCCAACGGCTCCAAAGCGCCAACGGTCGGCTTCGCCAAAGAAGGAAACAAATCTGCACCGGACAGTGTCCGGTGGTGCACTGGACTGTCCGGTGCGCCAGGCGACAGAAGGCAAGAATTGCCTTCCTGGAATGCACTCAACGGCTCCTAGCTGCCTTGGGGCTATAAAAGGGACCCCTAGGCGCATGGAGGAGCACACCAAGCATTCTCTAAGCATTCCTAAGCACCAAGACTTCGATTCCGCGTATTTGATTCTCTGTGATAGCAACTAGAGCTCCATTTTGAGTTGTGAACTCGCCGGGTTGTGTTGTGAGCTCTTGCTGCGACTTGTGTGCGCGTTTGGTACTCTGATTTCGTGTCTTGTGTGCGTTGCTCATCCATTCCTTACTCCGTGCTTCTTTGTGATCATCAAAGTGTAAGGGCGAGAGGCTCCAAGTTGTGGAGATTCCTCGCAAACGGGATATAGTAAAGCAAAGCAAAACACCGTGGTATTCAAGTGGGTCTTTGGACCGCTTGAGAGGGGTTGATTGCAACCCTCGTCCATTGGGACGCCACAACGTGGAGTAGGCAAGTATTGGTCTTGGCCGAACCACGGGATAAACCACTGTGCCATCTCTGTGTTGATCTCTTTGTTGTTGTCGTGTTGTGCAAGCTCTTCTCTCTAGCCACTTGGCTTAATTATGCTAACTCCTAATCAAGTTTTGTGGATTAAGTTTCAAGTTTTTACAGGATCACCTATTCACCCCCCCCCTCTAGGTGCTCTCAACCATCCATTGGTTTGTGGGTGGAAATATCAGGTTGCCTGACATCATTCTGTCGACTTTCCTCCCAGGGGTGTTTGAGGTGTGTGTTAGGTGTCCTATTAATGTCACCAGCTCCTGCCCTATTCCTCTCAGGCTCTCTTGTGACCGAACAGTATTCAGCCCTATGTCCATGAGGTGGTATGGTATGATTATAATGTGTTACTGGTGGGGCACCATAATGTTGCTGCGATGAATGTGGAAACTGTGTGTATTGCGCAGCTCTCGGCTCTATGTACGCATATCCTGACGGTCCAGCATAAGAGGCCGGATGGTCCACGACCTGGTCAAACGGTCCGAAGGTATATCCGGATTGTCCAGTCGTATATGGTGCTACGTGGGTAGTCTCGTACCCAGACCGTCTGTCGTAAAGAACTGGATGGTCCGCGATCGGGCCGAATGGTCCAGGGCTGTACCCGGACGGATCGGTCATATATGGCGCGACGTGGGCAGTCTGCGCGTGGACTCGTGTAGAGTCGGATGGTCCGGCGTAATACGTTGACTGGTTCATGCCATATCCGGATGGTCCGACGTAAGATGGCGGACGGTTCGCCACATATCCGGACGGTCCGGCGTGATGCACCGGACGGTCCGTGATGGGGCCGAACTGTTCGGGGTTGTACCCTGATGGTCCGGCCATGTACGGTGCGACCCGAGCGTTTTGTGTGCGGGCCTGCATCGGGTCGGACGGTCCGGCGAAATACGCCGGACGGTCCGCGGTATAACCGGACTGTCTGAGATGATGCTCGGACGGTCCGGTCGTGTCCAGTACCTGCCGAGTGCCTAGTGGTTGCGGCTGTGATGGTGACACGAAAGCGTGCATCGGCATACCATATGATGGCTGGGTCAAGGGTGACCCGTTTATAGCCGATGTGTTTGACGCGGGTGGCTCTGTATTAGACTCTCGCGATGGAAAGCTAGGAGCAGCTGATTTCTCGTATGCACGTAGATGCATTTTAACAGATTCATCTACATATTGCTTTAATTGATCTCCTCGTTGATCCATGAAAGTCATAAGAGATAGATCTGGAGTACTTACATCGGGACCCTGAAGTGGAGGTAGGAGAGATACCATATCGATCTCCCCTTGACGGATGATCTTCTGGTGGCGATCCACCGTGAAGTGTGACAAGTACTTTTCCGCCGCCTCCTTGCGCCGTTCGAAGAGTTTATGCAGCAGTTCCGCCTCTTCCTTGTCACGTTGTTCGTTCCATTGCCGCATCACCTCCTTCTCATCGCGCATCACGAGGTCTTCAAAGGGTCTTTGGTCATCAGCCGGGAGCGCCTCCATGGCCGGCTTGATGATGTTGGTGGTGGAGATCTTGGTGTGATCCTTAGAACCGGCCATCTATGGGCCGATTTTTAGCAGGACTAGACACCTAGTCCCCAGCGGAGTCGCCAAAAGTATGTTGACACCTTTTCGGGCGCCAAACACTCAACAAGAACCGGCGGCGGTGCTCTCTGCACAGGCGCGGACGGTCCGCGGCCAGGGGCCGGACGGTCCGCGACCTGGCGCAGGGCTAGGGTTCCCTGCCTGACGGCCGGGCGGTCCGCGCCCTGGTGTCGGACGGTCCGCGCGTGCGCAGGGGCGGCGGAAAGTCACCGGCGGCGCCTGGATCTCGCTCCCGGGAGGGATCCCGTCGGGGACGAGAGATCCTAGGAGTTGTATAGGCTCGGGCAGGCCGACCTAGACTCCTATAATCGACGTAGAGCCAAAGAGAAGCCGAGAATTTGGGGATTGAAATACTAGACTAGAACTAAACTAGAGGTACTCCTAATGCATAAGGTAAAAACGAGGAATATATTTGATTTGATAGATTGTTCGGGGTTCAATCGGCCGTAGCCCTTCATCTATATAAAGGGGAGGTCTGGATCCGCTTCGAACTGATTTTCGAGTCAATCCCACGGTTTTAGGTTTTAGGTAACAAATCTCGCGAGAAACTATGAACCCTAATTGTATCTGTGCAAGCGCGGACCGTCGGGGTGACTCTTTTTGATCTCCAATAAGGAGTAAAAACAAGTTACCCACATACGATCCTTTGTCTTCTGATATAGATAGAGATGAAAACTGTTCATTTATTTTTGACAAATAGTCAGACAGGAAAAAAAGACGACGACAGATGCATTTGAGAGGCAGCGCCAGGGAAAACACGATGTCTTCTTGGTCTGCTGGAGCGAGTGCAGGCCTTGTCAAACATGGTAGAAGCACGGGGCCAGCCCAGACTTCTGGCGTTGCGCCATCGCTCAGCAGCACTCATGGTCATGGCTCGAAGGCCATGCTTTCAGCCTCCTCCTTGAGGGACTCGTACATGAACGACGACAGGTATCGCTCGCCGAAGCTCGCGAAGATAGCCTGCAGCCACAGACGAAGAACAACGACCATTTCATCACACCACGCATTCGCATGATGACAGTATAGAGAAGGGTTTCTGATGACGCAGGCTGCTTACGACGATGAGCTTGCCCCTGTTCTCGGCCCTCCTGGCGACTCTGACGGCGGCGACCGCGGCCGCACCGGACGATATCCCGACCTGTATTTGAAGGGAAGACGGGGGTACGTAGTCGGTGCATCAGCAGATGCTGAGCGGGAACTGCAACACAGAGAAGATCGGGATCGGCGGGTGAGCACGCTCGCTCGCTCGCTTACCAGTAGCCCTTCTTCCCGCGCGATCTGCTTCGCCATGCCGGCGGCTTCCTCGTTGGAGACCTGGAAGACCTCGTCGAGGAGGCTGACATCGAGAACGCCGGGAACGAAGCCAGCACCGAGGCCCTGGATCTTGTGCGGACCTGAGCTTGGACAGATGGCAGCGACGTGGTGGTGTCAGTAACGTTCATGGCTCGAAGGAAGGGAGTCATGCATGATGACGGCGACAACACAGAGCACAGACATCGGATCGGAAGGCTCGTCGTCTCACCAGGTTTCCCTCCAGACAGAACCGCGCTGTCGGACGGCTCGACGCCATAGACCTTGATGGCGGGGTTCTTCTCCTTGAGGTACCTGCCGGCGCCGGTGACGGTGCCCCCGGTGCCTATGCCGGCGACGAGGGCGTCCACCTTGCCCGCCGTGGCGCTCCAGATCTCGGGCCCCGTCGCCTCGTAGTGCGCCCTGGGGTTGGCCGGGTTGGCGAACTGCTGCAGCACGTGGGCGCCGGGCGTCCGCGCCGCCACCTCCTGCGCCTTGCGCACCACGCCGTCCATGCTCAGCAGCGGGTCCGTCAGCACCACCTCGGCGCCGAAGGCCCTCAGCACGGCCCGCCGCTCCGTGCTCACCGACGATGGCATCGCCACGACCAGCCTGTACCCCTTGGCCGCCGCCATGAACGCCAGCCCGATGCCGGTGTTGCCGCCCGTCGGCTCGATCAGGACGCTCTGCACGCGCCCAGACGGACCCAGGAACGCATCCATTAGCACCAGCACCAAGCCTGACCGCAACGAGCTGAGGAACGGCGATCATGCCGTAACCAGGGGTGACGTGTTCAGCACCTTCCCAGGGGTGATCAGGCCCTTCTCCTCCGCGTCGGCGATCATGCTGTAGCCAATCCTGAAGGCACGCAACGCTGCATCAGGGAACGAACAGACGAGGCGCTCCATTGCTGCAGCCTGCAGGTGCAGGAACAAACAAGCACGCACCTGTCCTTGACGCTGGAGCAGGGCGCCATGATCTCAAGCTTGGCAGCTACACGCGCCTCGCAGCCAGCCACCACCTTGTTCAGGTACACCAACGGGGTCTTGCCGATCAACTGAAACAAAAAAGAAAAAAATGCAATGCATGTTACTTGATCAATTCAGATGGACAGGACAGATACGGGTTAATGCCTGCAAACCGAGCTAGAGCATTCGTTTACGCACTTGGGTGACATCTTCCGCGATCTTTGGACCCTGATCTTTCGCGGTCTTTGAGCCCTCATCCTGGACGGTCTCGGTCGTGGAGCTTGAACTGCATCCACCCATGGTGATGCACGAAAGCTCTTGGCCGGGAAGCAAATTAAATTTTACGCAACATGCAGCGGTTTTATATACAGTGTGCGTCCAAGCATATATATGCGGTATATGTGATTGGTGAAGTCGAAGCTATTTTTTGTGTTCTCGATCGGTGCTGGATCGTGATCTTTTATGCAGGGGCTCTGCTTCGGTGAAGATGTCCTAGGAGGATGCCGTCGATCTTCCCGATAGCTACCAAAAAAACAAAAAAAAAACTTTATTTGTTGCGTGTGTCCTCATGAGACAAAATACAGACTTACGTCATTGTGTGCTTCACAAATGACAAGCGTACATACGCATCGTGGAAGACCTAGCTGGTGGATCAAATATCTCGCTTCGTCTTGAGTCTTGACGCGACAAAAGTTAATTTCGTTGTGTGTTTTTTCGTAACGGTTATGCTGGGTTTTTTTTTGGTATGTTTGGGCACAACTATAACCCTTGGTCACATCTCTCAAACCGTTACAACTCGACATCGGCTCATGTTGTTCTCGAACCCAAAAAAACATATTCACATGTGTTTTTCATGTGTGCAAACTATACTTGCGCAACAATAAAATCATACATTTTTGACGGCCTAAGTCGTGGGACGGACCTAAAGCTAAACTATAACATATAACATATTTTCGATGGCTTAGGACTTATGTTCAATGGCAAGCATATGTCGGTTCTAAAAGCTCGGAAAAAGGTAACTTCCGACGATAGTCGTCGGACATAAACATATCTTGACGGCCTCTGATCTAGGGGCCGTCGGCAGTTAAATTGGTTAACGTTCGTGATGACGTCTGGTGGGCGTCCAGCATGAGTACGACGACACATTTAGATTCAAAAGCGAGAAAGCATCTGTTGCCAAACTGGTGCGGACATTTCTCGCTTCGCTAGCAAAGGTGGAATCGAAGGCATAGTGACTTTCATGCATCTATATCAGTTGGGTGCGCCATGACATCGGGATTGTCATGTACATCTTCTTTGTGCCATCTCATGTGTCTAGTTGTATTCTTCGAGATAAACAAATGTTTCAACCGAGGTATAAGAGGCATGTAACGAAGCTACTTACATGCTACCTCGATCGTTATGGTCACACCATCATCGTTTATAACCTCTATGAATCTCGTCTCACCACATACTGTACACGTCTCATTCACGGTCTCTTTCCAGAAAAGCATATAGTTATTCTTGCAGACATCAATTTTTTCGTAGTGCATATCGATACCTGAGAGCAACTTCTTGGACTGGTACATATCCTTGGGCATCTTATGATTCTCCGAAAGTACATCACTAATCAAGTTCACAAGCTTATTACAGCAGTTGTTTGAGAATCCAAACTTGCACTTAATAGCCATGAGTCGAGTCGCGAAAACAAGGACTGTCACTTTCATGTGCTCATGCAACATGTCTTTGAAAGCCTTAAGGAGCTAGAACCTCAACCATAGGACATATATAGGAGGATCCTCAGAATTAGGGGGTTTGAGGCGGATTCTCAAAATCGTCGGGTAGAATCTCATGCTAGACATCATCAAACATTTCTTTCATCCTATCATAGTCCCTCTCTTCATCTGACTTAACTTCTGATACATTATGAGCAGGTGGGTTCTCACCGTGGTGCACCCACATCTCATAGCCATGCATATAGTCATTCTTATAAAGATCTATCGACATAGTCCTCCTGTTAAGAAAATAAATGTTCTGTCACTTGCTACAAGGGCACCTAATGTCGGTTCTGATCCCCGACCTAGAAAAAGAACTGTCGATAAAAATGTCGGTCTTGGCAAACCACTCACTTGATAGAACCTCTCTCTTCTTCTAACCTTCATACATCCATCGAGGATCCTCTACCATACTAGATACAAAACATTAACTTAGTTAAGTAATACACAAACAATCAATTTTTAGAAACAAATCACGCCCTACATCTATAGGAAAGGATGGGTCCTAAATAGGGATGTAATATGGTTCGGATAATATCCGTCCGAATCCGGATTCAAAGATGGTGAACGCTGGTTCGGATGGAATTTTCGGATATCCGGACTTTTTTCGGATAACGGATACGAATACGGACATTCTATTCGGATATCGAATTCGAATACAATATGTCTGATATCCGTCAGATATCAAATAGCCGGATATTTTCTCGGATAAATCTTCTCGGATATCCGGATATCGCTGTGTGCATTTTGTTGATTATTTAGAAAAAAAATTAATAATACACAAATAGCGTTAGAAATTCATGAAATTTTATGGAGGCATAACATATGTTCAAATATAATCCTCTAAAATATTTGGACCATAAAATCCATAATATGCTAGTGTTTCTTTCATTTCACTTACACGTGAAATCACTCTAAGTATCCAAGTTTCAACATAATCAATACTTCACTTTATTATTTTCATGTGGAGACTTGAGGTTATATTTTTATAGAATGTTTATTAGTCTTGTTAACGTATTTTCATTTTGATGATTTTATGCAAAATAAATTAATAATGCGCACATAGCCTAAAAATTCATGATTTTTTTTAAAAAAGTGCGACATATGTACACATATAATGCTAAAAATGTTTGGACTCAAGGAGTGGATACATGATTACAACCATGATATGTATGGAATGATGTCTTACATGGTATCCGACAAAAAATTCGTTACCGACAATATCCGTGTGTGACTAATTCCGTATTCGACACACAGCTATTCTTATTTGTATCCGAGAACATTCGTATTTGTATCCGTATCCGAAGTTATCCATATTTGAATTCGAATCTGTATAAAAATATAAAAACAAATATGGTTTCAGTGATATCCGTCTGTATTCGATCTGATTACATCCCTAGTCCTAAACACATCCAGGAGTGACCAACAGAGTTCGTATTTATGGCAAGGCATGAGCTTGATCAAAATTTCGATAGCATAACCCCATTGTTCTCTATTTACATGCCTGAAAATGGTGCAATAGAGAATAGAGATGTTATGTTGTTGAAATTACGCATGAGCATATGCCTTGTCATAAATATAGGCTCCGTCAGTCACTCTGAGGTTGTCCAATAAAGCGACAATTCTAGACCAACATATGTTACATGCGTCGCATGTGAGGTATGTCATTCCGAAATGGGTGACACATATGTTATGTTCAGTGGCACAATAATACATGCATTTACACTAATCATCATGCAATATTACATAATAATATCTACTTTCTCATGTTAAATAATTGAAGTAATAAACCACAGATATAATATTTTATACTACCTCCGTTCACAAATATATAACATCGTTGACTTTTTTCGAAAACTTTGACCACTCGTCTTATTCAAAATATTTATTCAGAAATGTAAAATTTTAAGTCAAGCACAAACTACCTTAATTGATAAAACAAATCAAAAAATAAATGATAACTCATTATTTTTTTAACTAAGACGAGTGATCAAAGTTTTTAAAAAAAGTCAATAGTGTCATATAATTATGAACAGGAAGTACTAATAACATTATTTTGGGTGAAACTAATACTAAATGACCTTATTTTTGAGGGTTTAATAATTACCCTTGGAAATTACATATTTGTGACAGCCCTCCCAAGTTATCGGGCCCACATGCACCAATCCTTGCCTTAATGACCTCAGATGGCTGTGCACGTGTACCGGGTAACTTAACAAGGCTATCGAGTTTGTCAACTGGAACTCATCATCCTAAGGATCTCCCACATAACAGGTATATTACAGTAATCACATTTGATACACACACATTGAAGATAGAGCGGAAGACTTTTACAAAGTACACTTTACATTCCAGAACTCAAGTTTTACATGGTAGAAAGAGATGTATTTATTACAAGTCCTGATAGTACTCGAAGTGCATAACTTATTACAATAATGGGAAGGGTGAAGCCTTTCCATAAGAGATATATAAAAACATTCTAAGCTTCAAGTCCTCCACATGAAGTAACTAACCCAAAGATAAGGGAATAAAACTTCTCCTACAAAAACAACAAGGGATAAAACCCTGAGTACGCAATTACTCAGCAAGACTTACCCGACTAAAGAAAAGACTCTCAAGGGTATGCTGGCTTTTGGGAATCAAGGTAAAGCTCATCAAAGTTTAAGGACTCATTTTACAGAAAAGCTTACTAGAAGTGGGTCCTTAAGCCAAGTTTTATTTCACAAGTTAGTTTATTACCTGAATCTTCTAGCCTGAATCTAGCATTTTCCTAATCTAGATCATTCACTTGACCTACACTAGGTTGTTTTTAAAATCCAAATTTTGTTTCGCTTGTTATCTACGATGAAGGGTAGCGATCCAGTCTTCATATCCGAGAAGTAACGGCGATCCGAATCGATTAATACCCAGCTGGGGATCTCCAGCCACACGACATATGTAGCACTTAACCCTTGCATATGTCTACCATTCCCACGGGTCCTCCACTACGTGAACCGGTCCGCGCCACCCGAGAGTACGGTACTCCACCATCCAGCCACGTGCCAGGTGGGTACACGCCACTCCCGCCATCTCTCCACTCCCAGTGCGCGATTGTCTTTTCACATATGGAGTAGCCGGGTTCAGGCTTACCCATGACGAGGTATGTGGCCAGTTAAAAGGTCCTAGATCAAGAGGCCTACAATCGGTACGGTCCTTAATCGACACAGACGGGCGACCTGTCCAGCTCAACGTCTGGTCTCATTTTAAACAAATTCTCAAAGTTTGATACCTGGCAGAGGTACCCTGCTTGAATGATGAATTCATCCCCACGGAGGATGCCTCCATCATCCCAAGCCCTTTTTCTTTTTAAAAATCATGAGTCATAGATCAAAAACATTTTTCTTAATCTATAAGCATAACTAAGCATTACTAGTTTTTATAAAACAGGTAACAAGGTATGATAATCAATCTTTCAAGGATGGTAATGCATCAAGTGTTTAATTATTCAACTCCTATTACCTAATGCAGCATATAAGTGATAAAATTTTGTAATACAAGGAAGGTGGCAAATGCACCGGGACTTGCCTTTGTTGCAGAGACGGAGGTCTAAATCCCTCTATTAAACCCCAGTTAGATGGCTCCCATCACTTGATGAACAGGCACTGAAGCAGACTCCTCTTCAGAAACCACTTCTTGAATTTCATCTTCTTCTTTTGGGAATTCTACATGTAAAGATATGAACATGAATGCTTATGCTGATGCAACTTGAAAAGAAAATACTAAAAAGCATCACAAGACTTACACCTTTCTAAACGTGCACACAAAAACTAATAAAACCTTAAGAGAGCTAAATACTCTAATATCACAACTCAATTCACCAACTAAACTAGGAAACCTTGCCTCCATAACCAACCAAGCTCTTCATTTATGCCTTAAGCAAGGATCCAAACTGCATGCACTACAAGTTATAGTGTCCAAGAATCAGCCACGATTCACTGAACCTGCTTTCAGTTCTCTGAATTCATCTTCCATTGCTCCATTCCTCTCCCCAATTTCTTCACCGTAACAAGCCCAACTATTCACATGAAACTTGTTTGCCTTACCTTGGTATTTCACTTTGTTATGGAACTCCTAACCTAAAACCCCATGATTTGGTCACCAAAGAGCTCCAAACTGAGCACCAACAGTGAAATTCCAGTTTTCAGTTAACTGAATCCAGTTTATTAGCAATACTGCTCCCTTTTGCTTTCTTCTTTGTTCAAGCCCAGATATCTAACAATTCTTCTCAACAACCAACCAACCTTTGTGAACCAATATTACTCTCCTACTATAGCCCTTCCCATTTGGTATAAAACCCCTAAGCTGAAAATACTTAGAACAGTAACTATGGTGCACAAAAGTTAGAGAAAAACACTGAAAAGTTCAGTTCCTCGATCTGAAACAACACCTTACCATGTCTGACAGAGAGTTTTGCAACAGGCTTTTCTCTAAATTCCATAAATCAACAAGCCAATCTACTTGTATAAAACTGGTTCTCCTACACTTGGTCTTTCACCTTTCTATAAAACTCTTAACCCAATTCTGGTTTTATTAATTACCACAGAGCTCCAAAGTTGACTAAACAACACCCTGAACAGGTTAGCCCACTCCAAGTCTGACAGAGGGTTTTGTAACACTATTTTCTCGCAATTCCATACGAGGGCTCAATGTATTTCCTTACTATGAATGGTTCCTCTATAATCTCTCTCCATCTTTGTTACAACAGCTACTAGCTAACCCTAAACAGATCTCAAGTTACAGAGCACCAAACTTGAAGTGGAAACGCAAAGGCTAAATTTCAGCTAACTGAAAAAGACCTGAACACAACACCTGACATAGAAAATTGCAGCACATATTTCTCCATATTTTACACAGTAGTAAACCCCACTCCTCTGATGAAGCTTGTTCACCTTCATCTGGTCTTTGACTTTTCTATACAACTGGTAACCCAAAACCTCATGAACTGGTCATAGGAGAGCTCCAAACTGAGCAATCTGCTGCAATCCAGTTTTCAGCTAATCTGAACAAAAATTCAGTCAGTGCAAACTCACAGTCCATTTTTGGGCAGCTTTCACTCTATTTTCCATACACCCCCAAATCAAACCTACTTAGGGCTTGTTCGGTTATTCCTATCCCATATGGATTGGATGAGATTGGAAAATTTTGTGAAAGATTTTGACTTGTTTGGGATTGAAACCCGTCCAATCCCACCCAATCCACATGGATTGAGAGCAAAACGAACAGACCCTTAAGGAGAATGGTTTACCATCATATGAGCTTCTCTATCTTATGCAGAGCACAAAATATGCACAACTCGACTGAGAAAACCCTTGAAGTTACCTGGTCACGGCGAGGTGGACTAACTGCCGATGATGGTCACCACCTAGGGACTGGTACACCAAGCTCTGGGCAGATGGACCAAGATATTGGGAGGGGATTAACTCCGAGGAAACATAGGCTACAAGAGCCAAGGAGATCACTCGAGCTCTAGGACTGCACGGCCTACTGGACCATGACTTAAGTAGGAGATGGGAAGACTAGGGCAGATCGAGTTGGTGGCTGGGAAGAGGAGCTTAGACTTACAAACACGAACCGCTAAGACACCAAGTGAAGCAACTAAAACTTGAGAACAGCAGGGATTACAGCAGCAGTATTTAAGCAAAGGGATGGGGAGACAGATGTTCCAGAGCTCGGCCAGGACATGATGGAGGAGGACGCCGGGGACGCCAGCAGCCCCACGATTATGGACACGTAGCAGGAGTGCATGGACAGCACATAGGAGGTAAACGCAGGGGTGATGAACCTCATCCACGGCTGGGCACAAGACGACAAGCAGACAGGAGGATGTGTCTGTTGTGATCAATCTAGTACAAGTTCAATACAGTCCTTAGCTAGTAAACCAAGTCTCACGACCCTACCTCATACCAGCCTTCACTTATCCAAACATTCCCTGGAAACCCATAGAGTCCGTAGTGGGTGAAGATCTTTACTGCAGATATTTTTGATCCATATTGGACTGCCACTGCTCCACTTCACTTCTTCATGTTCAGTGCCCTTAATCTCACAATTTCATACAATAACTAACCCTTCTTCCTTAACCAAATTTAGTCACCAACTACAGCCCTACCAACTTGGTATAGCACCCCAAGGCTGCAACTATACAGAACACAAGTTATAGGCACCAAACTGGAGCCAAAAAGCACTGAAAAGTGCAGTTTCAGATTAACTGAAGCAGCCCAAAACAGTCTGTCAGAGGGAGTTTAGATGCATACTACTCCATAGTTTGCATGATACTAGGTCCATCTCACTTTAGGAGACGTTTACCTCTTTATTTGGTCTCTAATTTCACTATATGATTCTCAGTCCAAATCTCAATAGAATGGTCACACTAGCACCACAAACTGGGTATCAAGCACTGAAATTTTGGTTTCAGCTGACTGAACTGAGTTCAGTCACAACCACTTTGACAGAGAAGATTGGGATATACTTTACTCCTAGGTTTATGTAGAACCAAGTCTAACTCTCTTTAGGAAACTTGTTCTCTATACTATGGGCTCCAACTTTTCTATGGAAACTTTAGTCCAAAACCACTTGGATTGATCACAAATGAGCTCCAAATTGGGCACCATTTACTGAATTTCAGTTTTAGTTAACTGAACCAATTTCAGTCACCAGTAACCCAACAGTCCATTTTCAGTTTACTTTTTCTCCACTTTTTGTGTAGGATCATATCCATCACCCTTAAATACATTTGTACACCAACTTATGGTCTTCAATTCCTCTATAGAAACCATAGCTCAAAACCTTATGCATTATTCACAAGGAAGCTCCAAAGTATGTCACAATCACTGAAATTCAGTTTTCAATAACTGAATATAATTAAGTTTCAGCCACAACACAGTCCCACTTTAAGCAGTTGTTACTCCAATTCTTGTATGGGATCATGTCCATCACCCTTTAAGGAAGTTGTTCACCAATATATGGTCTTTACTTCCTTCATAAACATCACAACCCAAAACCCTCTAGATCAGCCAAAAACAGGCTCTAAAACAGCTATCAAAACACAGAAATCTGATTTCAGACACTGTTCACAACCTGAAATTTAAAAGTCTGACAGCCTCACTTTGGATCACCTTTTTCTCCTAGTTGTATATAGTTCGAGGGCTGTGACACTTAATAACAGTTGTTCTCTCATACTTATTCTACAAGTTTCCTATAGTGGTCATTAACCAAAACCTCTTGGATTCCAAACTACAATAGCTCAAAGTTTGCTCCAATTGCTGAAATTCAGAATCTGAATTTCACTAAGTCTGAAACCTACAATTTCTGACAGCTTTACTTTGGACCAGGTTTTCTCTAAGTTCCAAACAGTTTTAGTGCTAGGTCACTTAACCAAACTTATACTCCTCATGTAGCTCTATAATTTTGTTACAATGACCATCTTCAAACTGTTTATAGATCAAAAGTTATGAAGGCCAAAAAACAGATAGTTGATATTATTTTTTTAGCAAACTTCAAATCTGATTCAAAACTGAATTAAGCTTTTTACTCCAACTTTTCCTCTCAAACTTGGAATTCTCCATACATGAAAGTTTTTCAACTTTTCAAAATCTACAACTTTGATATATGGACCGCTAGCAAATTCTCTCTAGATTTAAAACTCCACTTTTGGGCTAGTTGAGGGTTTCATTTGAGTTTGCCTTTCTCCAGACAAATATCTTCCAGTCTGATCCCTCACTTAAAGCAAGGTTGCACTTTACCTCAAAGTCCAATTTTGATACTTGGATTTCATGGCCAAGGCATTTTTAGCTTAGAAGTAGTTTGCTCTCACTCAACCACTCACTAACTCTTCAAACTCTTTAGTTCATATCAACGCAAGACACTATCTTTGTTTCGAAATTTTTAGACCTAGTAGATGCACTTCAGGTGTATCAAGCAAGATAATGCAAATACTTATGATGACATGTTAGAATTTTAGTTATTGTAACACCAGGGGTGTTACAATATTTAAGTTGTCTAATATCCTCTAGGCTCCCGTATATTACAACAACATAATAATAATTAATAAGAGCATTTGACATTGAGGACGTTGACGGCATGCAAATCAACACATACAAATCAACCAATCCTACAAATTGAAACATAATCAATCATGCAATGTGAAAAATTAAGAAAAAAATGATTACTTGCCCGACGATGCTCGACGGATGCGGACGACGTGCGAAGGGCGGACCCTAGTCGTGGACACGCGGGCGATCACGCGGAGCCGACGACGTTAGAGGCACGTAGACGTTGAGGCCTTGAGGGCGTTGACGGCATGCGGACGAGGGCAGCGTGGACACGGGAAACAACGTCGGTGTGCAATTCATGGGCGGCGGGCATAGGCGTGGTAGGGCATCGGAGGCGGGTGCGGGCGCAACAGACGCGTGCAACTGCGAGCGCAGTGGCGTGGGACGAGCGAGAGGAGAGAGAGAGTATGTGCGGGGCGGCGAGAGGAAGTGAGGGTGGCTGAGCGCCATCTCTGGTGACCGGTCTGACAGCCATTGGATATAAGGTTTATATCCGACGGCTGTCAAACAAGTCGTCGAACATAAAATTTATGTTCGACAGCTCGATCCGTCCGTCCGATAATATATTTACTTTCGATGGTTATGCATAAAGTTGTCACACGTTTCTACATTTCTTGTTATGGTGTTACTCATCCATCCACACCCAGGGCCGTTCCTGGCTTTTCAGGGGCCCAGTGTGAAATTTAATATAAAGGCTCATCCACACACAAATATATATAATTATACATATATCATCGAATATCTGACGTATAAAAATTATTATACACTGTTTTAAAATTTATAAAACACTTACTTGTTATATGATATTATTAAAAATATCTTCTAACATTTTGTGATATAAAGTCATCGCTTATATCATCGAGATCAATCTTATCCAACAACTTTTTTCGATATATAGTATCGTCAAGCCATTTAACCTCTCTTTAGTTATTGTTGACCATAAATAGTTCATAAAAATTTAATTTGAAAAAGCTTCTCTCTACCGAAGCAACCATCATATGTATAGTTTATAATACTCTCTCTATATCAAAATAAAATTTGTTTTGCTTCTTTAGTGGATTTATCATCATCAATATAAATATAAAAATTAAGAGCTAAACCAAATACTATTTTGAAACGGATTGTGTCGGGGACCATAATTAGGGGTACCCTCAAGGCTCCTAATTCTCAGCTGGTAACCCCCATCAGCATAAAGCTGCAAAGGCCTGATGGGTGCGACTAAGTCAGGGATCAGTCCATTCGACGACTCGATCACGCCTCGCCCGAGCCTAGCCTCGGACAAGTGCAGCCGACCCCGGAGGATTTCCGTCTCGCCCGAGGCTCCCCTCCAACGGCGAACGTATTACCGGCTCGCCCGAGGCCCTTCCTTCGCCAAGAAGCAACCCTGACTAAATCGCCGCATCGACCGACCAAATCGTAGGGGCATTTAATGCAAAGGTGGCCTCACACCTTTATCCTGACGCGCGCCCCCCGGCAGAGCCGAAGTGACCGCCGTCACTTCGCCGCTCCACTGACCGGCCTGACAGAAGGACAGCGCCGCCTGCGCCACTCCGACTGCAGTGCCACTTGACAGATTGAGACTGACAGGCAGTCAGGCCCTGCCGAAGGCACCATAGGAAACTCCGCTCCGCCTGACCTAGGGCTCGGACTCGAGCTAAGCCCCGGAAGACGACGAACTCCGCTCCGCCCGACCCAGGGCTCGGACTCGGGCTCAGCCCCAGAAGACGGCGAACTCCGCTCCGCCCGACCCAGGGCTCGGACTCGGGCTAAGTCCCAGAAGACGGCGAACTCCGCTCCGCCCGACCCAGGGCTCGGACTCGGGCTAAGTCCCGGAAGACGACGAACTCCGCTCCGCCCGACCCAGGGCTCGGACTCGGGCTACGTCCCGGAAGACGGCGAACTCCGCTCCGCCCGACCCAGGGCTCGGACTCGGGCTCAGCCCCAGAAGACGACGAACTTCGCTTCGCCCGACCCCAGGGCTCGGACTCCGCCCTGGCCTCAGCCGACGGCCTCCGCCTCGCCCGACCCAGGGGCTCGGACTCGACCTCGACCACGGAAGACAGACTCGACCTCGGCTTCGGAGGAGCTTCCACATCGCCCAACCTAGGGCGCAGGCCAGCCACGTCAACAGGAGGCGCCATCATCACCCGACCCCGAGCTGACTCGGGCCACAGGGAACAAGACCGGCGTCCCATCTGGCTGGCTCCGCCAGATAGGCAATGATGGCGCCCCGCGTACTCTGTGACGACGGCGGCTCTCAGCCCCCTTACGGATTCAAGAGGACGTCATCAAGGACTCAACCGCTCCGACAGCTGTCCTTCCGCCAGGCTCCATCGCTCCTCCGACGGCCACGACATCACACCAGCTGGGTGCCAAAATCTCTCCGGCTGCCACAACGGCATGTACTTAGGGCGCTAGCTCTCCTCCGCTAGACACGTAGCACTCTGCTACACCCCCCATTGTACACCTAGATCCTCTCCTTACGCCTATAAAAGGAAGGACCAGGGCCCTCTTAGAGAGGGTTGGCCGCGCGGGGACGAGGATGAGACAGGCGCTCGCCTGGAGCCGCTCGCTCCCTCTCCCGCGTGGACGCTTGTAACCGCCTACTACAAGCGCACCCGACCTGGGCGCGGGACGAACACGAAGGCCGCGGGATTCCCACCTCTCTCACGCTGGACTCCGGCCGCCTCGCTCTCCCCCCTTCACGCTCGCCCTCGCGCTCGACCCATCTGGGCTGGGGCACGCGGCGACATTCACTCATCGGCCCAGGGACCCCCCGGTCTCGGAACGCCGACAGTTGGCGCGCCAGGTAGGGGCCTGCTGCGTGTTGACGAACAGCTTCCCGTCAAGCTCCAGATGGGCAGTCTCCATCAACCTCTCCAACCCGGGACGGTGCTCCGTTTCGGAAGTCTTGAGTTCATGTCCCTCGACGGCAGCTACGACATGATACTCCTTCCACCGCCGCGCGACAACGACAATGGCGACCGACAGCCCGCCCGCCGGCGGCGGAATCGACGACGTCTTCCCCGCGTGGTGGAAGAACAACCTTCGAGCTCGTCCCGCCTTCTTCCCCGCCGACGGAGGGGAAGGCAGGACAACCAAGGCCAAGCAGGAGGCAGCGCCTCGTTCGCTGTCGAGCGAGTCGACAGCGCCGGCACCCCAACGGGGGGCGCGCCGGGTATCGACTTCGCGCTTGAGACGAAGACGAGCGCCGTCTCCCCGCGACGCGCCAATCCCGAGCAAGCGGACGACGTCAGCACGCTCGTGGAAAGCTTGCTGGACGTCACCCTCGTACCTGAGACGACGGTGCAGTCAGTCCCCGACGTGACTTTATCGCCGCTCGTCGACCAAGAGGTACCGACCGACTCCCATCCCATGTCATTTGGATTCAGCCTCAACTCGCCTAGCGACCTCGCTTTGGCGGGCGCTCTCGTAGAGGCGAGTCCAAACCCTCTGGGGTTTCGCATGCGGTCACCTTGGGACCGGCTGACGGACGTCTCGACCTACGGGCCCTCTGGGTCCGAGGAAGACGACGAGCCCAGCATCTGCTGGGATTTCTCTGGACTTGGCAACCCCAGTGCCATGCGGGACTTCATGACCACATGTGACTATTGCCTCTCCGACTATTCCGACGGTAGCCGCAGCCTTGGCTACGAGAACTGCGGCCCAAGCCGCGAATGTTTCCATGTCGATCTAGGGGGTCCCTCCGAAGGCAACCATCTTGGCATGCCGGAGGACGGTGATCTCCCTAGGCCGGTGCCCCGCGTTGATATCCCACGGGAGCTAGCTGTGGTCCCCGTTCAAGCGGGGGGCCATGACCCACAGCTCGAGCAAATCCGCGGGGTGCAGGCCAGGCTCGACGAGGGAGCAGGAGCGCTTGAGCCGATCCGCCGGGACGTCGGGCAGGCATGGGCGGGCCAACCCCCGGCCGGAGAAATACGTCGTCCGCCCCAGGGCTTCCAGCACCGCGTCGCCGACGACGTCAGGGTCAGGCCACCACCCGCATCTAGTGGGGTCGGCCAGAACCTGGCTGCAGCAGCGATGCTTCTCCGCGCGATGCCGGAGCCATCAACCACCGAGGGCCGGCGAATCCAGGGGGAGCTCAAGAATCTCCTGGAAGGCGCTGCGGTCTGATGGGCCGAGAGCTCTGCCTCCCGAAGGCAGGGATACCCCTCGGAACCTCATGTCGCGACTTCCCGATTCATGCGGGAAGCCTCGGTCTACACCGGGTGCACGCGCAACACCGCGCATGCGGCCCCGGGCCGCCTCGGCAACGAGCACCATCATCGCGACCGTCGGGCCCACCTCGACGAGAGGGTGCGCCGAGGCTACCACCCCAGGCGTGGGGGACGCTACGACAGCGGGGAGGATCGAAGTCCCTCGCCCTTACCGCCCGGTCTGCAGGCCTTCAGCCGGGCCATCCGACGGGCACCGTTCCCGACCCGGTTCCGACCCCCGACTACTATCACAAAGTACTCGGGGGAGACGAGACCGAAACTGTGGCTCGCGGACTACCGTCTGGCCTGCCAACTGGGCGGAATGGACGATGAAAACCTCATCATCCGCAACCTCCCCCTGTTCCTCTCCGACACCGCTCGCGCCTGGTTGGAGCACCTGCCTCTGGGGCAGATCTCCAACTGGGACGACCTAGTCCAAGCTTTCGCCGGCAATTTCCAGGGCACGTACGTGCGCCCCGGGAATTCCTGGGACCTCCGAAGCTGCCGGCAGCAGCCGGGAGAGTCTCTCCGGGACTACATCCGGCGATTCTCGAAGCAGCGCACCGAGCTGCCCAACATCACCGACTCGGATGTCATCGGCGCGTTCCTCGCCGGCACCACCTGCCGCGACCTGGTGAGCAAGTTGGGTCGCAAGACCCCCACCAGGGCGAGCGAGCTGATGGACATCGCCACCAAGTTCGCCTCCGGCCAGGAGGCGGTCGAGGCTATCTTCCGAAAGGACAAGCAGCCCCAGGGCCGCCCATCGGAAGATGCTCCCGAGGCGTCAACTCAGCGTGGCGCCAAGAAGAAAGGCAAGAAGAAGTCGCAAGCGAAACGCGACGCCGCCGACGCGGACCTTGTCGCCGCCGCCGAGTACAAGAACCCTCGGAAACCCCCCGGAGGTGCCAACCTCTTCGACAAGATGCTCAAGGAGCCATGCCCCTATCATCAGGGGCCCATCAAGCACACCCTTGAGGAGTGCATCATGCTTTGGCGCCACTTCCACAGGGCCGGGCCACCCGTGGAGGATGGCAGGGCCCGCGACGATGACAAGAAGGAAGATCACCAAGCAGGAGAGTTCCCCGAGGTCCGCGACTGCTTCATGATCTACGGTGGGCAAGCGGCGAATGCCTCGGCTCGGCACCGCAAGCAAGAGCGCCGGGAGGTCTGCTCGGTGAAGGTGGCGGCGTCAGTCTATCTAGACTGGTCCGACAAGCCCATCACCTTCGACCAAGCCGACCACCCCGACCACGTGCCGAGCCCGGGGAAATACCCGCTCGTCGTCGACCCCATCATCGGCGATGTCAGGCTCACCAAGGTCCTTATGGACGGAGGCAGCAGCCTCAACATCATCTACGCCGAGACCCTCAGGCTCCTGCGTGTTGATCTGTCCTCCGTCCGAGCAGGCGCTGCGCCCTTCCATGGGATCATTCCCGGGAAGCGCGTCCAGCCCCTCGGACAACTCGACCTCCCCGTCTGCTTCGGAACGCCCTCCAACTTCCGAAGGGAGACTCTGACGTTCGAGGTGGTCGGGTTCCGAGGAACCTACCACGCGGTACTGGAAAGGCCATGCTACGCGAAGTTCATGGCCGTCCCCAACTACACCTACCTGAAGTTCAAGATGCCGGGCCCCAACGGGGTCATCACCGTCGGCCCCACATACAAACACGCGTTCGAATGCGACGTGGAGTGCGTGGAGTACGCCGAGGCCCTCGCCGAGTCCGAGGCCCTCATCGCCGACCTGGAAAGCCTCTCTAAGGAGGTGCCAGACATGAAACGTCATGCCGGCAACTTTGAGCCAGTGGAGACGGTTAAGGCCGTCCCCCTCGACCCCAGCGGCGACGCCTCCAATCAGATCCGGATCGGCTCCGGGCTCGATTCCAAATAGGAAGCAGTGCTCGTCGACTTTCTCCGCGCGAACGCCGACGTCTTCGCGTGGAGTCCCTCGAACATGCCCGACATACCGAGGGATGTCGCCGAGCACTCGCTGGACATTCGAGCCAGAGCCCGACCCGTCAAGCAGCCTCTGCGCCGATTCGACGAAGAGAAGCGCAGAGCCATAGGCGAGGAGATCCACAAGCTAATGGCGGCAGGGTTCATCAAAGAGGTATTCCATCCCGAATGGCTTGCCAACCCTGTGCTTGTGAGAAAGAAAGGGGGGAAATGGCGGATGTGTGTAGACTACACTGGTCTCAACAAAGCATGTCCGAAGGTTCCCTACCCTCTGCCTCGCATCGATCAAATCGTGGATTCCACTGCTGGGTGCGAAACCCTGTCTTTCCTCGATGCCTACTCAGGGTATCATCAAATCAGGATGAAAGAGTCCGACCAGCTCGCGACTTCTTTCATCACGCCTTTCGGCATGTACTGCTATGTCACCATGCCGTTCGGCTTGAGGAATGCGGGCGCGACGTACCAGCGGTGCATGAACCATGTGTTCGGCAAACACATTGGCCGCACGGTCGAGGCCTACGTCGATGACATCGTAGTCAAGATGAGGAAAGCTTCCGACCTCCTTTCCGACCTTGAAGTGACATTCCGATGCCTCAAGGCGAAAGGCGTCAAGCTCAATCCCGAGAAGTGTGTCTTCGGGGTGCCCCGAGGCATGCTCTTGGGGTTCATCGTCTCTGAGCGGGGCATCGAAGCCAACCCGGAGAAGATCACAGCCATCACCAGCATGGGGCCCATCAAGGACTTGAAAGGCGTACAGAGGATCATGGGATGTCTCGCGGCTCTGAGCCGTTTCATCTCATGCCTCGGCGAAAGAGGTCTACCTCTGTACCGCCTCTTAAGGAAGGCCGAGTGCTTCACTTGGACCCCCGAGGCCGAGTAAGCTCTCGGGAACTTGAAGGCGCTCCTCACAAAGGCGCCTATCTTGGTGCCTCCAGCTGCCGGAGAAGCCCTCTTGGTCTACGTCGCCTCGACCACTCAGGTGGTTAGCGCCGCGATTGTGGTTGAGAGGCAAGAAGAGGGGCATGCATTGCCCGTTCAGAGGCCAGTTTACTTCGTCAGCGAGGTACTGTCCGAAACCAAGGTCCGCTACCCACAAGTTCAGAAGCTGCTGTATGCAGTGATCCTGACACGGCGGAAGTTGCGACACTACTTCGAGTCTCATCCGGTAACTGTGGTGTCATCCTTCCCCCTGGGGGAGATCATCCAGTGCCGAGAGGCCTCGGGTAGGATTGCAAAGTGGGTGGTGGAAATCATGGGCGAGACAATCTCGTTCGCCCCTCGGAAGGCCATCAAGTCCCAGGTTTTGGCGGACTTCGTGGCCGAATGGGTCGACACCCAGCTACCGACGGCTCCGATCCAACCGGAGCTCTGGACCATGTTTTTCGACGGGTCACTGATGAAGACGGGAGCCGGCGCAGGCCTACTCTTCATCTCGCCCCTCGGGAAACACCTAAGCTATGTGCTACGCCTCCATTTCCCGGCGTCCAACAATGTGGCTGAGTATGAGGCTCTGGTCAATGGGTTGCGGATCGCCATCGAGCTAGGGGTCCGGCGCCTCGACGCCCGCGGTGACTCGTAGCTCGTCATCGACCAAGTCATGAAGAACTCCCACTGCCGCGACCCGAAGATGGAGGCCTACTGCGATGAGGTTCGGCGCTTGGAGGACAAGTTCTACGGACTCGAGCTCAACCACATCGCTCGGCGCTACAACGAGACTGCGGACGAGCTAGCTAAAATAGCCTCGGGGCGAACAACGGTTCCCCCGAACGTCTTCTCCCGGGATCTGCATCAACCCTCCGTCAAGATCGACGACACGCCCGAGCCTGAGGCGACCTCGGCCCAGTCCGAGGTACCCTCGGCCCAGCCCGAGGTACCCTCGGCACAGCTCGAGGCACCCTCAGCTCGGCCCGAGGCGCCCTCGGTTCAGCCCGAGGTACCCTCGGCCCCCGAGGGTGAGGCACTCCGCGTCGAGGAGGAGCGAAGCGGGGCCACGCCTGATCGAAACTGGCAGACCCCGTACCTGCAATATCTCCACCAAGGAGAGCTACCCCTCGATCGAGCCGAGGCTCGGCGGGTGGCGCGGCGCGCCAAGTCATTCGTCTTGCTGGGCGATGAGAAGGAGCTCTACCACCGTAGCCCCTCAGGCATCCTCCAGCAATGCATCTCCGTCACCGAAGGTCAGGAACTCCTGCGAGAGATACACTTGGGGGCTTGCGGCCATCACGCAGCGCCTCGAGCCCTTGTCGGGAATGCTTTTCGACAAGGCTTCTACTGGCCGACGGCGGTGGCCGACGCCACTAGAATTGTCCGCACCTGCAAAGGGTGTCAATTCTATGCGAAGCAGACCCACCTGCCCGCTCAGGCTCTGCAGACGATACCCATCACCTGGCCCTTTGCTGTGTGGGGTCTGGACCTCGTCGGCCCCTTGCAGAAGGCGCCCGGGGGCTACACGCACCTGCTAGTCGCCATCGACAAATTCTCCAAGTGGATCGAGGTCCGACTTCTGAACAACATCAGGTCCGAGCAGGCGGTGGCGTTCTTCACCAACATCATCCATCAGTTCGGGGTCCCAAACTCCATCATCACCGACAACGACACCTAGTTCACCGGCAGAAAGTTCTTGGACTTCTGCGAGGATCACCACATCCGGGTGGACTAGGCCGCCGTGGCTCATCCCATGACAAATGGGCAAGCAGAGCGTGCCAACGACATGATTCTACAAGGGCTCAAGCCTTGGATCTACAACGACCTCAACAAGTTCGGCAAGCGATGGATGAAGGAACTCCCCTCGGTGGTCTGGAGCCTGAGGGCAACGCCGAGCCGAGCCACAGGTTTCACGCCGTTCTTCCTAGTCTACGGGGCCGAGGCCGTCTTGCCCACAGACCTGGAATACGGCTCCCCGAGGATGAGGGCCTACAACGATCAAGCTAGCCGAGAAGACTCGCTGGACCAGCTGGAAGAGGCTCGGGACAAGGCCTTACTACACTCGGCGCGGTACCAGCAGTCCCTGCGACGCTACCACGCCTGAGGGGTCCGGTCCCGAGACCTCCAGGTGGGCGACCTGGTGCTTCGGCTGCGACAAGACGCCCGAGGGAGGCACAAGCTCACGCCCCCCTGGGAGGGACCGTTCGTCATCGCCAAGGTTCTGAAGCCCGGAATGTACAAGCTGGCCAACAGTCAAGGCGAGGTCTACGGCAACGCTTGGAACATCCAACAGCTACGTCGCTTCTACCCTTAAGATGTTTTCAAGTTGTTCATATACCTCGCACCCACGCAAAGTTTAGTCATCAAGGAAGGGTCGGCCTCGCCTCGGCAAAGCCCGACCCTCCCTCGGGGGCTAAAAGGGGGGGAACCCCCTCTGCGTTGAAATTTTCCTCGAAAAAAAAAGATCTCTTCTGCCAGAATATCTTTCGTGCTTTTTGACTACTTCGAAAAGTGGATCCTGAAAACGACGGAGTACACGTAAGTAGCCAAGGTTGACCGAGCCAAGGGACTCCTACGCCTCCGGGATACGGATACCTCACTCATCACCTTCTGCGATAAGTAACTCACGTTCGGATAAGTGATTCTGCGGACCGAACAAGTCTTCACGTTCGGAAGTTCTTCTACCGAAGCGATCCTTCGAGCCTTCTCGACTGGGTCGGTGACAGAGCCTCATGGACGGGTAAAAGTGCGCGTAAGCGGCAAGGCCGACCGAGCCGAGGGACTCCTACGCCTCTGGGATACGGATACCTCACTCATCACCTTCCGCGAGAAGCAACTCTCGCTCGCACAAACATCCCTGTTACCGACAAAAAAGTCCAGATACTCGAAACAAGAGGAAAAGAGACGCAGCTTTACAACACAGCGAGGGTGTGTGTTCTGGCCTCGGCGGCCGCAGGAGGCACACGCTACAAGACAATCTTATCCTGCAGGCTCGGGTCTTGACGCTGGAAGGGGGCAGCAGCACCCTCAGCATTGACGACACCTTCGGCAAGGTCCGACCTAGCCTCGGACGGTGACGCGATCCAAGGATCTCCGCTCTGAAGGACGACGTCATCAACGCCCGGGCAATCGCTGCCAGGGTCTTCTCCGGGAATCCGGCCCGAGCAGGCGGCTCGGCCGGTCGCCCCGGGGCCTCGGCCAGCCGTCCTCCGAGGGCGCCAGCCCGACCCGAGGCGTCGGCTGGTCAACTCCAGCGTCGGTCCCGCTAACGGACGACCCGGCTGGGCTCCGGCCAACCAGGTTTCATTTTTGAGCCAACTCTGCCCCTGTTCATGCTGATATCGCCACCCCTGGCCTCGGCTCATCCAAGAGCGGCCAACGGGTCCCTTTAACTAAGCTAGAGGAGCCTCGGACAACAAGGCCGACCGAGCCAAGGGACTCCTACGCCTCCGGGATACGAATACCTCACTTGTCACCTTGACACGGGGCGACTCACGCTTGGTGAAGCGGTTCAGACAACCAACGGGCGAGTCTTAGTGCTCGAAAATGAGGAAAAAACACGGCTCCGTGCCAAAATTACATACATGTTCAGGCCTCGACAGCCACAATGAACAAAAACACTGGCATTCAAAGTGCCATTACAAACGGAACTCTGGTTCCACCTCCGCAGGTACGAACAACCCCACTCGATGGGGGAGGGCCTGCGGAGCAACAGAAGATCGACGAACGGCGCGCCGTCGCCCGCTCCAGCAGCAGCGACGACGACGACTTCTGCTCCAGGGGGCCGAACAGCGGCAGCACTGACCTCAGGGCGGATGCTGCTGCCAAGAGGCCCGCGCCCATGCCAAAAACTCGTGAGGCAAGGACGGGCAGAAGGCCGTAGAGTTGGAGGTCGGTCCGTGGGCGGCTCTAGCTATCTCGTCGGCGGAAGAACCTCTTCCAGCTGCCGTGGCAGACGCCGGCGCCGCGAGCGGCTCCGAAGCCACTCGCGTCCGAGAGCCAGGCACGGTGCAGCTGCCGGCGCCACGGACGACGACCGCCCTTCCCTCCGATCACTGAGTGAAGGAGCGGGCCACCGCCCACGCAGGGGCCGACCCCAACTCGGCACACTCCCCTCCCCAGCCCTGGTGATGAAAATCCTTGAGGCTGAGGGAGGGGCAGAGGCCGCAGCCCGGCTCGCTTTCCCCCACCATCAAGCTGGAGGTCACCATCTTGGGTGACCGCCGGCGGAGGGGTGCAGCCGGGCTGCATGATGAAAATCCTTGAAGCCGAACGATGGCTGAAAGGTACCAACTCCCGCGGAGTTGCGTTCCTCCAACGATGAGGCGGAAAGACGGCGGGTATCCCCCATCCGGGGGCTTGGAAGGTGGAAAGACACGATGCATAAGGGAGCGCGAAGACATGGTCGCCTTCCAAAGGGGGTCGCCCTCCTTTTAAAGGCGACTCTCCCTACTTGCGCCCCCAACTGTCGCGGGCTGAGTCTTCTCCAACACACTCCAAGGTCCTCCCCTGCGGCGCGGGGGCTGGGTCCCACACGTCATGCAAACCGGCTCAGGGCAGAAGAAGCCAAACCGCCGTGCGTGGTGCGCACAACCGCCTAGCGGTTACAAGTGACCCTCCACTTTGGCCCAGACCAACGGGCGAAAGGGGCGGGCAGCCATGCAGGCGGCATGCAACCGCGCCAAGTGGGCGCGCTTCTCCGACTGCCAACACGCCCAGCCTGGAGGCCTAGGCCCACGTGTCATGCAACCGGCGCGCCGAATGCTTCGCGCATGCAACTGCACCGCCACTTGCGCCACCACCGCGCCTCCTCGATTGCGGAACCAATACCGCGACTCGAGGCGACCCAGCGCATGACCCAGCAGCGCCAGCCTGGCGCGGCGGTCGGTGCGGCCAAAAATGGGCCGGTAGTAATGACGGTGGCAGGTGGGCAGGAGCAGCGGTCACGTCGTCAGCCAAGCTCACGTCCCATCCGGGGGCCGCGAGAGAACCCTCTCTCACGGCGTGAAGACAACGCGCCCGTGTTCCGTTCCTCGAACGGCTCGCGCACGCGCAACCGCCGCCCCGCCAACCACTCGCCCCGTCGCATTGACTCCGCGGCGGGACAGGCGGCGCCTTTGGCAGGAGAAGCGGGCGACGCTTCGCCTTCGCCATAATGACCGCGTCAGTAAAGGTACGCCACGTCGTTCGATTTCGTATCCTTTTCCTTTTTTCCTCTTTCTCTCTCTTGCAACAGGGATCGGGAAAGGGGGAAACCCCGAAAAGGATCCTTCCCCATGAAGGAACCAGGCTCCGAGCCTCCCTACTGATCAGAGGTTCGAAGGCTGGCCCCCGGAAGGGTTCGACAGCCGCCTCAGATCGCGTGGGCCCTACACCCACTACTGGTCAGAGGTTCGAAGGCCGGCCCCTCGGAAGGGTTCAACGACCGCCTTAGGCTACTCGGGCTCCGCGCCCACTACTGATTAGGGGTTCGAAGGCTGGCCCCCGAAGGGTTCACAGCCGCCTCAGACGCCGACCGAGGGATGACCATGGGTACGTTCGATACATAACCAAGGCTCGGGCTGCGCTCCCGAGGTCCCTAGGACATTTCCAAGACCAGCGGGAGCGATCTTGTAACGGAATCCCATCAGAGGGAGGCATCGAGCCCTCGGGCCCCGTCGCCAGGGGACCGGGTCCGGCAGATCACCCGCAGGTACTTTTGGGCGTGCCTCTGGGCCCCTAGCCGACCCCTAACGAACGGGACACGGACGTCCACTCGGATTACCCGCTTGCAGCTCACCGGAGACACCATGTTCGGCGCCCATCGAGGGCAACATGGCGCTTCCCCCCCTCCTCCTTGCGGAAAGGCGACGCAGGGGCGTATGTGAAAAAGCCGAGTCTGTCCCTGATCGCCCTCTCGCCCTGTGCAGAGGCTCGGGGGCTGCTCTCGCAAACCCGGCTCTGGTCGAACCGTTGACAGCGTCAACATACCAGCCCGAGAACTTGGGACCCGACCGTACACCCGGGCTACGGCCAGTTCGCATGAGGGAACAACCAGACCAACCGAAGCATTACGCGAGGCATTAAGACCTCGAAGGAGTGAAACCACTCCTCCGAGGCCTCGAGGGCTACACCCGGCGGGTGCGCTCGCGCGCACCCACCAGAACAAAACGCAACCGAGAAAGGCTGGTCCCGTTGCAAAAAAGTGCGACGAAAGCCTCCAAGCGAGTGCAAACACTCCCTTCGAGGCTCGGGGGCTACTGTCGGGGACCATAATTAGGGGTACCCTCAAGGCTCCTAATTCTCAGCTGGTAACCCCCATCAGCATAAAGCTGCAAAGGCCTGATGGGTGCGACTAAGTCAGGGATCAGTCCATTCGACGACTCGATCACGCCTCGCCCGAGCCTAGCCTCGGACAAGGGCAGCCGACCCCGGAGGATTTCCGTCTCGCTCGAGGCCCCCCTCCAACGGCGAACGTATTACCGGCTCGCCCGAGGCCCTGCCTTCGCCAAGAAGCAACCCTGACTAAATCGCCGCACCGACCGACCAAATCGCAGGGGCATTTAATGCAAAGGTGGCCTGACACCTTTATCCTGACGCGCGCCCCCCGGCAGAGCCGAAGTGACCGCCGTCACTTTGCCGCTCCACTGACCGGCCTGACAGAAGGACAGCGCCGCCTGCGCCACTCCGACTGCAGTGCCACTTGATAGAGTGAGACTGACAGGCAGTCAGGCCCTGCCGAAGGCACCATAGGAAACTCCGCTCCGCCCGACCTAGGGCTCGGACTCGGGCTAAGCCCCGGAAGACGACGAACTCCGCTCCGCCCGACCCAGGGCTCGGACTCGGGCTCAGCCCCAGAAGACGGCGAACTCCGCTCCGCCCGACCCAGGGCTCGGACTCGGGCTAAGTCCCGGAAGACGGCGAACTCCGCTCCGCCCGACCCAGGGCTCGGACTCAGGCTAAGTCTCGAAGACGACGAACTCCGCTCCACCCGACCCAGGGCTCGGACTCGGGCTAAGTCCCGGAAGACGGCGAACTCCGCTCCGCCCGACCCATGGCTCGGACTCGGGCTCAGCCCCAGAAGACGACGAACTCCGCTTCGCCCGACCCCAGGGCTCGGACTCCGCCCTGGCCTCAGCCGATGGCCTCTGCATCGCCCGACCCAGGGGCTCGGACTCGACCTCGACCACGGAAGACAGACTCGACCTCGGCTTCGGAGGAGCTTCCACATCGCCCAACCTAGGGCGCAGGCCAGCCACGTCAACAGGAGGCGCCATCATCACCCTACCCCGAGCTGACTCGGGCCGCAGGGAACAAGACCGGCGTCCCATCTGGCTGGCTCCGCCAGATAGGCAATGATGGCGCCCCGCGTACTCTGTGACGACGGCGGTTCTCAGCCCCCTTACGGAAGCAAGAGGACGTCAGCAAGGACTCAACCGCTCCGACAGCTGTCCTTCCGCCAGGCTCCATCGCTCCTCCGACGGCCACGACATCACACCAGCTGGGTGCCAAAATCTCTCCGGCTGCCACAACGGCATGTACTTAGGGCGCTAGCTCTCCTCCGCTAGACACGTAGCACTCTGCTACACCCCCCATTGTACACCTGGATCCTCTCCTTACGCCTATAAAAGGAAGGACCAGGGCCCTCTTAGAGAGGGTTGGCCGCGCGGGGACGAGGACGAGACAGGCGCTCGCCTGGAGCCGCTCGCTCCCTCTCCCGCGTGGACGCTTGTAACCCCTACTGCAAGCGCACCCGACCTGGGCGCGGGACGAACACGAAGGCCGCGAGATTCCCACCTCTCTCACGCCGGACTCCGGCCGCCTCGCTCTCCCCCCTTCGCGCTCGCGCTCGACCCATCTGGGCTGGGGCACGCGGCGACATTCACTCGTCGGCCCAGGGACCCCCCGGTCTCGGAACGCCGACAGATTGAGTATTCGATAAGTAACTGAGACATTAGTTTAACAATATAAACGAGACTAGTCGATAACTCGATAGCGCATCGCTTTTTGCGTATTTGTGTCTAAAATAGATAGGTTTAACAAAAAAATGCTATCGCTTAGTGGCTAGGGGCCCTCTGTTTTTGGGGCCCCGATGCGGCCGCACCCACGGCACCCTCTCAGGGCCGGCCCTGTCCACACCCCAAATTCCCAACAACTAGGGTGGGGTGCATGCTTCGTACACAGCGTCCATTGCAGACACACTTCTACGTTCAGCCCCTCCTATCCTATTATACCTTTAATTATAGTTTTCTGCATTCGCCACTACATGCATCCTAATTTTGTAGTGTTATCTGTTGCAACTTGCTTAATTTTGTGCAACGAACAAGAATGTGTTACCGCTTGATTAAGTGGAGAAAATAAACCATGGTAGTTCTGAACTAAAGTGATGAGTAAACGGGCTTACTAATAAACTTAAGCCAATTATTGGTGAAATAACTGATGGGCTGTTTGGAAGCACTCAATTTTTAAGATATTGGTTTATAGAAAGTGTTTCTAAACATACCACTTCATACATGCACCACTTTATGGAAACTTGATTTCTTCTTAAAAAAGAAGAAGCTGGCATGACATCTCTAGCTAAAACTAGTTTTTATTTATTTAATTACATTATGTCCTAGTTTATTTCATAGAAATTACATGTATTACCACCACTTATTAAATTAGAGGAAGGATAGACTAATCGTTGTGCATAAAAAACTGGAAATTGGTTTCTTAGAAACTAGGTTTCCAACCGTCTCTTCCAATTTTTTTCAATAACCAATTTCTAGAAAGTGTAGATAGAAACTGGTTTCTTAAAAATTGATATGCTTCCCTTCAAACAGGTCCTAAGCAGAGGGGGATCCAAGGGTGGGGCAAAGGGGGCCATGGCCCAACCTCAATTTTTATATACTATTATACCTAGATTTAGATATACATCAAAATAAAAAAAACTTTTATATAGTAAGTACAACCAAATCTAATGAAACCTAGTTTTAATCTAACTTTTTCTTGACAGTCCATTGCTCAGCCCGCTCTCCATACAAGTAGTTTGATTCCTTCCTCTAGCGGCTAGCTACTCGACCTACTCGTGGCTCGATCGCTCCTTCGATCATGACTGGGATCGGTAGTAGGTGACCAGACCCGTCCGCTACCAGTGTCACCTTGTCTTCTCGTCACTCGTTAGTTCATCGCGTTGTCGGGATCCCACACGCAGCGCCACTACTTTGCCTCCTATTCCATATCGACTGGTGGGCAAGCTATTGGTGGGATCCTGCCTTGGCACCATGGTGCCACCACCATCTGCCCTCACTATGCCACCAGGGTCCCACCACGTCGTCGCAATGCAATAATTGTTGTCGCTTGCCACTGCCTACAGCCGCTTGCCCTCGCTGCCCCTCGCATGTTGCTGCCTCATCATCGCCATCTCAAGGCAGACTCACCACAATGACGCGTCGATGTGGCCGCTTCACCCGCCTTTCTGTAGGGTGGCTAAAATGGTTTTCTGATATTCATATCATTTTAGAACGCTCCTAGTATTATCACCTGACCTTGTTATTATCATGAAGTTATTTTTCTCTAGTCGTCTAGTATCGTGGTTTGTCTCTTATGATGTCGCCCCACCTAAAATTTTGTTCTGCGTCCGCCACTGGTCCTAAGTTAACAAAAAACAACAAAGTGGGGTTCACCAAATTTTCTACAATATGAAAGAAAAAACTACGACGAATCGAATCTTCTAGTTAGTGAGCATCTTGAGAATAAAACGTTACTTTATTTGATGCAATACTTATTAAGAACGTAACGGTTAGCGTGTCTCCACTAGTTCTAACTTTCCCTGTGTTAGGACCATGCTTCGTCGCCGAAGGTCCTGCAGGAAGAAACAGCTTCGGCTGAAGCTGTCTGCACGTGATGACCGAAGGTTGCTGTTCATGAAGCTTCGGAATTACGAACCGACTTAAAAGTAGAATGACCTTTTAGTCCCTAAGTGTTTGAGTCGTTGTTGTAAGCTTTTATGAGGGGCATGATTGTAATTCCTCACAGGTTGTGTCTTGTGCCTATAAATAGTGAACAGTATTCCTTTACTCTTCACGCATTCCTGTAATTGCAATCGCATCACTCGGGAATCAATCTTTGCCAAGGCAGAGGTATATATGTATCTAATATTTGAATACATTAAATGGATATAATATGAAAGTGATGTTGTTCATTTATAATTTATTTGTCTTTGATGCTTCACATTTCGTATTATTTTATATAATCTATTAGAGTTCAATCACGAAGATTTAACCTTCGTAATTGTATCGTCTTTAACCTTCGTCCGAAGTTCATTAATCCTTAATGGAATAATGCTTCATTGGACGAAGGACATTAACATTTAACATTTTATGTTGCCTTGTTCTTAATTCATAGCATTTGAGAACGAGTCCCCAACATTGGCGCCCACCTCCGGTGAACTCACTTCCACTTTTCTGAGCTAATGGCTTCGTTCAATATTCAAGCTGGAGCTGCTTCGGTTCCGAAGCTGGTACTCCTGATAACGGGCGGTTCATGTTCAGAACCAGCCAACAAGAAACAGAAGAAGGAAGCACAGAGAAGGGTACAACATGTCGGGGTGCAAGGACCCTTCATCAAGTCAAGATGGTCTCACATTCCTATTACCTTCTCCCAAGAGGACCTTCAACTCAAGGATTACCCACACAATGATGCTATGGTTATCTCTTGTGTTATCAAAGGATTTCTGGTCCATAATGTTTTGGTTGATACAGGCAGTGCAGCTGATATCATATTTGCTAAGGCCTTCAGACAGATGCAAGAGCCCAAAGATAAAATTCTTGATGCCACACATCCCCTCTGTGGCTTCGGAGGAAGGCAGATTGTAGCACTCGGCAAAATCTCAATGTCAGTGGCCTTCGGATTCATCAACAACACAAGGACTGAGCAAGTTATGTTTGATATTGTTGACATGGAGTACCCTTACAATGCAATCATTGGTCGTGGTACTCTTAATGCCTTCGAAGCAATTCTGCATCCAGCTTATCTTTGCATGAAGATACCTTCGGACCAAGGGCCCATTGCTATTCATGGAAGTCAAGAAGCTGCCAGAAGGGCCGAAGGAAATTGGACAGACTCAAAAGCAATCCATAATATAGATGGAACTGAAGCTTGTGAGCAATACAAGTTCAGAAGGGAAAAAGCTGCTTCGGCTGACCAGCCAAAACCCATGCTCTTGTGTGAGGATATAGCAGAGCAGAAGGTGCTATTGGGATCTCAATTGTCCGAAGAGCAGGAGAAAACCTTGATAAGGTTTTTGTTCAACAATAAAGATGTTTTGCTTGGTCAGCTAATGATCTTTGCGGAGTTAACAGGGATGTTATTGAACACTCGCTCAATGTTGATCCATCCTTCAGACCCAGGAAACAGAGGCTTCGGAAGATGTCTGATGATAAGGCCGAAGGTGCTCGGAATGAAGCGAAATGACTCCTCAGTGCCGAAGTTATTAGAGAGATAAAATACCAGAATGGTTGGCTAACACTGTTATGGTGAAGAAGGCCCATGGTAAATGGAGAATGTGCATCGATTTTACTGATCTCAATAAGGCCTGTCCGAAGGATGAGTTTCCATTGCCAAGGATAGATTCTTAAGTCGATGCAGCAGCTTCATCAGAACTTATGAGTTTGCTGGATTGCTATTCAGGCTATCATCAAATCTGGATGAAGAAGGAGGATGAACCAAAAACCAGTTTCATAACCCCTAGTGGGACATATTGTTACCTTCGGATGCCTGAAGGGCTTAAGAATGCTGGAGGAAGCTTCAGCAGAATGACAGCAAAGGTTCTCCATTCTCAGATAGGCAGGAATGTACTGACTTATGTTGATGATATCATTGTAAAGAGCACGAAGCAGGATAACCACATTGCTGATTTATAGGAGACCTTCGCTAATTTTAGACAGGCTGGTCTAAAGCTGAATCCAGAAAAATGTGTCTTCGGAGTAAAGAAGGGGAAATTTCTTGGTTGCCTAGTTTCAACAAAGGGAATTGAGGCCAACCCAAGTAAAATCGAAGCTATACTTCGAATGGAGCCACCAAGTACAAAAAAGGGGCTCAAAGATTGACAGGAAGGCTGGCATCTCTCAATAGATTCATATCCAGATCAGCAGAGAGAAACTTACCATTCTTCGAAGTGCTGAAGTCAGCCGAAGTCTTTCAATGGGGACCAATCCAGCAGAAGGCCTTCGAAGAGCTGAAACAGTATTTGATAGATCTAACAACATTAACTCCACCTACGCCAGGGGCTCCTTTGTTATTATATGTGGCAGCTTCGCACTCAGCGGTAAGTGCAGCACTTGTTCAGGAGAAGCTTGAAGGCCAAGTTAAGAGACAGGCTCCAATATATTTTGTATCCGAGGTTCTTAGTTTATCAAAGAAAAATTATACAGAGTTGGAGAAGGTACTGTATGCTGTCTTGATGGCCTCCAGGAAGCTTCGGCACTATTTTCAAGCTTACAACATAATTGTTCCTTCTTCACAACCTCTGAAGGATATTATGAGGAACCGAGAAGCTACTGGAAGGATTGGAAAATGGGCTGCAGAGCTCAATGAATTTTGCATTGAATATGTTCATAGATCTTCGATTCAGTCCCAAGCGTTAGCAGACTTCATTGCTGACTGGACGCCAGTGGCTCAGGAGGAAGAAACAAATAAAGACGCCGAAGCATGGACAGTGTTTTGTGATGGGTCTTGGGGAACCTTCGGAGCGGGAGCGGCTACTGTGTTGGTTTCACCTTCCAAAGTTAAAACTTGTTATGCGGCAAAACTTGATTTTAGTTGCACAAATAACATTGCCGAGTATGAAGCTCTGCTTTTGGGTCTTCGGAAATTAAAGGCAATGGGAATCAGAAGGGCCATCCTTAAAACTGATTCCCAAGTTATTTCTGGTCATATTGACAAAAGTTACAAAGCAAGAGACCCGAAGCTTGAAAAGTATCTAGATACAGTCCGAAGGATTGAGGCTTCCTTTGAAGGTTTCTCTGTCAAAAATATTTCTCGTGGAGAAAATGAATACGCTGATCTATTGGCTAAGTTAGCAGCCTACGGGCTGCCTATACCTTCGGAAGTATTTTTTGAAACAATAAAAGCACCTTCGGTCGAGCTTCTTAAAAGAGCAATCCTTAACATATCCCCTGTTTATAGTGAAGATTGGAGAACTGAGATCATCTCTTTCCTTCAGGGTAATTTTCTTTCAGATGACGAAGCTTATAACAGGAGAATAGAAGCAAGAGCTCGACCATATATCATAATAGAAGGGGAGTTATACAAGCGCGGGGTCTGTTCCCCATTACTCAAGTGCTTATCTAGATCCGAAGGTATAGAATTAATGAAGGACATACATGCAGGTATGTGTGGATCTCACATTAGATCTAGGCCCTTGCTTGGGAAAGTTTTTCGCCAAGGATTTTATTGGCCAAAGGCAGCTTCGAATGCAGCGGATTTAGTCCAAAAGTGCGAAGGTTGTCAGAAATGTGCAAGAGATCAAAAACAACCTTCGTCTTTAACTCAATTAATACAACCCACTTGGCCATTGCAAAGGTGGGGTCTGGATTTGCTAGGTCCATTACCACCAGCACAGGGGAACTTAAGATATGTGGTGGTGGCAGTGGAATATTTTCCAAGTGGATTGAGGCAAAGCCCTTAGGCACAATAACTTCATTTACTATTCAAAAGTTTTTCTGGCAAAACATTGTTTGTCGCTTCGGAGTGCCGAAGGCTATCACTGTCGATAATGGAACACAGTTTGATTCTGAAACCTTCAGAGAATTTTTTAATCAAATCGGCACGAAGATCCATTTTGCATCAGTCTGACACCCAGAGTCAAATGGACTTGTTGAAAGAGCCAATGGGATCATAATGACAGGAATAATGAAGTCAATCTTCAATCAGCCCAGGGGAAAGTGGCCAGACGAGTTAATCAAAGTGGTATGGAGTCATAACACAACCACGTCAAGGTCGACAGGCTTTACACCCTTTAAACTATTGTTTGGTGACGAAGCAATAACACCAGAAGAAGCTAAAACAGGATCAATAAAGACAGCAGCTTCGGCAGAGGGCGAAAGCGAAGCTGATTGCTCTGTAGAAAAAGATGCTATTGAAGGGATCAGACTCCAAGCTGTGGAAAACATCAATAAATATCAAGCTGAAACAATAAAATGGCGTGATAGAAAGGTCAAGTTGAAGAACATTGAACCAGGGCACTTGGTACTTCGAAGAGTAGCTAACCCTGAAACAATAGGAAAATTACAGCTGAAGTGGGAAGGCCCTTTTTTGGTAGTATCTTCGTCAAGACCCGGTTCCTACAGGTTGAAGGATTTGGACGGCAATGACATTCCTAGATCGTGGAATGCGGATGAGCTTCGGAGATATTATGTTTAGTTTGATGTAATTTTTTATATTCTTTTTTGTGGCACCCTTTTCCTTTCCAAAGGGGGAGAAAGGTTTTTAATGGGGCCACAACATGTAATTTTTCTTTTCCTTATTTCAATTCTATAAGAGCGATATCCCCCAAAAATGTAAATGTAAAAGCTGAGAACGCACCTTCGAGTGCAAAGAGAAAGAAAAGAAAACAGGGAGAAGCTCAAAAGTCATTCCTAAGGGAATGCAGAGCTTACAGCGAAAAATAAACGCTGATTCCGCCGAAAGTAAAAGGCGAAGAAGCTCCTAAGGGAGGCTTACAGCGAAAAATAAACGCTGATTCCGCCGAAATTAAAAGGCGAAGAAGCTCCCAAGGGAGGCTTACAGCGAAAAGTCAACGCTGATACACCGAAAAGTAAACGGTGAAGCCGAAAAGTAAACGGCAAAAAGATTCTTATCATTTTTGAGGGGACCAAGGGCCGTGCTTATGGTTTTTTGAACATCTGTCCTAATATTCATTTGCACATAACATATCATCATGACATTTGCATTCATAAACATCCATTTAGACATATATAGAATCATCATCATGCTACACAAAAAAAAGACAGGTGCTTCAGAAAATAAGGAAAAGATTCGAAGGAAAAATTTTCTATGCTTCGTTGTGTACGAAAAGAAGGGAAGGTGTTTTTCGCCTTCGGCTCAAAAGAGAAGTTTCGTCCACAACAAAGCAGATTGAATACGGATAAGGGAGACAGGATATATTACAAGGTATGTACAAATTTACATAAGATATTCCATATCTATATTACAAGAGTTTCTCCAAGAATTTTTGCAGCAAAGCATATTATAAGCAACTTTAAGCTTCAGTTAAGGCTTCGTCTTCAGTTTTGCCAAACTTCAGCATTGTCAATCTTCAGCTTCGTCATCCTGTATATACCAAATAGCAGAGTAAGAAAGGTACAAATTTCAAAGGAGAAGGTAAAAGTAACAAAACATAAGTTTCTTACCGACTTAAGATGGCTTCGAGCTTCGTCGCCTGCCATTTTCCGCCCGCCACTTACCCAGATCTGGGTCATGAATCTATTTCCGATACTTCTGGCTAAGCTTGGGATATCCATCAAATCTGAAGCTGACAAGCTGAAGTTTGGTCTGTTCACAATGTTTCCATGTGTGCAGCCAGCCTTCAAAAAAGCAGCAGCTGTGCCCCGAGAAGCTACCAGGGCGCAGAAGTCAGCGTGCCCACCAATAACTTCGTCAAGGGCATCAACTTCGCCTTCAATATGTTCTAATGTTCTTGGCAGATTTTCAGCTGAAGGTGTAAATTTCGAAGAGCTAGCTCCGACAGAGTGAAACACGTCCTTCAGCCGTTGCACACATCGGATGCCGAAGCTTAAACATTTCTCCTGAAGTTCTGTAAAGCATTTCTGCAAATTTGAGTATTTATCCACTTCAGCCTTCAGGCTTGCTTCAAAATATTTCTTTTCTTGCTCGAATTTTTCTGATTGACGGAGCAGTTCATTCTTTAATTTGTCATTTTCAGTTTGGACCTCAGCCAAAGAGCCCTCCATGGTCTGAATAACAAAATCCTTCTTTTCTAATGCACCTTCGTGCTCTTTGACCACGATTTCAAGGTTTTGGATTGTGAAGTTTTCTTTTTCAGATTGGCTTCGTGATTTTCCACTTTTTCAGCCAAATCTTGAATGGTGGTTTTGTTTTTCTCTTCCTCTAGGTCTTGTTGCATTTTCAGAACCTTGCTTAATAATATGCTCTGTCAAAATGATCTTCGTTAGAACACGACTCAAAAAGTTAATAATAATAGTAATAAAATAACAAAAATATTCGTTACCTTGAAGTTAGCATAAAGCAAGCTTCCGGCGATGTGTTGTCGTTGATAACGGCATAAGTCCGCTTCCAGCTTCGGCAAGACAATGCTTTTGGAAAGGGTTCTAACAATTTTGGCCTCGGTGCGGTTCCGAAGGCATCTTAGTTTCCCTTCGTTGACCCCACCAAATAGCATAGCCCCTGATTTGTATCCGCAAGATATGGCATATTTTTTCAACTCCTCTTTTTCGGCGTCTGTTAATTCTTGTCCGAGCAAATCTTGACAGTTAAAATCTTCTTCTTCTGAAATTTCATCAATTTGCTTTTTTCCCTTCTCAGTTGTCGTGTTCACTGTAGCCACGGTAGCTTCCTCTTCAGCCATTTTTAGGAGTATATTGTCAATAACCTCAAGTGTGGTTTCCAGGTTCGACTCTTCGGTGGCCCCGGCTTCGGCCCCGGTAGCTTCGGCTTCGCCGGTTTCAGCTTCAGTAGTTTTCATTCCAGTAGCTTCGGCTTCGGCAGTTTCAGCAAAAACAATTTTTGACACCGTTGCCGGTGGCGGCGTCTGATGGATCACATCTGTTACTTGAATAATTCTCCGCTTTTTCGGCTTCGCAGGACTTTCTACTGCCGAAGCTGCCTTGTCCTTCTGAAAAAACTTCGTCAGTTCCAGTGTCAGTGGACTTAGCCTGAAGGGCAAAGGTTCAGTCATTACCTTCATAATTTCTTCTACTTCAATAGCAGAAGGAGAAGCAGAAGTATCTTCTTCTCGGACCGGCGTTTCCGGCTCTGGGGATGCACTTTTTCTCTTTTTTGTAGTGGCCACCCTCGGCTCAGGATTTAACTCTTCAGCGCTAAGATTTTCAGAATCTTTCTTTTTCTTTTTGGCTACCTTGACGACCTCTTCGTCAGTAGCGTTGGCAATCCTTTTTCGCTTCGGGCCTCCAGCATCTCCGCCCAGTCGACCATAGTTAGCATATCCAAAACCTATGGCATCAAGTACCCTGTTCAGCCTTCGTTTCGGCCGAGTGCCGAAGGCCGCTGTCATCAGTTGGTCCTCTTTTTTAGAGTAGTTCCCAAGAATTTCATTGCTCATTATTTCAATTGTATCAAGCCATTCTTGGCAGGGCACTTTAAAGTATTTCTTGAACTTATAATGGTAGGGCAGTCGGACGAGTTCTCCCTTTTTCTTTTCCCCCTTAAGCTTCGGCATTGTCCACTCTTTCATAGTTGGAAAAACCCTGAAGGCCAGGAATTCCTGCACTAAATCTCTAGTGCCAATATGTTCTGCAATAATTTTGAATTCGCCCAGTGCAGCCCAAGTTGGACCTTCTACTTCCATTCTGCATCGGGGTCTTGTTTCTCCGAAGGTTAGTTCAAGAGGGCTCTGAACCAGCTTCTCTTTGTCTTCGTCAACTTTGACATAAAACCATTCTGATTTCCAGCCTGCCGGCCATTTGCTTCGGTAGCTGATCACGGGAAACTTCGTGGTTTTCCGATAAGCAAAATTATAGCAACCAAAACTTTCATGCAATCCATCTTTTCTGGCTTTTGTTTGGTAATGCAGCTCATGAACTGGACAGAAGCTGTCGGCAAATGGCTCCACCGCCTGACTTCGGAGAGCCCAGATATAGACGCTGAGCCTGACAATCGCGTTGGGAGTCAGTTGGTGAAAATAGATGCCAAATCTTTGCAGCACATCAGAGATCATCCTATTTAAAGGAAATCTCAACCCAGCTTTTAGGAAGCTCTTGAAAATGACTATTTCATCCTTTTCTGGCTTCGGGGTAGTTTCTTTCCCCCCGAAGCGAAGTAGCTTCTTCTCATTCTCACTGAAATAACCCGACTTCACCATCTTGGAGAGATCAGCCTTAGAGACAGTCGACTTTCCGAAGTCCAAGTGGCTGGGCTTGCTTGGCACGGCAATATGATAATCATCATCGGGATCAGCTTCCTCAATATTTCCTTCTTCTGCTTTGGCAGCAACTTGTTCTGTCTCGGCAACAGTCTGCTCTGTCTCGGCAGTACGGATTCCTTCCGAGGTCACCAGTCCGGATCGTTGCATCGCTTCGGAGATAGGAACAGTCTCCGCTCCTTCGGCTTCGCCTCCCTCACGCTCAACTCTAGCGGTAGAGCGCACTCTGGCCATTTAATTCTGAATTTTTTGGGAACTAAAAAACTTTTTCTTCCGAAGTTTTTTCTTCTGACGAAGTACGCTTTAAACTGGAGCTTCGTCTGATTGCGAGAGTCAAGCTTCGGCTATGGTTAAAATTTTTGGCAGCAAAACAGTGCAATAGCAATAAATGATGTGGTAACTTCACACCTACCCGTCTGTTTATATAGTGCTGCAGGTAAGAAGGTGAATCGTCAGGATTTTTACACCAGGCAAACAGCTGCTTACACCCGCTGCGCGGTGGACCACAGAGGTCAAATAGTAACCCTGCAGGGTGGGACCGCTACGCGTTCGGAAACTGAATCGTTTCTCGACAACGAGCTCGGGGAAGGTGTTTTCGGACCTTCGGCTTCCTGAAGCCTAAGAGACTTTTTCACGGATCAAGCTCGTTACGAAAAACGATCTAGCACCGCGAAGGGGCTACTGTTGGGACCATGCTTCGTCGCCGAAGGTCCTGCAGGAAGAAACAGCTTCGGCTGAAGCTGTCTGCACGTGATGACCAAAGGTTGCTGTTCATGAAGCTTTGGAATTACGAACCGACTTAAAAGTAGAATGACCTTTTAGTCTATAAGTGTTTGAGTCGTTGTTGTAAGCTTTTATGAGGGGCATGATTGTAATTCCTCACAGGCTGTGTCTTGTGCCTATAAATAGTGAACAGTATTCCTTTACTGTTCACGCATTCCTGTAATTGCAATCGCATCACTCGGGAATCAATCTTTGCCAAGGCAGAGGTATATATGTATCTAATATTTGAATACATTAAATGGATATAATATGAAAGTGATGTTGTTCATTTATAATTTATTTGTCTTTGATGCTTCATATTTCGTATTATTTTATATAATCTATTAGAGTTCAATCACGAAGATTTAACCTTCGTAATTGTATCGTCTTTAACCTTCGTCCGAAGTTCGTTAATCCTTAATGGAATAATGCTTCATTGGACGAAGGGCATTAACATTTAACATTTTATGTTGCCTTGTTCTTAATTCATAACATTTGAGAACGAGTCCCCAACACCCTGGCCATACTAAGTTACTGACTTCGACAGGTGGTCCCCATATTCTATATACCTCCTCCCTCTACGCGGCGCTTGCAACTACCTCACCCTTCCCCTCCACTTGTACCACTCTATTGCTGGTGGAACTGGTTCAGGTTGACTATCTAGCTCTCATATTTTCATTTTCTTTATTTCATTTTTTCTATTCTCCCATATCTTTGTTGATACTGCATACTATACTTCGAGTATTTTTGTAGTGCTTACCATCTGACCCATTGTATATTGGATGTTGCCTTATTATTATGAAGCATTTAAATTGTTATTCTCCTACCATTTATCTAATTTGTCCTGTTGCCCATGTTCATTCAGGTATGGGTTCTTATCTATTGGAGACACTGGATGATCGATACAGTAAGAAGCTTGTGTAGACACATACTGTTTTCCCAAATCAGATGGAAATAGGTGACGTCGTCATCCAACTTTACAACTCACTTTTAACTCTAGAGCGACTGACACTGAATGCTGACTGTGTGGTTGTTCTTGACAATACGGTTCTTAATAGGATCGTCGTTGAGCGTTTTCGTCTATCAAATCCTACTTTTGCACAAACAAACTCTTTGATCTCCACGGTTATGTCTGCAAGCACAACTACTTTAAGGTATCCTAGATATATGAACAATGATTTGATTGGCCTTCTTGCCTCCTTGATCCCCACTCCAAGGTGTCATTTTTTGATGAAGGGTGTAAGGAAAATAGACCCCGGCCCATTTGACTAAGGGGTCGTTTGGATCTATTCATTTTGTAGGAATTGAAATTTACTTACGCCCCGTTTGATCATTGGAATTGAATTCCATTCTAATAATAGTAATTTAGGCATATATCAATTAAAATAATTCAGTTTTATACAAAATATATTTGTATACTATTATTAGCAAGATGTCGGAGATATTTATGTGCTACATTTTTACTATAGAGGAGTGAGACGAAGAGTGTCATGTAAGTTACAGAGTATAAACAAATTCTACTAATGCATAAAATCATTTCCCATCCTCCATCCCATGAATTTGAGATAGGCTTATATGTGAACTTTGGAAAGTGGTGGAATGTCAAATTCTAAACTAAATAAGTTAGTTTATTGAGTGAATTCCAATTCCTCTAAAATGAAGGGATCCAAACGCCTCGTTAATATAAAGTAGTCCATTTGCCTTGGAATTTGACATTCCACCACTTTCCAAAGCTTATATATATGTCTATCTCAAATTCATGGGGTAGAGTATGAGAAATGATTCTATGTATCAACAGAATATGTTTCTACTTTGCAACTTATAAGGCACTCTTCGATTCACTCATATATAGTAAAAATGTACCATATAAATATATCCCACATATTGCTAATAACAGTATACAAATTTATGTCTCATAAAACCAAATTAACTTAATTGATCTTCATTTAAATTACTATTATTAGAATGGAATTCAATTCCAAAGATCCAAATGGGGCGTAAGTGATTTTGGTGTGCACCAGACTAGGTCCAACGGTCGGCAACGGCTAGGTAGCCAATGGTCAAATGGCGTGGCGAGCACAAGACTATGCAGATGGTACACCAGACCGCTACTGTAGGTGTCAGAAGCCAATGGGTAGCTGACGTGGAGGCACCGGACCGGTTCGGTGCGACGCAGAATAATACATCTCCAATAGCTCAAACACCCAAGTGCTTAATAGAATTAATCAATGATTAGCATATGTGCTTTTCAAAGTGCTTAGGTTAGTTAGACCGCATTAGCGCTTGATCTAGGTTTGTTCCTAGTTGTGTGAGTGAGGTTAGACAACCCACCAATCTCCTCGGCTCTTGCGTGAGCCGTTGTAATATTGTACTGAGCGGGGCAACATCTTGTGAGGCCACACCAATCGTGTTTGTGGTGTGGTCGTCACAGTGTAACGGAGAGAACGGGAGTCATGGTGTTTCGACTGGAAGCTTGATAGTGAAGACGGTGGGGAGCATCTAAGAGGAAGCTAGAAGTGGAGCACCCCTTGTGTGTGGAGAAGGCTCGCGACTCTCTACGAAGTTATCTGTCTTGGTGCTTGGCTCTCGTGTGGGCTTCCCTTTGGAGGCACCAACGAGGATTAGTCAGAACCTTGCGCGGTTCTGCATACCATGGTAAAAATACCTGTGCAACCACATGAGTTTGCAATCTCTATCTTTGCTCTTTAGCTTCCACATTTACATTAAGTACTTAAGTTTCATTCTCTATTATTCCTAGTTTAGAATATAGGATTGAAACTTAGGTTGCACAACTCTTTTTGCGGTAGAGATAACAACACTTAACAAAACCTAGTTAGCACATTCTTGTTTAGTTATTTGCATAGGTTTTGTTTAGGAGAATTATTTGTGGCCTAGATTAGTGAGAGTTTTAGAAGTTTTAATTCACCCACTCTTAGGCGTCTGTGTTCTTTTAAACAGGTTATACTCAGTTGACCGTCGAGCGCCAGGTAATTAAATAGCTTCTTCTTCAACTGTTACATTGGTTCATGTCATGTTTTTTCACATTTTGCAACCTTTGTGCAATCTTTACTTGTGCTTGTCCGTGACTGCAATTTGGGAATTGTTGGGGAGGAAATCTCCCTGGCCGGGTGGCGGATTGCACCCGCCCTAAATCCTAAAGAGATGAGGGGCCTAAGCGTTTTTCTTGCTACGAGGCTGGTGGATCAACACACGAGAGCACACGAGGGTTTAGAGTGGTTCGGGCCGCCGGCGCGTAATACCCTACTCCCCTATGTGATGTATTGCTTGGGAGCTTGTATGAACTTATGAGTGTCCGCCTAAAGCTAGGTCTGAGAGCCCCCTTCCTTTGTAACGTCGTATGCCTCCCCTTTTATAGCTGAAGGGGGCATGCACAAAAGGACTGGGCCCCGACATGTGGGCCCAGGGACGTAAAGAATATAGTGCTTGGATCCTCTAATGTCTGTTGCCGAGGAAATCTTTGTTGCCGAGGCAATCTTCTTGTGCCCTGGCGCTCGAGGTCTGCGTATCCTTGGCGTGCAGGGGAAGCTTCTTGCGGAAGAGAAGACGAGTATAGCGCGCCGCTCGGCACGGGTGTACTGTTTGCCAGCAGACCCAGCAGGCACGCCGCCTGCTGGATGACCTTGACGTCGTATGCCAGCGGATGGGACGGGACACATTAAATGTTGAGAGGGCACGTCGCCCGTCAGCGCAATGGCAGGCGGCGCGTCTTTTCCTCAATAAATGCAGGGGCTGCACGACTTCTCGTCAGGTTCGACCCGGTAGCTTATGTCATGGGCCACAAGCAGCGGGTCTCCGCCTGAGCGGGAAGTGGAGGGCAAGGCCCGCACACATGTCAGCACCGGACCCCTGCAAACACCAGGGTCCTTCTCGTTCCGGGACCCTGCTGGAGTTCGGACCTACCTGGGGGCTCCGGACTTGTATGTATATAGGGGCCCGGTGTCCTTCTGTGGGGGTCCGAACTTACTGAGGTGTGGTGCCTTTCTTTGCCACGTGGCGCCCTTTGGCCTGCCCATCCGGTGGGGTCAGGCGCGGTCCTCCGCGTGGCTAGGAGACGTCGCATGGGTGCTGTGTCTTTATGGTGTAGGAGAGGGTACCCCTGATTTATGGTACCGACAGTGGCCCCCGGTCCCGCCTTAGGGGAGGATGCGAGCCTGCAGGTGGGACCAGAGTCTGATTGGCGGTTGGACCGCTGCTTCCGTGCGCCTGTTGCTGCAATTACTGTCGGCCTGCCTATGACCACGCCAACTGTCGTGCCTATTCCCACGGTTGACTGACTCGTGACCGTCGTACTTAATGGCACTGTTGGGCCATGTGCGGGGCTGCCTCGAGTCGCTGCACTGGTTCTGAAAAATTTACCTTTTCAGAATCTCGTGATAGTCCCGAGAAGACGTGGCATTGGCGCAGGCGGCGGTGCGGTTTCTTTGCACACAGTAACCGGCGCGCCGGTTACATGGCGTGTGGACCTGGACCCCTGAGTTGGACCGCCAGTTGCGGCGGAGCTGAGGGAGTGCACAGCCGTGGGATGGTTGTACGCTTCTTGCGCGGAGATTCGCCTCTTTTGACCGCTAGGTGTGGTGAAGACGAAGGGGTGCCTAACCGTGGGGCAGTTGCATGCCCTATGTGTGGCGGTTTGCCTTCCTGACCGCTGGTTGCCCCGAAAATGGAGGAGCACGTAACCGCAGGGCAGTTGCACACTCCTTCTTAGGGTTGGTCTGCATGACATGTGGGGCCTGGCCCCCGTGTCATAAGGTGAGATCCTTGGTGTACGTTGGGGGAGACTTCACCCGTGACGCTTTAGGGGCGTGAGTGGGGGGATCTGCCTTTAAAAAGGGGTCGATCCCCCGGGCAGTAGGCATGCCTCGCTCCTCTTGCGACCACCACGCCCTTTCGCCTTCCGGGCCTCCAGATGGGGTGCGCCAGTGTTCTCTGGAGGGATCCGCGTCAAGGTCGTCTCTTCCAGCGACTTCACCGTCGGAGAGCGTGCGCTCGTGGTGGTGTCGCCGATCTTGTCTTCTTCCTGCTGCCGTTGGAGGGGTGCAATCCCATGGGGGTTGGCATCCTTTCACCACCATTCGGCTTCAAGGATTTTCATCACGCAGCCCGACTGTAGTCCCCCGCCGGTGGTCATCCAGAAGGATGACTACCAGCCTTGTGGTGGGGAGAAGCAAGCCGGGTTGTGGTCTCCCTCCTACCCTCACCTTCAAGGATGTTCATCATTCGTGCTGGGGAGGAGGGTGTGCCGAGTTGGGGCCCCGCCTCCGCGTGGGTAGCGACCCGCTTCCTCCCTCAGTGTTCGGGGGAGAAGGGTGTTCGCTATTCATGCGGAGGAGGCGAACTTCGGGTACGCGGGGCTGGCTGACTGCGGGTGTCGCCAGCCACCGCGTGTCTGATGCCTCGGTATGGATGGCTTCGGCGCTGCCTCCTACTGCTTGGGTTGGGGCGCGGCTGCCCATTCACTGCATGGGCGATGGTCGCACCGTGTGCAGGTCCGCCACACCCACGGCTTCTCTCGCGTCGCCGGACGTACTGGTGGGTCACACATGGCGTCGTACGTTGCGAGAGCGGCGGCCGTGTTCTCGGATGTCCTCACTCCCTTAGCAAAGACGGAAGGGAGGACCTATAAGCGTGCTGAGGCAGCCATCACACATCGTGCTGCCTGCCGCCGGGCTTCCAACTCTTTGGCTTTAATGGCCTGTTGTCGCCCCCCATAGGGAGACAGGGGTGAGGTCCTACCCGCAGTGGCGCACATGCTGGGATGATTGCCGCTGCTGGCGAGTCATCGGTGCAGAGGCGGCCGTCGCCGTCGGTGCTGATGCGGTTGCCTCTGCTGGTGAGCCGCTCGGGGCTTGTTATCCCGTGGCCCTTGCTGGTGTGGAGGTAGTTCATTCCTGCAGAAATGGAGCTGGGGTCCTGCTTGTAAAGGAATGTAATGGCATTTGCTTGAGAGCAAAATGTAATAACATATGCACGCATGATTTTAGCCTGGGGAGCCCAGCTGTGTGTCCGAACCCCCTAGATGGTGGCTTTAAGTACTAAGACACCTGTCGCAGGGCGGTGGAGTATGCAGGCTCACGGTACAGGACCAGGCTGAGCGGCTACATGGTTTTCGTACCCCCCCAAGAGACAAGTGTCCGTTCTTCAGAGCCGGACCTCCAGGCTGTTGGATGCACAGGACTTTAGTTTTAAATACTAGGACACCCGCCACAAAGTGGTGGAGTGTGTAGGACTTTGGGTACAGAACCAGGCTAACCGGCCACACAGGCTCTGGACCACCCTATGGAACGGGCATCCATTCTTTAGAACTGGCCCCCAGGCCTTCCCCTGTTATTGTAAAGAAATAAATATTGCCTTCTAAGCAGCATTTAGCACTTATCTGTGTAACGTCTGTTCCTATTGTGTGCGATGTTGTTGACTCCTCCTTAGTACCTGGTCCCCCACCTGGGATGCAGGCTTAGCGTGTTGAGGTTGGATACCAGCGTTTCTAAAAAGGTTGTCAACAATCCTCGGGAGGCAACTCGCCGAGATCTGTATCTGTTCACAGTTTTTAGCTAGGAAGCATTAGTAGTACACCTCATAGGGTTCTCCGTCTGACATTAGTCGCCCTTTGATACATGCTCGGGAACTGCAGGTTTTAGTCCGGGTGGCCAAGTTGCGTGTCCGGACCTCCTTGGGTCGTGGTTCTAGATACTAGGACACTTGTCGTAGGGTGGTGGAGCGTGCAGGCTCACGGTACGGGACCAGGCTAAGTGGTTGCACGGGCTCCGGACCACCCCAGGAGACTAATGTCCATTCTCTAGCTCCGGCCCCGAGGTTGTTGGACCCGCAGGACTTATAACTCTAGATACTAATTTCCCGTCACGGGGTGGTGGAGCATGTAGGCCCACGGTACAGAACCTGGCTGAGCGGCTACACGGGCTCCGGACTACCCTATGGAACGGGGTCCCGTTTTCTAGAGCCGGTCCCCAGGCTGTCGGACCTCCCCACTTTCGTGTTAGGGGCCCTAAACTGCAAGCCTGGCTATTCAATTCGGATGTCGACATGTCAAACAGATGAAAACCGTACGAGTGGGTTAGCTGAAATGTATTATCTGAAAGACTGCAAGGTGGGACCATGGAGCAGCAAGATGGAACTATCACAAGAGCACGGCTGAGGGGGGTAGTTTCTTCTTCATAACTTGTTGTGCATGTGTGCAGATCAATAGTCCGGGTTCATGGGGGCAGACCCCACCGGGTCATCATACACGTATGCGTCATTTAGTTACAAAAAAGGAAACAGACTCGACCCCTTAGTCTTGCTCTATGGATAGAACTTACAGAGATATTTGGCATCGGGGTAAGGTACTCCTCCAGTCGTAGCTAGATGGTTGCCCCTGGGTCGGTGCACTCCTGTTACCTTGAAGGGTCCTTCCTAGCTGGGGGAGAGTTGCGGAGCATCTCTTGGTATGGCACTTGTCGCGGGGCTAAGCCCCGACCCAGGGTTCCTGTCTACATTTGACATGGGAGCCCTTGTCTCTGGCTGTGAACACTTCTGCATGTACCTGTCTGCAGCTCGAACCCGTGGAGGGTCCGGAAGGGCCTCCGGAGGAAGGCGTGCTTCAGCTTCGTAGACCGGGGACACGGAGTTCCCCCGAAGTCCGTCTAGTTGTCTTCACCGGAGTAGGAGCCTCCGGTGAAGATATCCTTCAGGTCCCCCTCGGGCGACTGATACCCGAAGTCCCGTTCAGCCGCAGCCACCTCGCCGTCGTCCACCTTTTCCTTGCTGGGCCAGCGGCGAGGCGGGGAGCCGTCTTTGGAGGACTGCTCGCGCCGCTCGCTGACGCGTTTTGTGAGGTCAATGATCTCGCGACACTCCGCGACGCTGTGGCGACCATGCGGGTGCACAGGGCATGAACCGCTGCTACCCTTCTACGGTCGCGGGCGTTTGTTGCTGTCGCCCTGGCCTCCGGTCGCTGCCGCGACCACCAGAGCGGTGGACCGCGGCTTCTGGTAGTCGCGGTCCTTCTTCTTTTTCTTCTTTCCGTCCCGGAGGACGGCCCCCGAGCCACCCGACTAGGCAGCTCCAGTTTGTGGGGTTGAATGCCATGCACGACCCTCGATGGCTCTTACGCATTTATCGGCCAGAGCGAAGAGCGTGGGGACAGTTTCCACATCATGTGTGGCCAACTTCTCCAACATTTTTTCATCACGTACTCCCTGTCGGAAGGTCGTGATGATAGAAGCATCAGAAATACGAGGTATCGTACCTTGTACCTTGGTGAAGCGGGAGATGAACTTCCGGAGGGTTTCCCCAGGCTCCTGCCTCACTGCATGGAGGTGGGCCTCCACACCGTGCTGCTGGTAAGCACTGGCGAATTCGCCACGAACCACGCACAGAGTTCTTCCCAGGAGTAGACTGATCCCGGGGTGAGGTTCATGAGCCAGGTCCGGGCAGGTCCAGACAAGGCCACATGAAAGTATGTTGCCATCACGGTGGTGTTTCCACCTGCTGCCGTGATGGCGGTAACGTACACGTGCAGGAACTCTGACGGGTTTGATGTTCCGTCGTATTTTTCTGGCAGGTGCGGCCGGAACTTGGGTGGCCAGGACGCCGCGCGAAGATGATCCGCTAGTGCGGCGCAGCCTACACCGGCCAAGGGGACACCCGTTGGGGACTAGGTGCCCATTGGTGTCTGCGGTGCTACGGCAGCGAAGTCCTGATCGAGGTCGCGGCCATCGATGTTTTGGCGGCGCTCGCGCACCCTTTCCAAAGAGACCCGAGCGTCTTCTCCCGTACGCCTACGGTTGAGCTCCGCCTGGAGGTCGTTGGTCTGTGCACCCCTTACGGAGGGCGAGCGCACAGACGCCGTCGCCTCGCGTTGGCGCCGGGACGACCGAGGCCTCGACCTGGTCGAAGTAGAATGCGCCATGCCGAGCAGCCGGTCGACGTCGTCGCGCCACTGCTTCATGGCCCCCGGTGATGCTGTGGAGCTAAGGGGGTGGCGTAGCAACTCTCTGGCCGCAGATAGCGCCGTAGGCGCTGCCCTCGACAAAGTCTGAGACGCTTGCGCTGGCGTGTGCTGCTGCACGGCGTGTACGACAGCAGTCTCAGAGTCAGGGCGGTCGGGCACTCGTGGCGCGGAGGATGCAACATCTTGTTCCATCACGAAATCCTCCAAAGTTTCGGCGCGGTGCTCGATGATCCGCACCATCATGTTGAGCGAGAAAACAAGCAAAAACTCGAAGCCTAGACCCCCTACCTGGCGCGCCAAATGTCGGGGAGGAAATCTCCCTAGCCGGGTGGCGGATTGCACCCGCCCTAAATCCTAAAGAGAGGATGGGCCTAAGTGTTTTGCTTGCTACGAGGCTGGTGGATCAACACGCGAGAGCACGCGAGGGTTTAGAGTGGTTCGGGCCGCCAGAGCGTAATACCCTACTCCACTGTGTGATGTATTGCTTGGGAGCTTGTATGAACTTATGAGTGTCCGCCTAAAGCTAGGTCTGAGAGCCCCCTTCCTTTGTAACGTCATATGCCTCCCCTTTTATAGCTGAAGGGGGGCATGCACAAAAGAACTGGGCCCCGACATGTGGGCCCAGGGACATAAAGAATATAGTGCTTGGATCCTCTAATGTCTGTTGCCGAGACAATCTTCTTGTGCACTGGCGCTCGAGGTCTGCGTATCCTTGGCGTGCAGGGGAAGCTTCTTGAGGAAGAGAAGACAAGTATAGCGCGCCGCTCGGCACGGGCGTACTGTTTGCCAGCAGACCCAGCAGGCGCGCCGCCTGCTGGATGACCTTGACGCCGCCTGCCAGCGGATGGGACGAGACGCATTAAATGCTGAGAGGGTACGTCGTCCGTCAGCGCAGTGGCAGGCGGCGCGTCTTTTCCTCAATAAATGCAGGGGTTGCACAACTTCTCGTCAGGTTCGGCCCAGTAGCTTATGTCATGGGCCACAAGCAGCGGGTCTCCGCCTGAGCGGGAAGTGGAGGGCAAGGCCCGCACACGTGTCAGCACCGGACCCCTGCACACACCAGGGTCCTTCTCGTTCCGGGACCCTGCTGGAGTTTGGACCTACCTGGGGGCTCCGGACTTGTATGTATATAGGGTCCCGGTGTCCTTCTGTGGGGGTTCATACTTACTGAGGTGTGGTGCCTTTCTTTGCCACGTGGCGCCCTTTGGCCTGCCCATCCGGTGGGGTCAGGCGCGGTCCTCCGCGTGGCTAGGAGACGTCGCATGGGTGCGGTGTCTTCAAGCTGTAGGAGAGGGTACCCCTGATTTAGGGTACCGACATGACTCTTTAACAAAAGAATCAGGTAAATTAATTAAATTGATGTTTGTTTTGAGCGATAATCGCTAAACCATCTAGTTTATTATATTGGTTGTTTCGATATCATATCTTGCTTAATTTCTTTTGTTCCATGTGTCTTGTGATCTATACTTACTACTGCAGTTAGGGATGAAAATGGTTTCGGAATTTTTCGGTATTCCGGAAACCGATTTCGAAATTTTTCGATCGGATTCATCGGCAACGGTATTTTTCGAAAACGGAATCGGTTTTCGTAATTTTCTATCGAAATCGGAATTGGCGTAGTGTTTTACCGACCGTTTCCTTCGGTTACCGGTTTTTGTCGGAAATTACCGGATTTGTGTCTCGGAATTTTCCAGAATTGTCTCTCGGAATTTTTTGGAATTGTGTCTCGGAATTTTTCAGAATTTTTCAGCATGTGATTTTTCGCATCGCCTGTACGTCTCTAGATAAGGATTACTTATTTTTGTATTTTTTGACGCCTTAGGATTTTTTTGGGATAGATGGTGTTAGAAAGCAGTTGAGATTAGCGATTTGGTCTTTTCCACACACTAGGTTTTAGAGTTTTCCTCTGAGGTTGTGAAAAACTCTTTATGCGAGGAAAAAATATTTTATAAGTAAGCATGTCATGTCAGCTAGATCGAGTGGATATTGTGAATTGTGAACTTTGAGTCTGTGAACTTGTGATCTTTATGAACTTGTTATACTGTGAACTTGTTATATTGTGAACTTATGATCTTTGTAAACTTTTATATTATAAATTTGTGATCCTTGTGAACTTGTTATATCATGAATTGTGAACTTATGGTATTTGTGATCTTTTGTCAACTTTGTTGTATTATGAAGTTTGATATGTTTACCGATCGTATTTTAGATTTTGACCGTTACCGCGGTGTATTTTCCGCACCAAACTTTCGTTTCCGATGTTTCCGAAATACCGATATTGTTTCCGTTTCCGGAGTTACCGTTTTCGATTTTGTTTTCGATAAAAAAAATATGAAAATGGTAATGGTTTTAGTGTTTACCGACCGTTTCCGACCGTTTTCATCCCTAACTGTAGTCATGTTCCTATATGCACATTTATATCTTAGGTGTTGTTTCTATATGCACATTGTAGGTGCCACAAATGTAAGCTATCGATCCCTCCTTTTTCTCCGCACTTCTTCTAGATTCTTATTCTTCCTTTTTCTGAATTATTATACCAGGGCATCCTGCATAGAATTCGTATTCAAGAGACATTGGAAATAGTTCTTCAGTGTTTACCATATATCAAGCAGATCAACAGAGGCTTAATCCTACTCTGTTTACCACATACATGAACCATTGAGGTATACAACTTTACTTAGTAAATGATTATAATTCTACATACACAAGTTCTACATACAATTTTTATTATTCAGCATGTGTTCTTTGATATCCTTATTAACAGTTTTTTCTTTTTAACAGATTTTCATGTCGTTAAAGACATGACTAAGCTATATTGCAAGAAGTCGTTGTAGTGGTGCCTCTTCTCTATTGTTCAATGTTCTTTTATAGTGTTGTTTTGATTTTCCATTAAATCTAGAAGGACTTGGCATAACTCTGTCAGCATTATTTGAGTTTAGAAATGCTTATAAATTATGTCTTCAATCTTGAATGGGATATGGCTAGCACCGTTTTCCTTCTAAAATCAAGCTTGTGACAGCTGCATAGTTATCTCTTTGGTATATTTGTATGGTACTTTGCACTTTTCACTATACCAAAACATGTTTGTGCTTGGTAACTCACATTAACAAACAATACATTTTCTGCATAAAATGGCCATTTACTTATTAGGTTTACTCTGCAACTTATTAAAGTGTCGACTTACACACTAATGATAATATGGTGTTTTAGTTGACAATGTTGCTCTTTGTGTCAGTTGATAATATTTGTAACAGTATAATGGAGGATTAGGTTAATTTTTCTCAGTGATCATTTTTTATTTGTACCCAATTGTGCCATCTACATTTTCCCAACGAATAGTCTCCTGACGATGTCATAGTGAGTAGTCTCCTGATCAATGTCTCGCCATTGTAATTTGTACAGTTCATCAACATCTCAGGAAACAAATGCTTAGCATGAATCAAATTCCAGAGGAAACTGTGTCATGTTGATGTGTGAGTTCATTACGCTTTAATCAGAGTAGTACTGGTCTTTCCACTAACTAAAATTAGTTATATTGATTCAAATGAAATCACACATACAAGGTAAAAAGTATACAAGGTTTGTTCTGCATAATCAAAATACATGCTTTTCACATGGTGAACTGTGTATAGTCTTCATCAATTACAATGATTTTAGGACTACCATCAAATCAACTTATAATGCTCCATCAAATACAAAAGAACCATCCGAAACATCGTAATTTCATGAGCTATGATACAAATGGAACAAATTAAAGGAAAAGAGTCCTAGAAAATGGGAAAATAACATTTCGTTTCTGTTTGAGTATTTTGGTACATGATGAACTAAGGTACTCTATGTTATACTAAACTAGAATAATGTAGAGTGATATAACTTATTTGGTTGGAGTGTTGAACTTCATGCACATGTCCGTTTTATGATATAATTCAAGCATAGTAGCATGTCAAAAAAGCTTTTTCTATAACAATGTGCTAATTTTTCATTGCCTTCTTTCGAGCCCTTACAATGGAATCTTTGAACAAAGCTATGGCAGAAGCAAAAAAGGGCAAGGTCAGTTCAAGGTGTGTGGATGGAGCGAATGGCTATGATTCGAGAACTATGATCTGGTGGAAATGGAGGAAACAAAAATCATTATGGACATGGTGGTGGTGGTTCTGATAGCCCAGAGGATGAGTCTTTTAAGCAATAATTATATGAGATTATCTAGATTATGATAGATATTGTTGCATTCATACTTGTGGTAACATCATCGCTTCATGTTTTACCGATTTTTAGTATTATGCTATATTTTAGATGAAGATTTGTCATAGCCCTAACGTTCGTATTATGTGGTATCAATATTTATTATGTGGTGGTTACATTAATATATTATGTGGTGGTTACCCAGCAGTTGCAAAAATGCTGAATCTAAGTAGCCCTGTTGTCTATGTGCCATGAATAACTCATGTGGATCATGCCTCTCTTACTGGTGCCTAACATCTAGCTTCTACGATCAAGACACGCATGTGCACCAAATACAACACTACATAAGGCTCCAAATTCGGTGATAAGTGTCATTTTGCGTATAGCAAAAGAGAGCTTGGGAAGCGAGCCTAAATTCCTCAAGAAGGACCTCCTATGGGTGGTCAATATGGACGAGTTGAACCTATGTAGCTAGGTGCCATGGGCCTTCTAGCAGGAAACTTTGGTGCCTCAATGACTGCCAATATCAGTGTGGATGCCTCTCTCACCGGTGGCATAATTGGCAAGGGTGGGGTCAACACTAAGCAGATAAGCAGAGTTACAGGCATCAAGCTCTCTCCATTCACGACCATGAGTCTAACCCCAACCTACATAACATCAAGCTGGAAGGCAATTTTTACTAGATCAAGCAAGCCAACAACTTGGTGTGTGATCTCATCGCGACCATTAGCGCAAGCATGTTGGCAAAAAACCCATCTGCTATCGTGGTGCCTGCACGAGGCCGAGGCGATGGTCTAGGGGGCAGGAGCAACAACAACAAGATGAAGCTATGCGAGAACTTCATGAAGGGTGCATGTACTTTTGGCCACTAGTGCCACTTTGCTCATGGCGAGATTGAGCAGCGGAGAGGTGCTGCTTGAGAGTCGAGGTGATCTAGGCAGTGAGATGCCATGTACTCTCTCCTTTGGCTATCGTGAAATCAAGCTTGAAATGGTTGGTACAAATAGTACAAGTTATTGCTACGGTTATTGGGGACATTGATTTATCTTCTTGTATAGTTCTTAGTTTTGTTTCCTTGTAACAAACATATTTGGTGGACCTACATGTGCTTGTACCCAGATGCAATGGCATTATATCCTGTATTATAACTTTTTGCTTGTTATTTTTCTACCTTAGCACAAGGTGGTTGCTGATCATTGTCCTATTTTGGTTGCTTTAGGTTACCAGAGCAAAATACTTGAATGACCGATAAGCATTGCATTTTATTGCACATGATAGATTTGTTCGATGTGTAAGGTGTTGGGTGCCCTCTTTAGCCGAAGGTCATCAAAACATCAATTCATCAACTATTTTTAGTATGTTCCGAGTGTAACATGTTAAATGCCGAAGGACACCTTCGTCGAGAATCGACATGCAGTTATCATGATTGAAAAGACGAAAGAACAAGCTTTGGTTCAGCGTCGTGCACACATGACGAAGGAGTCAACTATAACTAGGTGGAGTCCTCAAGACTTGTTCATCAATGTTATGAAGGGAAGACACTGATGCTCATGATCGACTTTGTAGTTTGTATGTATAAGCTTGAGGGCATGATTGTAATTTTGGCGAAATTATAACTCACGACTATAAATAGAGGAACAATGTCATCCATTGTTCATGCTTTTTGGCTAGAGAGAACTGATTTGCTCCGCCTACGAAGTTGTCTCCCTCTTCTTACCTTCGCGCTATTGCTTACAGAGCCGAAGGTACAATTGTAATTATTTGTTATGTAATAAAAGTGGAGCAAAGTAATATTCAAATAAGATGAGTAAACCATTCCATCTTTATATTTTAATTAGTTGTTAATGTTATTATTTATCCATCTTTAGTTTGTCTTTCATACCTTCTCCCTTTAATTGATCCCTCTTTAAGGGGAATTAGTTAAAGGGTGAAGAAGAAGGTTGATTTAATTGTGTTGCCTTGTTTTTTATATCCCGAATTAGTCAAAAGAAAATAACCAACATAAGGCTTTTAATGTATGTAAAATTTCTTAACTTTTAAAAGATGCCAACAAGAACATAAAAATGACAATTAGTATTTTTGAATTTCAATATATCTTATCATAACATGTTCACTCTGTAGCAACGCACGGGTACATCTAGTTAGTAAGGCTAATCTCAATGACCATTTCATAACACTCTTTCCAACACTGCCACATCATCAAGAGTGTTATGAAACTAAGAATGAAACAATGTCTCTCAATGTAAAATTTCATTTCACTATTTCATAAACTAACATACCAATTAAATGTTGTAACTAAATAGTCAATGGAAACCAGTAAAATATGTGAAGATGAAATAAATCACTCTCATTGGAGATTTCACACGGTTTCCAAGACCTTGAAAATGGGTTGACATGGTTTCATCCCCAAGAAATTAGTTTCATCTCATGAAACTCATTTATCTTAAATGCTATACCATGTCATCTAAAATAATGACGTGGCACACTTAAATGTACATGAAACTATCATAAAACTACCATTGTGAATAGCCCAAGACCACGTTTAGATCCTTAGAATTGAATTACATTCTAATAATAGTAATTTAGGCACGTATCAATTAAATTAATACAAATTTATGCAAATTATATTTGTATACTAATATTAGCAAGACGTCGAAAATATTTATGTGCTACATTTTTACTACAGATGAGTGAGCCAAAGAGTGTCCCATAAGTTGCTGGTTTGAAACATATTCTCCTGATATATAAAATCATTTCAAATCTTTCGCCCCATGAATTTGAAATAGTCTTATATCTGAACTTCGGTAAGTGGTGGAGTGTCAAATTCCAAGCTAAAGGCTAGTTTGGGAACTACATTTTCCCCAAGGGATTCCTATTTTTTCCAAGAAAAATGAATTAATTTTCTTTGAGAAAATAAAAATCCCGTGAGAAAATAGGGTTCACAAACTAGCTTTAAATATGTTATTTTATTAAGTAAATTAAATTTATCCAAAATGAATGGATCCAAATCCCCATAATGGAAATGGAAAGGAAGAAACGGCCACCGTTCACAAAGGTGAGTCTACAGTGTCCCTAATGTGAATGTGATGCCTGCCTGTTCCGCGGCGGCATGTTGAGCAGGTAAGCGTCAGCCGTGGGCGTTTTGCGCCATCTGTCGTTGTCCGTGCTTGAACGACAAACAGAGACGAGTCCATTGCCAGTGGTTCTATGTATGAAAAGCTCTGCACAGTAACGTATGCGCATTCATGCAGACAATTGAAAACGCTGCACAAGGCAGTTGGATTCAATAACGTTGGAGTCCAGCTCCACCACGAATCCCGCGGGCGGCCACTCCGCCGACTGTGGCACACGTCAAGGGATGGCTCAACTGACGCCTCGGGAAGACTTCCGCCTCGCCCAAGCAGAGCTCTGGCCTCGATAAACGCGGCAAGGAATCACGACGTCACTCCGTATAGGGACGTTGACGACCTCGTAAGCAGGCTTTACCCATACCCAGGCGATGTTACAACAACTACGGTATGGACGACCCCTCTCTGAGGGCTCGGGCGTACGGCCATCCCCTCGGCCTCTGCATTGGCTATCAACAGGAAATAAGCGGACACAAGTCAACAATGCAGTGCACCGTCACGTCGCTTACAAGACACCAAGACAACCCCCTTGGACTACGACGACTCTAGGCTTCACAACATGTATCTCTTACATGTATAAATATGGCAGTAGTTCCCCAAGGGGGCAGGAGACGAAGGCGAACACTCGGTCGTTTAGGATATTAGCACTTGCCTCAATCAGTCCAGGGACTTGGGTACTTACCCTCTCCCAATGTGCTTGTAATCTCTACTACGGGCACTCAGGTGCGAGTAATATAAGTTGCATCCCCCTCTACTAGAAGTAGGGTCTTGCGTTGTCCGAACCAGGATAAACTGCTTGTGTCAACTCGCACACCATCTTGACTCTGTGCACGCGACACTATTTACTAGTTGGTTAGGACCCTTGTCCAAACACCGACACGTAGCAACTCTATTCTTCTACTGTAAAAATGCCGATATTTTAAATTAAGGGCTAGTTTGGGAACCTTAATTTCCCAAGAGTTTTCTATTTTCCCATGAGAAAATGAACTAATTTCTCTTGAAAAAATAGAAATCACTTGGGAAATTAGAGTTACCAAACTAACCTAAACTTACAGAGCACATTTTTGCTCGTTTGCAAATACCCGATCCATTTTTTAATGGGCATGTGGGGGTTTCCAACAAACCAGAATCAGGGCCTGTTGGGCTTGCTCTATTAGCAGCGGGCAGCAGCTGTGGCTGCACAGATGTCACTGTTACCACAGTGATGTGTGGTTGCCCACGAGCTGCTTGACACCAGGTGGATTTTGTATTCACTGGCGAGGTCCATCCGTGCCACCGTTGGATACTGCTGCAAAGAACCAGTTCCTACAATCCCGCTGTGAAGATGAAACGAAAGGAGTGCTAGCTAGAGAACGGAGCTCTGCGTGACGCATGTATAAGGCATGAACTCAGGAATCAGCAGCAATAGCAAGCATGGCGACCTTGGTTACAGATGAGGTGATGATGATCTATGAGTGTCAGTGGAGGCTACAGTACAGAGAGAGAGAGAGAGAGAGAGAGAGCCCTTGTGATCACATAACAACTCCAGCAGAGACAGAGGTAGCCGCAAAAGACAGCATCATGAGAAGAGGGACGGCGAGCTGCAACACCCTAGCCTGAAGCCGCCGGGTGCCCATCCCCACGTCGTCCTGCAAATTAAAAAGCGTCGTCGTCAGCAAGGGTGGGAAAGAAGTCAGGGCAAGGTGCAGGAAAGCGAAAAGCTCGGTAGATGCAAAGCAACGGGAAAGCAAAGCTTGCAAAGACGGGAGAAAAGCTCGACGAAAGGCACAAACTAAAGTAAACAGAGAGGCCGCCGTAATGCCTCCAGAATTTACTGTCCCCATGGAAACGTTGGTGCTTGTGCATGAGAAAGAAAGAAAGAAAGAAAGAAGACGATGCATGCCATTATTATTTATTTATTTTTTTAGAGAGGAGAGAAGCGGTGAACGGCTAGTCACCCGGAGATGCTGTCCGGGAGTGGGCATGGGCAGGACGGTGGCGGAGTCCGTGACGCCGGCCGGGAGCGGCACGGCGGGGCTGCTGCTGACGAAGTCGGTGCTGGTGGCCGCGGCCGGCGCCTGTGCGCTCGCGCTGTGACCGGTCGACGAGGGCGCGCCCGTGCCCCGCCGCTCTGACGGCAGCCTCGGCGTGCCGTCTTCGTCGCCGTCCGAGCCGGGCACCGGCGCGGGCGCGGGCGCGGCTGAGGGCGAGAGGCCGAGCGGCGCGGGCCGCGGCGAGTAGTCCGGGACGACGACGGTCATGGGCACCTTCTCCTCGCGTCCACCACCGCGGTGCTGAGCTCGAGCACGACGCGGCGTTAGAAAGATAGTACAGGAAGCTGACGGGAGCTAGCACCGAAACCGAAGGATGCCGTGCCCGTGGGGCCGGGCCGGCAATGCAGGCCGACGTACCTGGGGGACGTGCAAGCTGGTGCGCACGCCGCCGAAGAAGAAGAAGGCGCGCGACGGATGCGGCTGCGCGAGGAGGGAGCAGAGCAGCAGCGCTCGGAGGAGCAAGCGCGGCGCCGCCAAGGCCCCGCCGGGACGCGGCCATCCTCCTCCCATTGCTCGGCCTCCGCCTGCGGCTGCGGCTGGGCTGCGAGTGCTTCCAGCACTCTCCGCTCTCGCTGCTGCCACCAGCAATGCGAATGCCATGCCGCGCGGGCGCAGGGCAGCGCACTAGTACGCACTACGCAGGAGCGTGCTCTGAGTCTGACGCTATTTGCTGCCGGCCGTGGCCGTTTGAGGCCGTTGAGGCCTAGCTTCGGTTGGCGCGCTGGCTCTGCAGCTCAGTGCACTGCTGCTTGCTGCGTGAAAAGCGAAGGAGCAAAGACCACAGACCAGCGGCGGGTAGCCGGGTAGTGCAGTGCCGTGCTGTGCAAACATACAAGGCTGCGACAAAGCGGCCACCTTTCGCCAACTTTCTCGGGCCAGGCGCCAGGACGAAGAAATACAACAGTACCATCCAATCCACCACGGAGCCGGATTACTACTAGACTAGCAAGTAGCAAGAGCAACACTCCATTAGCAGCTGATTGCCGTGTAAATTGGAGCTGGCACTGGTAATCTTGCAACTTGTGTGTGTGAGCACTGAGCATGGAGGTCGGCTGAGGCTGTGTCCGTGCATATGGCCGTGACAGCTGAAGGCAGCACCGCTTGCGCCTAAAGCTTGATTAGATAAATACATAAATAGTGCTGGCGTCGCGTTTGGTGAAAGAGATGGTGCCGTTTGGGGAAATATCCGGCCGGAGCATGAGACTTGGCGGGACTCGTGGTGCCTTTCGGGGCCGATAATTGTTGCATCAATGGGCGGCGCGGCGCGTGCACTCCATCCAGTACGGGTGCCACACTGCCATGCGGGTCAAAGCCTGGACGCTGGACAGGACACTGGCATAGTGGCATGAGCGTTGGTCAACCTCTTTTCTCCTCGCTCCATTTTCGATTCATCAGCTCCGTGTAGTGTGGAAAGGCTGCGAGGACCAGGAACAACCGGGCAAGACAATTGGAAGCAAGGTGGGCAAACACATCTCTGCTAGTCTATGCGGCTGACACCCAGTCCCACGCGATCCTGGCCGGCCAGGTACGACCATTTATGTCGTATCTGTATATGCAGGTAAATAATGTCAGAATGACTTATTTTATATTCACTCATGCAGCAATCTGTAGGTAAATGATGTCAGAATGACTTATTTTACATCCACTCATGTAACCATCTGCAGGTAAATGGTGTCAGAATGACTTATTTTACATCTACTCATGCAGCCACCATTGTTCTGTGCGTACAAGCAACCAATCAGACGCCCAGCTAAAGTCCACGTACGTAATGATTCAGGATAGAATAGTACAGGTAACCAATTAGGTGGTATAAGACTCTAATGTAAACCATCTGTGCACCATGTTCTGTCTCTACCGAACCATACGATGAGATCGTCTTCACATCCCGTCGTATGGACCCCTGCACGCCCGCAGGCTCATCATTGCATCGATTTACGTCGTGTGGCCTCCTTCCGTTACTCTCTCTCAGATCTCCCCACCCCTACCGTCTCATATCGCTGCCGCCTCCAAACCCTATTGAGTCACGCCGAATTCGTCCCTCCCTCGCCTTTGCCGCCACCGGCGTAGGGCCTTGGCCACGCTGCTGACCCATAGGCGGCGAGGACCTAGCCGACGTCGTCCGGGTGGGTGTGGAGGCCAATGTGCAGCGCGTGGCTATGTATGGTAGGAGCAGCGACGTGTTGGAGTTGGGCCGAGCTCGGATAGAAAACTAGGCACATTGGGCTAGTCCGGCACAGCCCATTTACCTCTAAGCCCGTTAAACCCGCTTTTTGTACTGAACCATGCTTACCGACCCGTTTACCCCGCTTTTCCGTGCTCCAGCCCGTTTAGGCCCGATGCGAGCCGGATTTAGCCAAAAAACGAGACCGCAGGCTTCAGCGGTCCGGCCCGGTTTTCTAACCGTGTCTGGCGGGCCAGGCCCAAAACAGTTCAGGCTTCACCAGGCCCGAGTCGGACTGGGCCGGGCGGCCCGTTTGGCATCTCTAGCAACGCGTGGTGGACATGATCCCGCGGCTGGTGTACGCGTCGTCGTCGACGGGCTCGGCGACGGCATGGAGGACGCCCTCGATGTGGCGATACGCGGCGTGCTGGAGCGGTTCCGGCGACGTCGGGCGATCACCCGTCTATGCCCGTGCTGCTGCCATGGAGTCGATCCACACGGATCTAGCGTGCACGTAGGTGGAGGCGTTAGGGGCCGACGCACCCAGATGGTGTCCTCTGTCACCTTCGACACCGACCTCGTGCCGCTCTCAACCGCTTCGCCGGCTACTACTCGCCCGCGAAATAGAAAAGCGGGAACAGGGGTGCCTCCACCTTCACTGTCGCCGCCGCGGTAGAGGAGGAGCCCAAGGCGCTCCTCGAGGGCGTCGCGGTCGCGGGGCTCGTCGGGATCCTGCGCCAGCTCGGAGACCTCGCAGAGTAAGGCCCCGCTCCCTCGCTACGTCGTGCTGCTCGTTTGTTTGGTTTCGGCCTCTGGTTTGGAGTGGTATGAAGCAGTGGGATCTACAGCATCTGCCGTTGAGGTGTGTTGACACCTTTTTGGGGGCGCCAATCACTCAATATGAACCGGCGACGGTGCTCTCTGGTCAGGCGCGGACGGTCCGCGGCACAGGGCCGGACGGTCCGCGACCTGGCGTGAGGCGGTGGTTCCCTGCGTCACGCCGGACGGTCCGCAGCTCTGGGCCGGACGGTCCGCGACCTGGCGACAGGGTCGTCTTCCTCCTCCTTGCCGGAATCTAGATCTCGTCCCCTGGGGGGAAAAGATCTTAAGGTGCCCCGGGTCGACAGGTCACCCGGGGCGTCCCCAGACGATGTGGAGTCGCCTAGGAATTAAGAGATCAATTCGAGGAAGAGGTCTTGGATGGACAACTAGATCTTGCCCCCCGGGAGGGGTGAGATCCTAGGGTTGTCTTGGTATCGGCAGGCCACCCAAGACGGATCTAGACGACGTAGAGTCGAATAGGGATGGAGGTGGATATGTGGAAGACTACAACTAGAACTATGCTACATCTATTCCTAGGGCAGGAAAAGTAAATAAGGTAATTGGTTTGATTGGAATGTGTTCGGGGGTTCTCAATCGGTCGTACCCCTTTATATTTATAGGGGAGGAGGTCTGGACCTTTTCCTAAGAGATAGCCAACAAACTCCCACGTGATTAGATGGATAACCACGCACGAGATAAGGATAAACATCCGAGTCAATCTAATCTCGGGACACGCGGACCGTCCGGGCCCATGGGCCGGACCGTCCGCTCATTTTGGTGTCCAACATATGCCCCCTGCCTTTTGGTGGAGCTTGGCGAACCAAAAGCATTAGCGAAAACTTCGGAAACAATTGACCTCATGAGGTTTTGTTCCCGAAGTAAGGACTCAGCTCGATGCAAGTCATCGGCTCTTGCGATCAGATAATATAAATACTTGATGGGACTTTAATGCATAGAGGCCGTTTCGGATCGCATCCTCTTCGGCCATGTCTACCTGATCAACCTGTCAATAGGCAAAAACTTGTGGTGCCCCCCAGCCCAAATAAGCAAACGGATTGGGCCAGTAATACGAATTCATCGCCGTACCACCCCACACATGAGCAGGACAACACATCGGCGATGGATAGAATGGGACGCACCATGCTATCCCTGGAGGAGGATGACAAGGCGATCTTGGTTGTGCTACCCTTTGGGTCCGTTTAGTCGTCTTTTGCTTTTGCACAGGTCGCCCTTTTGACTTTGTTTGTTTTATTGGCCGGTTGTGTGGAACGACCTTCTTCATATATTTGGCAAGCAACTGACCAAAAGTAGGGCCGACTCTACTGAGTCGTCCAGACGTCTTAGTAGTGTTTTGTTTCCTAACACTTGTGTTGAAACGTTGTGGCCCGATGGTCTGAGGTTGCTGCTTCTGACCATCTGCGGACCGTCCGGCCATCATAGCCGGACTGTCCGTGCCTGTCTCGGACTGTTCAGCCTTAGTACCTGGATCGTCCGGCGTACGCAGGACAAATGACCGTGATCGGGTGTCCGATCGTGCTTGCCCCCCGGTGCCTCCGGTCTTTCTTTTGTCCGGAGCCTTCAGAGTAACCATTCTGCGTGACATATTTGGTGTGCGAGGATCACCAATGACGATATTTTTATTTTTACTTTTATCGGCCGCACAAGGCCGAATTATGGCCTTTTTGCTCGTTGGCTCTAATGTGGTGACAGGAACATGTGGCCTGTCAATTTTCACCTCTTTTTGAAACCTCAACCGACCTTCGTTTATAGCCGATTGTATTTGCCGACGGAAGACGGCACAATCATTGGTGTTATGGAGAAAGGAGCCATGCCATTTGCAATAAACACGCCCTTTTAATTGTTCAACCGGAGGAATTGCATGTGACAATTTAATATTACCATGTTTAAGCAACTCATCAAATATTTTATCACATTTAGTAATATTAAATGTGAACTTAACCTTTTCCTTTTGTGTCGAGTGCGGGTGAGAGCGAACAGAAGGTTTGGCCTTAGCAGGCCAAACAAGCTCAGGGACGTGTGACTTTTTTTGTTCTTGGGGCTTGGGTGGCCGGTTATATTTATGCCGGCCTTTCGCACTAGGCGGATCACAGGTGACTTCTGGTGCTCCGGACGGTCCGACCTGCGCAGTCGGACGGTCTGCGGGTGGTTCGGACGGTCCGGTACTATCCTCGGACTGTCCGTTCACGTCAGGCAACACCTGCGACCCTTGTGGTGGGCTCTGTGTAACTCCGGACTGTCCGGCGTAGGGTGCCGGACGGTCTGACGGAGGGCCGGACGGTCCACAATTATGTGCGGACGGTCCGGTCGTGCTCAAAATTGACTCACCATTTTAGCGAAGATGGTGGTGACGTTCGTCCTGGATATGAGTCCATCGGCATACCAGAATATGGCTGGGGAAACCCATTTGTTGCCGATGTATTTGGCGCAATTGTTTTGGCGCCTAATTTATGTGATAAAAAATTAGGCATGTGAGTTTTTCCTAATGCATGCGCCATCCTTTCTATATCCTCCGTGATACTTTTAATCCGATTATCAAAAGAAATTTTAATAAATGGAATATCATCGGCTGACCTGGCATCACCTATCGTGGGGAGCTGTTGCAGCACGGCTGACATGTACTCGGCGTTTATCTCCCTCTCTTGGACGGCCTTCTGGTGGCAATCTACCCTGAAGTGCGAGAGGAACCACTTATCCGCCACCTTGAGCACCTGATCTGCTTGTCGCTGGACCTCCCCGTCTATTTTCTTCATGTCATCTTTTAATCTTTCACGCTCAGCGACCGATAAATTAGTCAGCCTTGTGTTGCTGTTTGGAGAAGCACTGTTGAGATCTTTAGAATCGGCCATGTAAGCCTGATTTTGTAGACCTGCAACCTCTTCCCCAGCGGAGTCGCCTTTTTGGGGGCGCCAATCACTCAATATGAACCGGCGACGGTGCTCTCTGGTCAGGCGCGGACGGTCCGCGGCACAGGGCCGGACGGTCCGCGACCTGGCGTGAGGCGGCGGTTCCCTGCGTCACGCCGGACGGTCCGCAGCTCTGGGCCGGACGGTCCGCGACCTGGCGACATGGTCGTCTTCCTCCTTGTTGGAATCTAGATCTCGTCCCCTGGGGGGAAAAGATCTTAAGGTGCCCTGGGTCGACAGGTCACTCGGGGCGTCCTCAGACGATGTGGAGTCGCCTAGGAATTAAGAGATGAATTCGAGGAAGAGGTCTTGGATGGACAACTAGATCTTGCCCCCTGGGAGGGGTGAGATCCTAGGGTTGTCTTGGTATCGGCAGGCCACCCAAGACGGATCTAGACGACGTAGAGTCGAATAGGGATGGAGGTGGATATGTGGAAGACTACAACTAGAACTATGCTACATCTATTCCTAGGGCAGGAAAAGTAAATAAGGTAATTGGTTCGATTGGAATGTGTTCGGGGGTTCTCAATCGGCCGTACCCCTTTATATTTATAGGGGAGGAGGTCTGGACCTTTTTCTAAGAGATAGCCAACAAACTCCCACGTGATTAGATGGATAACCACGCACGAGATAAGGATAAACATCCGAGTCAATCTAATCTCGGGACACGCGGACCGTCCGGGCCCATGGGCCGGACCTGTTAGAATTATAGGCATTTTCCGTATTATTTTAATTCCATAAATCGTGATCTTAAATTGATCCATACCAATATGAATCAAGAGAACATAGAGCATGTGAATTATATAAATCATATAAATACGATAAACATGTATACTGACTGAACAAATGAAAATAAACAGATAGAAACACAAACAGCATGACTGTAAAATTAAAACAGACAGATCTATCATATTACAATAAGACAGAACATATAATATAAAATCATTCCTACATATGAAGCAGCATAGAAGAATATATGAAACATATATAATATCCAGAACACAAAACAGTAAGTAAATAAAACAATCATACCCTCCGATGCGCTCTGATGATCCAGATCCTTGACCAGTTTCTTTTGTCATGTTGGAGATGTTTTGGGCAGTCGCGTAGACGCTCCCCAAAAACCTAATTGCCGATCCTCCGTGCAAGGTCTCGAACGGCACCGGCTTCGGAGGCACCTGCCCTCTCGCTTCTCTGTGCGCGCAGAGTCACGAGATGGAAATACCCTCACTCGGCGGCTGTACTGTGATTCTGAAAGTGTTCTCACGTGTACCGAGTGACAGGGGTGCTCCTCTATTTAACCTCTCGCAGAGGGAAGCTGAAGGAGAAAAGTCGCCGAGTCACGCCAAGAGTCGGCCAGCTTTAGCCGAGTTATGCCATGAGTCGGCCAGCTCTCGCCGAGTTACGCCATGAGTCGGCACCTGAAGGAGAAGGGTCACTCGGCTGGCTGACGAAGAGACAGGGTCACTCGGCAGTCGAAGAGACAGGGTCACTCGGCTGACGTACGTGGTTAGTGAGTGCTAAAAATTAACACAACCACACCACGCCCGCTCGCCTGCCTGCCTGCCTCGCCTCGCCTCGCCTCGCCACGCCACGCCCGGCCCGGCCCGGCCCGGCCCGGCCGGCGGCGGCGGCGGCGGCGCGCGCGCTCGTGTGGCACGCCCTTGTCCATTTCTTGACTTCTCAAGTTAAGTGGAATAAATCCCACCATATAAGTCAAGGCAAAAGACCCTTGGACTTCCAATGTGGTACTATTGGTATTCTCCACCATTACACACCATAGAGTTTATTCAATAAATGGGCCAAGCCCATAAAAGATCCAACAATCCCCACCAAACTCTAGGGTTTGTAATGATGAAGTATCAGAATCACAATCCTTTGATATACCAGTGTTTCGATGGAGACTGTTAAGTTGAACATCCATCTAGAATAAGAGTTTCACTCATTCACAACTGAACAATGGACTATGCCTTGAATTGACAGTTTTGTGCGAAATAAGATTCACTCAAATCCTTTGCTGATACTAGGCTGCAAAAAGGTATTCCCGCTGTTTAGAAGCATATAAGTCACACTTCAGTGCCTTTCATGAGTATTTAGGGATTACCCAAGTCCCATAGACTGTGACTAGCAGTCTGACTCATATAGGTGTATTCCTTAGAAGATGTTCTGTAGGACAACATCTCATCTTTATAAGACTCTTGGAATACATTAAGGTAAAAACCATCCTGCCTTACAGATAGGAAAGATGTGCATCAGAAATGAGTTAAAGAAGGGATCTTTCCTCACAATCTACTCCTAGCTTGTTTCTCCACTCTACTTCACGGGATCTCCGATCACATAGAGCAGGTTACCACTAGAGTAGATTTCACATGGGTCTCATACCCATTTCCCTCGATGCACTTTCTATCACATTGCGTGATAGACCCTTAGTGAATTGATCTGCCAGATTATTTGATGTGTGGACATAATCCACAGTTATAACTCCGGAGTTTTTCAACTTTCTGACATATTTCAATCTCCTCTTAACATGCCTTGTAGACTTCATGTTATTCCTAGAGCTGTTAACCTTTGTAATCACCGTTTGGTTGTCACAGTTCATGGAAATAGCCGGTATCGGTTTTTCAACTACCGGCAAGTCCAATAGGAAATCACGAAGCCACTCGGCCTCAGCCCCAGCAGTGTCTAATGCTGCGAGTTCTGCTTCCATTGTAGACTTCGTTAAGATAGTCTGCTTGCAAGACTTCCAGGAAACAGCGCCACCTCCAAACAGAAACACATATCCGCTTGTGGCATAAAGCTCATCAGCATCAGAAATCCAGTTGGCATCACAATAGCCTTCCAGCACTTTTGGGTTTCCGGTATAATGAATACCGTATGTCATAGTACCTTTCAAATACCGCAACACTCTCTCAAGAGCACGCCAGTGATCATCTCCTGGTTTCGACACAAACCGACTTAGCTTACTCACAGCATAAGAGATGTCTGGCCTTGTTGCACTTGCAAGGTACATGAGCGAGCCAATGATCTGGGAGTATGTCAATTGATCCCTTGCTATTCTCCGATTCTTTCTTAATAGCACACTGGGGTCATAAGGTGTTGGAGCAGGATCACAGTCACTAAAACCAAAGCGACTCAATACCTTTTCCACATAATGGGATTGTAACAAAGTTACCCCACCATCAGCTTCTCTAACAAGCTTGATGTTTAGAATGACATCAGCCTCTCCCAAATCTTTCATCTCGAAATTGCTCGATAGAAGATTTTTAACTTCCTCAATCACATTGAGATTTGATCCAAAGATCAAAATGTCATCAACATAAAGGCACAGCATAACAGACTCACCCCCACCATACCGATAGTATACACACGTGTCAGATTCATTTACAACAAAGCCAGCTGCTGTAAGAGTATTATCAAACTTTTCATGCCATTGCTTAGGTGCTTGTTTTAGGCCATACAATGATTTTATCAACCTGCACACCTTGTTCTCTTGACCATCCGCAATGAACCCTTCTGGCTGATCCATATAGATCTCCTCATCCAACTCTCCATTTAGGAAAGCTGTCTTAACATCCATCTGATGAATGATAAGACCATAAGAGGCTGCCACGGCTATTAATGTGCGAATTGTAGTCAATCGAGCCACTGGTGAGTAGGTATCAAAGAAATCTTCACCCTCCTTTTGGGTATATCCTTTGGCAACAAGTCTTGCCTTGTACCTCTCAATTGTACCATCAGGCCTAAGCTTTTTCTTGAAGATCCATTTGCAACCTATAGGTTGACAACCATAAGGACGGTCAACGACCTCCCAAGTTCCATTAGACATAATAGATTCCATCTCACTCCTTACTGCTTCCTTCCATAAGTCAGCATCAGGAGAGGAATATGCCTCACTAATGGTAGTTGGTGTGTCTTCCACAAGGTACACTATAAAGTCATTACCAAAGGATTTTGCAACCCTCTGTCTCTTGCTCTTTCGAGTGACTATAGTGTCATCCTCCTCAGGGATGTGCACGTGAGAATCCTCAGCATGCTCTATAGGAATCGACAGTTCGTGCTCATGGGGAATTATAGTCTCATGACTTGTATCACTAGGTGTATTCTTCATGGGAAACTCATTCTCAAAAAATGTTGCGTCTCTTGATTCCATGATAGTATCAACATACATATCAGGCACATCAGATTTTATAATTAAGAACCTATACCCAGTGCTGTGAAAAGAGTACCCAAGGAATATACAGTCAACAGTTTTAGGCCCAAGTTTACGCTTTTTGTTGATTGGCACATTCACTTTAGCCAAGCAACCCCAAGTGCGCAAATACGAGAGATTTACTCTTCTCTTTTCCCATTCCTCAAATGGAGTGATCTCTTTGTTCTTTGTTGGAACTCTATTCAGGACATGACATGCTGTCAAAATCGCCTCACCCCACCATGCCTTGGATAATCCCGCTGTACTCAACATGGCATTCACCAAATCTGTTAGAGTGCGGTTTTTCCTTTCAGCAATCCCATTGGATTGTGGTGAGAATGGCGGTGTCCTCTCATGAATAATACCATGTTCCACGCAGAACTCATCGAACACATTAGAGAAATATTCTCCACCTCGGTCGGACCTTAAACGTTTTATTTTCCTCTCAAGTTGGTTCTCAACTTCAGCTTTATAGGCCTTAAAATAATTGAACGCTTCATCTTTTGTTTTTAAGAGATACACATAACAAAATCTAGTGGAGTCATCTATAAAAGTGAGAAAGTATCTTTTACCACCTTTGGTCAAAATTCCATTCATCTCGCACAGATCAGAATGAACAAGTTCTAGAGGTGCCAAACTCCTCGCCTCAGCAGCCTTGTGAGGCTTGCGGGGTTGTTTTGATTCAACACACACATGGCACTTAGACTTTTTGACCAAGTTAAATTTAGGAATTAAATTTATATTTGCTAACCGCATAAGACAGCCAAAGCTTGCATGACAAAAACGTGAATGCCATAAATCTGACTCATCAGAAAAATGAACAGAATTCACCAGTTTATTACACACATCATGCAGTGATAAGCGGAACAAGCCTCCGCAGTCATATCCTTTACCAACAAAAATACCATGTTTCGACACAACACATTTATTAGACTCAAGAACAACTTTGTATCCATCTCGACATAGCATAGAAGCGCTAACGAGATTCTTCTTGATAGAGGGCACATGCTGCACGCTCTTCAATGGCACAGTCTTTCCCGAAGTAAACTTCAGAATGACCATACCAACACCAAGAACATGAGCACGCGACCCATTTCCCATCAACAAGGCGCCAGACCTCCCGACCTGATAGGAAGTGAACATAGAGGCATCAGCACACACATGAATGTTTGCACCACTGTCCATCCACCACTCAGGTGAATTACAGACTGAAAGAACAAATGGTAAAGAATTACCATACCCAGATGTTCCTCCTTCAGTTTCAGTGGTTACAACATTAGCTGATTTCTTGTCTTGAGTGAACTTGCGATCAGGGCACTCTCTTGCCCAATGTTGATCACTGCCACAGACAAAGCAACCTCCCTTTCCCTTGTTGTTGTTGTTCTTCTTTTTAAATTGTGCTGTTTGAACAGGTTTATTCGCGTTCTCTGGTTTGTTCTGGTTTTTCTTCTTGTTAAACTTGCGGAAGTTTCTCTTCTGCACCACATTGACAGTAGAGGTCTCCACACCTTTTCCATTGTCCTTTGATCTAGCTCTTTCCTCAACATCAAGAGTACCAATGAGCTCCTCCACATTGAACTCTTGTCTCTTATGTTTGAGAGAAGTAGCAAAGTCCTTCCAAGAAGGTGGTAACTTGGCGATTATACCGCCAGCCACAAACTTGTCAGGCAAAGGACAAGGAAAAAGTTCGAGTTCCTTAGCTAGTGCCTGAAACTCATGAGCCTGTTCCACTACAGATCGGTTCTCAACCATCTTGTAGTCATACAGCTGCTCCATGAGATACAGCTCGCTACCAGCGTCAGTTACTCCAAACTTTCCGACAAGAGCATCCCACAGCTCTTTCCCCGTGGGAAGGATGATATAGCTTTTCTGGAATTTAGTATCCAGTGCGCTAATTACTGCTCCTCGAAAGAGGTTGTCTTCAGCCTTAAACTTAGCCTCATCCTCAGGAGGTAAGTTTGCAGGCTTGCCCTCAGCGGCATGAAAACAAGACATTGCAGTTAGCCACAATTCCATTTTAGCTTTCCATATCAAGAAGTTTTTACCATCAAAAGGATCAGGCTTTAGCACAGCAGCAAAACCTCTGACAGAAAAATGCCTAACATTAGGTTTTTGGATTGTTAGAATTATAGGCATTTTCCGTATTATTTTAATTCCATAAATCGTGATCTTAAATTGATCCATACCAATATGAATCAAGAGAACATAGAGCATGTGAATTATATAAATCATATAAATACGATAAACATGTATACTGACTGAACAAATGAAAATAAACAGATAGAAACACAAACAACATGACTGTAAAATTAAAACAGACAGATCTATCATATTACAATAAGACAGAACATATAAGATAAAATCATTCCTACATATGAAGCAGCATAGAAGAATATATGAAACATATATAATATCCAGAACACAAAACAGTAAGTAAATAAAACAATCATACCCTCCGATGCGCTCTGATGATCCAGATCCTTGACCAGTTTCTTTTGTCATGTTGGAGATGTTTTGGGCAGTCGCGTAGACGCTCCCCAAAAACCTAATTGCCGATCCCCCGTGCAAGGTCTCGAACGCACCGGCTTCGGAGGCACCTGCCCTCTCGCTTCTCTGTGCGCGCAGAGTCACGAGATGGAAATACCCTCACTCGGCTGCTGTACTGTGATTCTGAAAGTGTTCTCACGTGTACCGAGTGACAGAGGTGCTCCTCTATTTAACCTCTCGCAGAGGGAAGCTGAAGGAGAAAAGTCGCCGAGTCACGCCAAGAGTCGGCCAGCTTTAGCCGAGTTATGCCATGAGTCGGCCAGCTCTCGCCGAGTTACGCCATGAGTCGGCACCTGAAGGAGAAGGGTGGCCCGGCCCGGCCCGGCCGGCCGGCGGCGGCGGCGGCGCGCGCGCGCGTGTGACACGCCCTTGTCCATTTCTTGACTTCTCAAGTTAAGTGGAATAAATCCCACCATATAAGTCAAGGCAAAAGACCCTTGGACTTCCAATGTGGTACTATTGGTATTCTCCACCATTACACACCATAGAGTTTATTCAATAAATGGGCCAAGCCCATAAAAGATCCAACAGGACCGTCCGCTCATTTTGGTGTCCAACAAGGTGGTTGAATTTGCGTAGGACAAATGAGTGCAACACAGTGCTGTGCCATTGGATACCATCTCAACATGATCTTATCACCTGGACCTATATTGGGGTTAAAGCAAAATAAGAACTATAGCTGCATTTTATCTTCAAACAATAAATATTGCTTGCTAAGATTCACTCGGTGCTTACAGTTTCTGGTAGGTCTGCTTCTGGTATAATAGATACATCCCCAGGAGAACCATTCTTCAAATTGATGCAGTTGTCCGTGTCCCTCTTGTGATGGCATTTGTAGTGGCCAACATCACAAAGCATGATTAATATCATCTAGGCAAGTCCCAATTCAATTTTGTTTTCATAGTCTGCCAAATTGACCACACGTGTTCAGTTTCATTAACAATGACAATTATTACTGGCCAACATCACAAAAGAGGAGGTCGGGATCGGGATTCCTTCCACGAAAGCGAGGATCTTTTTTTGCTTTGTCCAGAAAACAATTGTTTGTCATCGCTATAGATCAGACCTCAAGGTCAATGAATGCTGACCTTTCTGCCACAGTAATCTGACCTTAAGGTCGCATGCATCTGCTGCTCATCCATCGGCAAGTGAGATTAATCTTTTCTTCTTTCCCGCAAAGTTAGCGCTTAGGCGATTATTTGGATTTTCTGAATACGGCGGTTGCAAAAATATCTGTGTGAACCATGCGACCTGTTGATTTGTAGGATCTATGCTGCAAGCTTATTTGTATTAATGGTTCATAATTTTACAACTATTTTGTATTGTCCTTTAAGCCCGGAAAATCTGAATATTTTTATACGGTTAAACCATACTTAAACCCTGTGAATCTGTGTTAATCTAGGTCCTGTGATATGATCTATCCCTCAGTTGAAAAGAGCATCCCCTGTTAGAGGAAAGTCTAACAATTGATCTTGCTGTGGAGGTACAAAAAACTTGTGAGCTGGCACTAAGACGAATAGAAGAGCAATAGATCAATTGAGGTATCATTTCCAACGCATGCATGTACCAGCTCAAGTTTAAGTTTGACCCATGTTTTTAATTATGACTTGTTTTCTAACTAGGCCAAGATCAACACAACATTGTCAGAGAGCTGATGAAATTCAGAACCAAACATATGAAACAAGTCATTATCTGCACCAGGCTTCACTACCAACGAGGCAGGCAAGGAGCTCTCTCAATGTGCATTCTTGGCTCGTATCCATCCGACCATCCCTGTTATTCGTTCTCTGAGTGCTGACATTAGCACCTGGATCAATAAATATATTAATCTTTTGAACTTATGTTTTGGTTCAATAGTGTTCTTATTTGAAGTCCTACATAACTACTATAGCCTGAAGCCACTCTTTGTATGATGTGTAAGACAGAATTTATTATGATTATTTATTCTAAATTCATTTGTAACAGCTGCAATTTAATGATACATCCTGACAATTTTTGTTTAAAGGTACAATATGGGCATTGCCAAGGCCTGTTAATCTTTGAAGGAATATCATGATCTATTGTGTCATCATCTTTTGCTCTCAGTCTCCACGACCTCCTGATATTTCAGTAGGGCCATGAGGGAAGGTAGACCATATATATTCATGCCTCAAGGGAGGGAGCCTGAACATGTGAATCCCATATTTTTTGGTCGAGACATATATAGTGAAAAGGTAATGGCCCTAATTGCACATGAAGAGTAAGCTATGTGAAAAGAACAGATTAATACAGCACTTTGTTTTTGACAAAGTTCTTTCCTATGCTGTTAGTTTCTATACCTTTTTTTTCCTGATGTTGACTTATGTCAATATTGTATGTATCTGATCTGAATAGCTCTTTTGTATTTCTGTTGTTCGAGTTATTTCTATATTAGATGTAATCACTTGTTGCATCACGTAAAACAGTTGGCTTATTCCATGGCAAGCAAAGGTTGAAGTGTTGTTGTAAGAAACCACAAAGGTCTTGGTGGTATGTCCATTACTACAAGTTATCTAACTAAAATAGAAAGTATTTAAAATTCATTTACTGAACCATTTAAACTTTCTTGAATACTCATCATCTCTGTTTGGGTTCAGATTCAATGTTCAATGTTTTTGCCTAAGATCTGTGTCTCTTGTTAGTTAGATAACAAGAAAGTATTGGTACAAGTATATTACAAAATCTTTTCTCATAACAGTATAACACACATTTGTACACAAGTTATCGTAGTATTATATATTTCCGTTGCAACGTACGTGCACTTATCTAGTTTATTATAAGTTTATTTAACTTCCTTTTTTCCAGTAATATAGGTTTTTAAGGCCATTCTCGATAAGAGTTTGATTGCATTATATTTCCAATACTGTCACGGTATTAAGAGTTACTTCACAAATCACAATTTCCTAAGCTGCAATGTCAATTAAATGTTGCATCTAAATAACTAGTAGAAATGTATGAAATGGATGGAAATAAAACGAATTTTTGTCAACGACTTTTCATATATTTTCCAATGTCTTGAAAATGAGTTCATAAGGTTTTATGGCGATATAGAAATCCATCATCCAAAAAGTCATCGCATCATGATTGACCAGAGAACCTCCCTATACCAGCAACTCCTCGCACCATTGTTGCCCCTTTCGGGTAAGGTAGTCTCTCACTAGCTTTTCTAATTAATCAACAAAGGACGTCTCATACCACCTTTGTGGTAGCACTGTTGTCTCAGGTTAAGCTCCATGATCCAATTAACAAAATGATGTTATCATGAACAATAAAGAATCCATTGACAATAATAATAGACCATGATCATAATTCATTTATAGCATTAATCCCAAATTCATGTGGAGCAATATCAAGACTACCCAGTAATCAATTTATATGCAAGCTGTAGGGTAAACAAAATTAGATAACCTATTAGGTCCCATCAATTTAACTAAGCATGCCACGATGATTATCAAGATCATTATTAGGGTAAATAATATGATCAAGGACACAACTTGCCTTATACTTGCGCATCTAGGTACTCAGGTGCTTCCCCATAAGTTGGGCTTTAAATTCCTTCACATCGCCTCTATGCGTAGCAATACATACAGATATACACGGAATAGATAAAAATAATATTACACCAATGATGGAAACAAACCACACAATAATATTCTACGCGTCGCTACGAAACTGTAGGTTCGAGAACCACTAAATTTGGAGTTAAAATGGATAAGTCATAGATTTCCTAGGGTTTTAGAAATTGTTTTTATGCTTAAAAATAACTACTATAGATTTTCATGGGTTTTCTCGGTTTATTATTTCTTTTTTGTGAAAACTGGACGACAGGTATAATTATCAGAAAGTATAGGGTGCTCGATGCAAATATTAGGACCAAAATTTAATACTCTCATCACTGGTGTTGACGACGGGTTGTTTTGACAAAAGGGCAGGAGTTCTTTAAAAACATTATACGCGGAGCTATAATATGATCTTATTCTGTGCCGTTGGATCCCCGATCATTGGTTCAGATTGAATCTGTCCAAAACATTATATGTGTTATAATCTCGACCGCCCAAGTCCTGATTGACCGCGCCCTCACCTCCCTTGGACCCAGAGCCTAGTGGTGTCGCCCGCCCTCGGTGGAGGACTCACCAGTGTCGACGGTGACACGGTGGACGCGATAGAGAAGACGATCCATCGGTTGGTGCCCGAATAGATGCGTTCATTCGTGGAAAAGCGCACAGGATCCCCAGTAGGATCGCGTGTGGCCGAACGGACTCAGCGAGAGTTTGTCACACAGAGGATATGGAGAAGAATGCCCTGCGAACCGGGCCCCACATGGAAGCGAACACGGCGCGTGGGTGTGACTGACCCGCGGGATCCACCGGACCGTGATAGCCAAAGGTTCCAAAATCGGAATTAAGTCGTTCAAACGTGAAAATGTTTCAGAAAAGGGTTAAAGTAAAAAAAATTCGGGCCCAGTCGCACGCCACGCTCGGCCAGGCAGGGCCCACACGCCCACGCCGCGGCCTCGCCTCCAGCTGCATGGCGGTGTGTTTGCCTATGACAGTTTGTAGCCCTAGGCGTTCTGGCCCGCTCAGACTGGCCGCAGCGCTTGCGCTACCGTGCTCCCTCCCTTTGCGTAGGGAGCCTCTAAGCCTGCAGCAGCTGACACTAAAGAACCCCTACGCGTTGCAGCACGTCCCCAGATCAAGAGGAGCATTGTAGCGCCCACTTGCACAATACTCCCTTATATAATAGTTGACAAAAAATAGTAATAAAAGATGAATAGTGTTAGATAATGATATTTTATAGTTGTAGTGGGGTATAGAGAGATAATATAGGGGGAACCGCTGCAGAAGATGAAAAAATAGGAGGTGAAATGTTGATGATGTGATACAAAAATGTAATATAGAGATAAAAATTTAGAGGAAACCGCTGCGGATAGCCTCACCCTTTCCTTCAAGCTGGACTGTACGCTTGGTTCGACCCACACGTTGGGCCGCGCCGGAACACTTGGTCTTGGGCCGTGACAGCTTCGTGCTTCCTAGACCGTGGCTACCTGATCATCATGCCGTTAAAAGAAGGCAGAGTTGAAATCCATAGCTCCTTCGGCCTGGGGACTGGGGAGCCTGCCTGCAATTAACACATGTGATGCATGCTTGTGATGCACGCTATTTAACGATAGCTCAGGCTGTACAGACGTGCTGAGAAGAAAGTGTGCTTAGCTTGTTCTTGCGGTTGGAGTGATGAGCCAGTGATGTATGGTATAGATACACAAAGGATAATGTCTTGTAGTACAAGGTCACAACACTATACAAGCTTTCTGTTGGGGGTTCCTTGTTCGTTTTGTGCGCGATGGGCATCTTGTACAAGCAAGAGCGCGTAGTGCGTTTCCAATGTGGCAAAAGTACGTACCGGCACCTGAAATAAAAGAAACTAAACACAAGCTGAAGCCTGAAAGGCCGATATAGATATAGGTTCCAAAACAAGCGAGCAAAGTGGAAGCTAGCGCGTGTATAGATTGCACGATTTCCTCACGCCTATATCACCGCTTTCTTCTGGGTGTGGAGCTGGGCAAAATACTCGTGGCTCGTGAGCTCGCTCGACTCGTGGCCAGCTCGGCTCGACTCGACTCGGCTCGTTTCAATTTTATCACGAGCTGAGCTAACATCTCAGCTCGGTTCGTTAACGAGCCAGCTCGACACGAGCTCGAGCCAGCTCGTTAGCTCGAATGAGCTAGCATTTATCTGTAAAACAAAGCCTATACTTGTATTAGATGAATTAATAAGTGATGAACTATGTTAGTTTAGGGTTTAGATGATGTGATATATAAAATTATGAGTATTGTTAGTCTTTTCTAGTGTTAAATTAGTATAAAATTAACTAGCAATTAATTATATTGTTGTATATATACATGTATAATATTTTTTGTTCTGGCTCGCGAGCTAAACGAGCCAGCTCGAGCTCGCAAACGAGCCGAGCCGAGCTGATTCTCTGGCTCGGTTGCTTAACGAGCCGAGCCGAGCCAGCTCGTTTCCTTAACGAGCCAGCTCGAGCTCGGTCGAGCCGAGCCGAGCTGGCTCGATATCCACCCCTAGGTGTGGTTCACACGGGGGGCCAAAATTGTTTTCTTCGAAAGCTGACTGAACTTCTCCCCATGAACTCCCTTTCTGGAGTTTAGAAAACCACTCATGTTTTTCGAAATGCTGACTGAACTACTCCACACATAAACAGCTAAATAGAGTACTGTTTATACGTACAATGGACAGTTTATAAGTTGTTTAATGCTCGCAAGTAGCCACACTCAAATATGAATATGATCCTTTTATACGTGTGTTGCTAGTGGATTCAGGAAAAACCAAACGATTAAGGCCATATATGTTTGGGAGATCTACACTTCAAGAATTTCAGGTCTATTTCAGCTTCTTCTATCCAAACGTGACCAACTCCACAAGCTCTAGTTTCATAATTTTTTTAAAAACTAGAGGTTAATTTCATGAAATTTTTGAAGCTCCTCAAATGATGCTTGAAAAACACTGTTTTCATGCCTACTCATGAAGTTACATAAAAATTACCCACCATGTCATTGGTTACATGAACATGACCTAACAAATCATGTCTCTTTCTCCACCCGCTAATTATTAAAGGTAATTAAGGAAACTCACACAAATTAATTGTATTATAGAAAGTGGAGTCTATATGCAAACCAAACAGTCTTGAACCCTGTCTTACCAATCTGTTGAAGTCGTTTCATGGTGCAGCTGTAAAACCTAAGCTGCAATTCTTGAAATAAAGCCCTCCTAAACATGGCCTAAGTTGAATATAATTTCAATATTTTATAGACTAGTAATTCTGGCAGCATGGTGCAGCATGGATATTATAGATAAGAGTATGTTAAACGTGTTTATATAAAGACTGATTGAGGTGTCTGTGTAACAAACGATATTAATGGTTCTACAAAGTAAATAATATGTGTAACATGTGGTTTTTTTATTGTTTCTAGATGACTGTTCTAGTTGGAAGGAACCAAAAAGATTTGAACCATAACATTTCGGAATTCGATTTCGACCCTAAGTTAGCGTTTGGTCCTAGAACCGGTTGGGATGGAGCGGCTCCAGCATCGTCAGAGAACGGCTCCGTCCGAGAGATTTTGGAGGACGGATGTACAATATGTGAGCATAATTTTTTTAGAGTCACTCTGATACTTACATAGAATTAGTCCAAACAAAAATAAATGAAGAGTGGAGCGGCTTCATCCCATCGTAGTCAGGAACCGAAAGCAGTGTGTGGCCATTTGTGCTCAGTGTGGGTGAGGGTGAGGCCCTCTGGATCCCACCCAGCGACACACCAATAAAACTTGCACGCAATCGACAAAAAAGAAATTATCAAGGCATACGCGCGCCGCAATTCGACACACAGATGTGGAGTGCAAGGGTTGGCCATACATGCGAGAAACGCGGCCTGGGAATCAGGAGATACGTATGGAGCAGGCCACTCACATCCAGCCATCCAGGATTGGAGGGGCACAAGTTTGGACAAGCCTCTCTGAAGGGTACTAGTAGTACAGGACAAAGCGCAAGATCTTTTTGTCAGCTATGGTGCTTGCATTGCATATAAAGGCTGTGGCGAGATGGAGTCCATTATATTTTAAGACAACAACAAGGCAGGCGGCCGCGTTGCATCCGAACAAGAGGCAAACACCGATCACTCGAAAGGATCAAGAACCATTGGCGTTGTCGTCGTTCTCGGTGCCCAAGAAACCAACCTCTGGTTCGTCCAAAAGGTAATACTAAGATTTAGGAACATGCTTGCATTGGGAATGCGATTACCTAGTTCAAATGAAGCATGCGGTAGATTTCTACTTTCTATGTGCCTTGCAGAAGGGATCCATGGAGATGCCGCCGGGGAGCGTCCGTGGATCCTTGGGCATAGAGGAAGAGTACAGGAGCACTCTGCCAAGGCAACCTGATGCAGAAATGGAGGAGCGCACTACTCACCAACAGGACCTCGTCTCTCCAGTCCTTCACGGGGGGAGAACATCCGCATGGGTTCAGCTCGCCATGGCGGACTACTTCGACGCCAGCGCCGAGGCCTCGGAGATGTGCAGGCAGCTGCTCAGGAACATCAAGAGCACCCAGAGCAACTACCGATCCATGGACACCTTCCTTTCGAGCATGGCAGCAGACGACGCCACCACGGCCGGCGAGCCCGTCGCCAGAATCAACCCTTTCCGCACCACGACGAGAGGCAGCTTCAGGCAGATCCACGACAGGTACTCCGGCGTGCTCCAGAGCATCCGAGCAGGCCACAGGCGAGTGGCGAGGGAGCTGAAGGTGCTCAGGGCCGTCAGGAGGCTCTCGAGGACGTGCCTCGTCGTGGCCTGCAGCGCGGCCGCGGCGGCCGCCATCGGCGCGGCGGCGCACCTGCTGCTCTTCGGCCTGCTCATCGGGCCGGCGGCAGCCGCAGCCGGGGGCCTCTACCCGATGGCACTCAAGAGGCGGACCGCGGCGGCGAGGAAGCAGTCGTCCAGCAGGAGCAGGACCATGTCGTCCCTGCTCCGCCTGCAGGAGCAGCTCGACACCGCGGCCAAGGGCACGTACGTCCTCGGGAGGGACCTCGACACGGTGAGCCACCTCGTGGCGCGCCTCTCCGACGGCATCGAGCGGGAGAACGACATGGCGTGGCGGTGCGTCGGGAGGGCGGGCGAGACGTGGCCGCCGGCGGCGCTGCAGGAGGTGGTTGGCGAGCTGAGGAGGAGCTGCTCGGTGTCCTCGAGGCTCGCCGAGGAGCTGCAGGACCACGTGTGCCTGTGCCTCGCCACCATACAGAAAGCTAGAGTTTTGCTGATCCAGGAGATCAATCAGCCTGCCATTGAACGTGAATCGCGAGCTAGTATGTGGTATCCCTTCTAATGTACGTAGCCAGAAAAAATGTTTTAGGAATCATCACAGGATATGCTTAACTTATTATTAATAAAAGTTTAATTCAAGCAAATCTTATTGTTATCAATTGCATGTTAATTCTCCCATCACACGCTAAACAAAGGGATAAATTCTATATGTTTTTTAAACAGTAAACTCTAATCAACATAAATTGATAAATAGCCTTTGCATCTATTCTATTTCCTAAAACTGCAATCACCTTTTTATACCACTATATTAAAATAGTCTCAAGTAACCCTCAAATTTCTATATCTACATACTATGCACATCTATTATTAAGAACAATAATGCTCGTAACATTAACATCTAAGTTATTTACATTTATCATTATAAAAATAATATAAAATATCACTCTACACTACAACAGCTACAGTCATTTTCGGCGACCAGAAGCCGCCGAAAATAAGCCAGTTCTCGCCGAAAATAAGCTATTTTCGGCGGCAAAAGGTTTATTTTCGGCGGCTTCTGGCCGCCAAAAAAAACTGGCCGAAAATAAGGTTAAACCGAACCATATTGTGAAAACATTATTCAACTACGTTAATGGTTTCGGTCCTATATATATATGTATATGCAAGAATAGGTTCTAAACCCACAGCAAGCTAGCAGGACCAAAAAAAATTCGGCAGCATGACCTCGCTGCCACTAAACAATATAAGAATGAACCACATATAACACATATACCACATATGTCTTTACTAAACCAAATATACCACATATATATAATATGTCTCGAACTAAACAATAACACTAATCACACACACTAATCAACAAACACATATACCACTAATACATTCCACATATACCACATATGCCTTCCCTAAACATATAACACATATACAAACGCACTAATCAATAATATTAATCAAACACACAAATCAACAAACACAAATACAAAAATATACTAATTTCGGCGGCAATTAAATAAAAGGCCGCCAAAAATACAAAATAAAATACGCAAAATAAAATACCTTAATGAAGGCGAGGTTGACGGGAGTCGAGGTCGACGGGACGGGGCAGAGCGTGGCGTGGTCGACGGCGCGTCGGTGGCGTCGGCTGGCAAGGCGTCGGGCTTGGCGGCGACACGTCGAGGGCACGGGCGGGCGGCGCTGCAGGCGCGTCGAACGGCGTGGTGGGCGGGGGCCGGCGCTGCGGGGCGAGGGCCGGCGCTGCGAGGGCTTGGGGCGGCGCTGCGGGGGCTTGGGCGGCGCGGCGGGCCGGGGGCGCCGCTGCGGTGGGGCGGCACGACGGGCGCGGCGCTGTGGGGGGCGGCGCGACGAGCGGGGCAGCGCTACGGGCCGGGGGCGAGGGGCGGCGCGGCTCAGCGAGTGGCGGCGCGGTGGGGCGAGCGACGGCGGCGCACGAGCGGCCAGGACGAGCGGCGACGAAAAAATTCGACGGAGAGAAGAAACAGAACAGAGAAGAAGGAACCGGCTATTTTTAAATACATAATTTTCGGCGGCCAGGACGTATGGCCGCCGAAAATAAGACTATTTTCGGCGGCCGTGTCAGAAGCCGCCGAAAATAAGACTATTTTCGGCGGCCGTGTCAGAAGCCGCCGAAAATAACCTTATTTTCGGCGGTCAGCTCCTGCCGCCGAAATTCTTTACTTATTTTCGGCGGCCGCCTCCTGGCCGCCGAAAATAACAACAGCCGCCGAAAATGATATACAATGTTGTTGTGCTATACCATGACTTCATCTTGGCCATCGGTTAGGAACCGACTGCACCGATTAGGAACCGACTGCTATACCGAATTCTCAACCGAAACTTAGCATCCGGGACTAAAGGCCTCAATTGTTGTATGAACCGGTACTAAAGATGGAATTTAGTATCATTTCTTGGCATGAACCAGTAATAAAGGTTAGATCTTTAGTACCGGTTCATGCAACGAACTAGTTTCCTAAACTATCGAAGGTAGATTTTATTATATGTTTGCTTTCAATATTATATTTACTAGATTGGGTGGCGCCACTTCGGGCGCCCTATCCAGCATAAAGGAAAATCCCACTTCGTGCGATCTATCTAACACAAGGGGAAATCAGTAGTAAACTGTTAAGTAACCCTAGTTAGGGTTACGTGGGCAAATTATTGATGTAATCTCCCATGAAAGCAACAAAACAATGGTCAGACTAATAACATAAAGAGACCGAACATAATTTACATTAAAGTTACAGTTATTTTCTGTTTTAGCACAAGTTATCATACATAGAGGTGTAACATAGTGTAATGATCAGACCTGATACATTAGAAAACTAATCAAAAATAAGATGTAGGAAACTAATCCAAAATAAGATGAAGATGTAGGAAACTAATCCAAAATAAGATGACAGGATCCAAGCCTACGTTAGGTGATGTGCTTAGGGACAGACACCACATCGGGAGGTATATACATGATATTATATTGGGGCTAATGCAATCCACATAATTATATACATAAACCTTAGAAAACTACAAGCGCAGCTTCACTTCATCTACAAAAGTCAAGCGAATAACCTAGTCCATTCACAAAAGGCAAGCACGATCAATTGTCATGTGTTCAAACTTTAGTTTTCTTGAGGCTGCAAACAACAAATACAAGAATGTGACTCCATAAATATTCCATATGTCATGTTCCATCCACCAAAAAGGAATTGGCATCTGAGTTCATTGTATTTCACAACCATTTAACTCTAAAGTGATTGATTGTCATCAAGGCCAAATTGTATACGGGGATGTATACGACACATGCAAAGTTAACCAAAATAAATCTTTCACTTGCAGCCATTGTTGAGCGGTTTTTTCTTAACATACAAATATTTGATATGGTACAGATTAAACTGTGGTCAGAGGACATTCGTAGCTTTCCGCATAGTTTTACTTTTACTTATGCTGCATCAGTAGGTACTTAAGCAATGATGAGAAAAATAATTCTGAAGGTAGGTTTTTACTATGCAGGCCATCTCATTTACATAACATAGTTCAAGTGAATCTATCACCATTTCCTAGCCCTGTTTAGATATCTACATATTCTTTACAGTTGAAACAAGCACATATGGATATGGAGGCATTATGCGAAAATAAAGCCAAGCCAGTGGAACCCAACATAGTCGGCAAATGAGATATTTCCTATGTCATTTTAGAGAAAAAGAAAAAAGAGACAACAACACCTTAACTTAGGGGCAGATCCACACTGCACTCAGTGGTGTCCTTTCAGGCTGTGACATCAGTGATTTGAGGAATTACCTCTATAACCCTACTGCTATGCAAATAATAATCCTATAGGCTAATGTTTTAGCAAGATAATTTACTGGTGGCACAAGTGAATTAATTTCTTAGACCAGCCTCTGCCTTAACTCATTATACTATGGAATAGAGTCATCATCCTGTATTTCAATGGTAGTGTTGGGCTATGCTCCATCCATTTCCATGTAGGTTACAATATAATAGTGTAGACGATTATAACTGTGAGATCATACACAATCTCACAATCCGATCGAATTAACGAGCTTCACAAAATTAAACTGGTGGCATCAAGGCAAAGAAAATAGTGGCATGAAGGCAAAGAAACATTGGACGATATATTGTCCTATCTAAGTGAAAACAGGGGCTAACTATTAGGAGCCAAATGACTACATAGAGAAGTTGTAGGGCGTTGCCTGTTGAAAGAATAAAAACATATTAAATTACATTACGATTTGTTTAGAAAATAATTCTGTCCCATGGGAGGATTCTACCAGTCCTAGTGTGATGCTGCTACTTATCCACTTTCTACTTTCCATAAGGATAGCCTTGGTATGCTTGCAAGCACAGAAGTTGAAGAGAACGAACAAATAAAGAGCTAGTATTCATGCAAAGCTAAGAAAAGATGGCCTAGGAATAAGCTTGTTGTTGTTGCTGTGTGTAGCAGATTCGTTCTCGAACAAATAATAAGGTATAAAGAAATAGGGCAGCATCACATGAACACAAATTACATTGCATGATGTTAATAGAGAATCAAGCATACCGGGTGCAGTAAGCAACAACTCTGCAAGTAAGGTATTGTTAGATAATTGGTTAGCTCGTGTGCCTAGTTGGTTCCAGGTAACCTCACGGTCGTATATAGCCTTAACAACAATCCCCTTGCCTTGTCCGTAATAGCGAGCAATAACATCATTCTCCATCACACGAGGCAACTGAAAGATACAAGCACCAGTTTTGGTTAAGTGGCACGGAATTACTTTGCTCCAAGTTGGGCTAGCTCTATCGAACGAAATAAACAAACCACCAAGTGCGCACAACTCAAGCTCCCAGACATTGGCGGAGCTATATGTCGAAAAACCTAGACCATGCCACCGTGACTCGAATTGTTGTAATCTACCAGGCACTTCTTTCACAGTATTGCAACTACAAGAAAAAAAGATCACATTTAATGACCTGTCCAAAAATAATAAAGGTTTCAGTTTAAACAAATGTATAAGTCATGCTTAAATAACAAAAAACCTAGCTGCAATGAAACTATTTGGAAATTGTTTGTCAAACTAAAACGGGGCAGTAAGGTAATGTTGGCTTTGTGGTGTCGGTCTGTCCGTTGGATATTGTCTTTTTGGTGTCTATTATTTTATCTCCATTGTTTCTTGTGCCATTTCACTGTATTACACTAAAAATTGCTAGAGTCCAGCCGAGGCGCGCAAATGTGTGCCTTACTTTGAATATGACCAAAAGACTACCAGATTACCTGCTTGTAAAATATTCAAGATGGTCATTCACTCATTACACCAGGCCAATAGAGGTTCAATTCGTTGATGTATATAGGACAATTAAAACTAAAAAAATGTAAAGTTTTACAACAAGGTCTACGTGTCTACTGTCTACGTAACAGTTTATTAAAAAACCAGGTCAATTGCACAAATCCTAATAAGAAAAAGTTTCAGGCACAAATTCTCCAGAAAATGTAGGATGAGTAAGAACATGTCTTACTCTGGAAAGTTGGATGCTTTCTGATAGAAGGCAGTTGAAAAATGAACCTAAACATTGGGGAAAAATAATCGGATACCTAAACTCTGAAGCATGACAGGACAAAGACAGGTTAAACCGGTGATACCGACCCATTCTTGCTAGCCGATTCACCCACCCAAGGATTGATCTCCTAGCCATGTTCTTACAGACATCATCTGCAAAATGGTTGCAATTCTTAACTCAGTTTTGTTCATCTCAATGGAAGTAGCACTGATCGAACTGAACCTCTAGATGCCAATTGACCAAGACACACTATCTCCTTACCATGAACAAGACCATCACGTTGATGGCATGCACAAGATGCTGTTGGAGTATGCCACATACAACGGTGCATAGGCTGACGAAGTTCTCCTCCTCCTCGTCTAGTGTGTGGAGCCTGTACCGCTCAAGCGAGTGAAGGACCAGCTGGTAGCCGTTGGTGTACACCCAGTAGAGCACGATGGGCGAGAAGGTAACTGTGTATACCCAGTAGAGAATGATCGCCATCACGACATGAATTTAGCACAAACATCTTTCCCAATCCCATCAGAAGATTTGCAAAACAAGACCCGGGACCAAGCTATGGACCTCTATGTAGCGTTCGACGAGCTGCCTCTCGCACAGGAGCCCTGACTTCGTCGACACCACCGGCTCGTTCGGTACCTCGCTCGAGAATAGGAATAAGTGACACAGGATGAGTTAGCTCACGAAGCGACAGATCAGCTAATCTAGGGTTAGGAGACAGACATGCGAGGGAGGGAGAGGGGCATTACCTCTGTTGAGTCGAACCCGACGGGAATGCCCATCATATTCATCATCTCCAGTTCCTTCGCATTCACATCGCCGTCACCCACCGCCGAAGGCCTCGACGCGACTGAGAGTGGTGGCGGTGGGAGCGGTCCTGATCCACCGACGGAGACCAGGATCGGGAGCGCTTCCGCTCGCGCTCGCGCTCGCGGCGGACCTCTCCCATGAACCGGATCTGTGGCGCTCGGTCTGGCTGGTCCTCGGAGCCGGTAGCGGCGTCACGGGTGGCGTGGCTGGAAGGTTTGGTCCATACAAACTGTTGCGGGACTGCGGCAGCCTCACAAACGTGATGCTCATTCTATTGAATTGAAAAAAAAATCGTGTCCGACACACCCGCCATGCGTTGGCACGCCGTGGGCAGAACCTGCGTCGAACGCGGAGGAGAGCTCAAAAGGCGTCAGGTTTTAATAACTTAGATACACAGACATGTAAATGTGTAGATTCATATATACTTGTGTAGATTCATATATACAAAATGGATTTGTAAATGTCTATGAAGTTTCCTAACTTCTAACTATATATGGCTAGTCATCCATAATAGGAGCAATCAAATTAATGCAGTGCAATAAGCAAATTTAATTCTTGGGACCATTTCCTAACTTCTAACTATGTATGGCTAGTCATCCTAAATAACATTTAAGAGATTACAATAATGCCATTTCACTACAAAGACATGTTGGACACATACCTTAGGTGCTTCCTAAGTCTTCTCTATTTTGAAGCCTTTCGTAGGACAAAGCAAACAGGTAATCAATAGACTCCCTAGTCAACTGAACAAATTTCTTGTACTCTCACTAGTACATCTCGATGAACTCGATCATGACACCTCATAGAATTTCTCTAAGGTAGACAAGATCTTGTGAATAGTACCAAGATGACCAACTCGATCAAACTCAGGAAGAGAGACATAAGAACCCTAAGAACAAAGTGTTATGGACCTTATTATTCATATCATGGCTCTCCACTTGGAAGGGACAAGCTTGAATAGGAAGGACCACATAAATGTTGTCTAGAGAGATCTCTCAAACCGATGAGCCAATGCTATAAATATATGTGGACATGATAATCTTATAGTATCAGTAGTTCAATTTGATCCGTAAAAACTGTCTTGCCATGCCACGCTCCATATCGCCTTCTTAGATCAAGAATCAGCTAAGGTAGATTGATCCTTATACGAATTGAAAGTTCAAAATAGCAACCAAGGGGTGAAGTGAATGGGAGTCAATAAAAAATTTTGGCACAAGGCAAAGCTTGCTTCCCAAATATTCACACAATCCTTTGAAAGGCCAAAGCTCACAAATAAGATGGTCGAGCCAACAAGTGGTTGGATGTTCTCGGTGATGACCAACGAACATAGCGGAGCACTTGAATCAACCAAAACTATGTGCAATGGTGAAACTATCCAAAATATGAAAATTGAGCTCTCTACTCCAACATGAATGAAGAAATAGCCTAAACCAAAAGCACCACAACCAACTAGTAGTTGGATGCTTTGGAAGAGTTCCTAAGGTATATAAGAACCCAAAGAAACAAATAGATCACAAAATAGACACCCAGAACTTTGAAAGCACTCAAAATGGTAAGGTACCTAGGAGAGCGTAGTAGTGTGGTGCTCACAACTAGCACTACTTCACACGCGGCAATGTCATGCTTCTTGGTGTTAACAGCCCGAACCAAAGCTCCAAAAGGCAAAAATGAAACAAATGAACTCTAATTGAGCTAAAATGTTATACACATATTTTATGTATGTTTTAAAAGTCTCCGTAAAGTTTGAGATCCAACGGATTAAATCTTCAACCATAGATTAAGAAATGCTCTTAAACCTAGGTTTTCTCAAAATCGATGAATAGGTTGGATTTTTATGTCTGAGTTGAATCTACCAAACCAGGGAATGATCCTTGGAGGTACTTGTACATTTCTATTCAACCCAAAAGTCCCTAAGGACTTAGATTCAAAATATCCAATAAAAGATCAAAGAGAAGAGACTGAGAAGGGAAAATCTAAAGAGAAAACTTCAAGAACACAAAGAAGCATAAAAATAGATTTTACTTCACCACACTATGTAAAAATTGCCTAAAGGGGACATGACTGTCTGTGACACTAGCTAAAAACATGTCTCTATTTTTTACAGTGACGACTTTTTTAAAAAACGCAACACTAACGACAGTGCACGGGCCTCCATTCCAATTATCTTTGTGATGTGTAAGGAAAATGGACCCCAGGCCATTTGGCTCAATAGGTTTTGGTGTTTGATGATTAACACAACCTGTGGACTAATATGTTTGCTAGTGTTTATGTTTGTAGTTCACAGGATGCTAAAGTTACTTGGACTAAGGCATTGAGGAAAGCAACACCTCAAAAGAAGACATTATAAATATCACAAGTGAAGATCAACAAGTATCAAGCAAGTCCAAGAAACGAAGACAAGTGTTGCCACTGGCGGGTTGTCCGTGCGAGGGCACCAGACTATTTGGTGCCACACGCCGGACTGTCCGGTGCTGAGAGCACATAGAGGGGGGGGTGAATAGGTGATCCTATAAAATTCAACAACTAATAGCCACAAATCTTGGTTATACAAATGTTAGTGAGACTAAGTAGTTGCGAAGCGAGTTCTTGTGGCCAAGACAATCACAAAGAGATCAATACAAGAGACACAGTGGTTTATCCCGTGGTTCGGCCAAGTATAACACTTGCCTACTTCCACGTTGTGGTGTCCCAATGGACGAGGGTTGCACTCAACCCCTTTCAAGTGATCCAATGATCAACTTGAATACCACGACTTTTCTTTGCTTATATCTTTTTCCCGTTTGCGAGGAATCTCCACAAGTTGGAGTCTCTCGCCCTTACAACAAAGATCACAATGAAAGCACGGAGTAAGGTTGGGAAGAGCAACGCACACTGGAATTAAATCCACACTGCAAACACGCACACAAGTGAGAAGATGAGCACACAAAACACGCGCAGAAAGTTTACAACTCGAAAAGTGCTCCAATCTCAAGAACGATGAATGATTGCGTGAAAGTGAGGACTAGAAGTCTTGGAATGCTTAGAGTGTGCTTGGGTGACTCCTCCATGCACCTAGGGGTCCCTTTTATAGCCCCAAGGCAGCTAGGAGCCGTTGGAGGCCAACAAGGAAGGCAATTCTTGCCTTCTGTCGGGTGGCGCACCGAACAGTCCGGTGCACCACCGGACAACCACTGTTCATGTCCGGTGCGCGATCTCCTTCCTATTTTGGTGCAGTCGACCGTTGCAACTCCGGGCTGGTTGGCGCACCGGACATTGTCTGGTGCACACCGGACAGTCCGGTGCCCCCTGCCGACCGTTGGCGCAGGCCACGCGTCGCCCGCAGATTGCGCGATCGACCGTTGCGCTGGCGGCCGTTGGCTCACCGGACAGTCTGGTGCACCACCGGACAGTCCGGTGAATTATAGCCGTTCGCCGCCAAATTCTCCCGAGAGCGGCCTGTTCACCGGAGTTCAGCCTGGCGCACTGGACACTGTCCGGTGCACCACCGGACAGTCCGGTGTGCCAAGCCGAGCTGGTCTTCAACTGTAGGTAGCCAGACTTTTGCAATCCAATTCATTTCTTCTTTTCTCTTCTTTTCTCTGTTTCCAACACTTAGACCATATATGTTAGTACACAAAAACCAATGTATTAAGTCTAGAAACATACCTTCTCTTTGTTTTGCACTTCTCTCTTCATTTAGCACAAAAGAACTTAATTAAATGTGTTGGGCACTTAATCACCAAAACATACTAGAAATTGCCCAAGGGCACATTTCCCTTTCAATCTCCCCCTTTTTGGTGATTTATGCCAACACATCAAAAGGCAATGCAAAACATACAACATTGATTCAAATTGAAGACCAAATTGTTTTTGACTCTAATTTGGCATATTTGGATCATTCTTTGCCACCACTTGGTTTGTTTTTGCAAATCAAATTCATTTTCCTATCACTAAGTCAAACTCACTTGTTTGGGCATAAAGAGAGATAATCCAATGGAAAAAAATTGATCAAGAGCCAAAAACTCCCCCTTTTCACATAATCCTAAATTCTCCCCACAAGAGCCCAAATTTTGATAATAAGAGTATTTTGACAAATTAAAAGTTCTGACTCTACTAATTTCAAATTTCTCAAGTGGTAGATGATCCATTTGCTTTGGCCTTAATTTCTCCCCCTTTGGCATTAAGCACCAAAACAGGATCATTATTGGCCCTTTAACCCCATTGCCACAAGTCGAGCCTTGTTTCTTGTCACCACCCCGTGCTCGTCTTGCTTGTTGCGGAACACCCACTTGGTTCCCACAACGTTTTGCTTTGGACATGGCACCAGGCTCCAAACATCATTTCACTTGAAGTTGTTGAGCTCTTCCTGCATGGCCAACACCCAGTCCGGATCTTGCAAGGCCTCTTCTACCCTGAAAGGCTCAATAGAAGAGACAAACGAGTAATGCTCACAAAAGTTAGCTAATCTTGAGCGAGTAGTTACTCCCTTGCTTATGTCACCCTGGATCTGGTCAACGGGGTGATTCCATTGGATCATCGCTCGGACTTGAGTTGGAGGGGCTGGTGGTGCTTCTTCCTCCATAACTTGTTCTTCTTGTGCTCCCCCTTGATCACACGCCTCTTCTTGATGAACCTGTTCATCATCTTGAGTTGGGGGGTGCACCATCGTTGAGGAAGAAGGTTGATCTTGCTCTTGTTGTTCCTGTGGTCGCACATCTCCAATCGCCATGGTGCGTATTGCGACCGTCGGAACATCATCTTCATCTATATCATCAAGATCAACTTGCTCTCTTGGAGAGCCATTAGTCTCATCAAATACAACGTCGCTAGAAACTTCAACCAAACCCGATGATTTGTTGAAGACTCTATACGCCTTTGTATTTGAGTCACAACCTAGTAAAAACCCTTCTACAACTTTGGAAGCAAATTTAGAATTTCTACCTTTCTTCACTAGAATGTAACATTTGCTCCCAAATACACGAAAGTATGAGACGTTGGGTTTGTTACCGGTAAGAAGTTCATACGAGGTCTTCTTGAGGAGGCGATGAAGGTAGAGCCGGTTTATGGTGTGGCAAGCTGTGTTCACATCTTCAGACCAAAACCGCTTAGGTGTCTTGAACTCTCCAAGCATCGTCCTCGCCATGTCGATAAGCGTCCTATTCTTCCTCTCTACCACACCATTTTGCTGTGGTGTGTAGGAAGCGGAGAACTCGTGCTTGATGCCTTCCTCCTCAAGGTACTCCTCCACTTGCAGATTCTTGAACTCGGACCCGTTGTTTCTTCTTATCTTTTTCACCTTGAGCTCAAATTCGTTTTGAGCCCGCCTTAGAAAGCGCTTAATGGTCCCTTGGGTTTCTGATTTATCCTGCAAAAAGAATACCCAAGTGAAGCAGGAAAAATCATCAACAATCACTAAACCATACTTACTTCCCCCGTTGCTAAGGTAAGCGACGGGTCCGAAGAGGTCCATGTGGAGAAGCTCCAGTGGTCTTGATGTAGTCATCACATTCTTGTTGTGATGAGTGCTTCCCACCTGTTTTCCTGCCTGACAAGCTGCACAAGGTCTATCTTTTTCGAAGCAGACATTGGTTAGTCCTAACACATGTTCTCCCTTTAGAAGTTTGTGAAGGTTCTTCATCCCAACATGTGCTAGACGGCGATGCCACAGCCAACCCATACTAGTCTTAACGATTAAGCATGCATCTAGATCGACCTCCTCTTTCGAAAAATCAACTAAGTAGAGTTTGCCATCTAGTACACCCTTAAACGCTAATGAACCATCACTCCTTCTAAACACAGATACATCAACATTTGTAAACAAACAATTGTAGCCCATGTGGCACAATTGACTTACAGACAGGAGATTATAGCCTAGCGACTCTACTAAAAACACATTGGAAATAGAGTGCTCGCTTGTGATGGCTATTTTCCCCAGACCTTTGACCTTGCCTTAATTCCCATCTCCAAATATGATTGTATCCTGGGAATCCTTGTTCTTGATGTAGGAGGTGAACATCTTTTTCTCCCCCGTCATGTGGTTTGTGCATCCGCTGTCGATAATCCAGCTTGAACCCCCTGGATGCATAAACCCGCAAGGCAATTTACACTTGGGTTTTAGGTACCCAACTCTTGTTGGGTCCTACAAGGTTAGTCACAATAGCTTTTGGTACCCAAATGCAAGTCTTGTCTCCTTTGCATTTGGATCCCAATTTTCTAGCAACCACTTTTTCATTTTTACATGAAAGTACAAATGTAGTGTTGCAAGCATGAAAGATAGTAGTAGGTTTATTACACATTTTCCTAGGAGCATGAGATACAAAATTTCTCCTAGGCCTACCATTAAAATTAGAACTTGAAGCAAACATAGCATGTGACTCACAAGTATCATGATCATATCTCCTATTATGACTAGCAATTTTCTTATTATACATGAAAGCATGATTCTTTTGAATGCTACTAGCCATAGAGGCCTTCCCTTTCTCCTTGGCGAGAATGGGAGCCTTTTGGCTTGTTAAGTTCTTGGCTTCCTTTCGAAAACCAAGCCCATCCTTAATTGAGGGGTGTCTACCAATGGTGTAGGCATCCCTAGCAAATTTTAGCTTATCAAAATCAATTTTGCAAGTCTTAAGTTGAGTATTAAGACTTGCCACCTCATCATTTAGTTTGGTAATAGAAGTAAGGTGTTCAACGCAAGCATCAACATCAAAATCCTTACATCTATTAAAAATGGCAACATGTTCTACACATGAACTAGATTTATTGGCTGCCTCTAGCTTAGCATTTAAATCATTATTCAAAATCTTTAAACTATAGATTGATTCATGACAAGCAGATAATTCAGAAGATAGCATTTCATTCCTTTTAACCTCTAAAGCAAGAGATTTTTGCACACTAACAAACTTATCATGCTCTTCATACAAAATATCCTCTTGCTTTTCTAAAAGTCTATCCTTTTCATTTAAAGCATCAATTAACTCATTAATTTTATCTACTTTTGCTCTATCTAAACCCTTGAATAAATCAGTATAATCTACTTCATCATCATTAGAATCATCACTTGAAGTAGTATACTTAGGGGTTTCTCAAACGCTTTCCTTTTTCTCTTTTGCCATGAGGCAAGTATGGCGTTCGTTAGGGAAGAGCGAGGACTTGTTGAAGGCTGAGGCAGCAAGTCCTTCGTCATCGGAGTCGGAGGAGGAGCAGTCCAAATCCCATTCCTTTCCAAGATGCGCCTCACCCTTCGCCTTCTTGTAGGCCTTCTTATTCTCCCTCTTCCCTCTCTTTTCTTGTCCCTAGTCACTATCATTATCGGGACAGTTTGCAATAAAGTGACCAGTCTTACCGCATTTGAAGCAGGAGCGCTTTCCCTTTGCTTTGCTCTTGTTGGGATACTCCTTGCGTCCTTTTAGCATGGTCTTGAAACATTTGATGATTAGAGCCATCTCATCTTCGTTTAGCCCGGCAGCCTCAACTTGTGCCACCTTGCTAGGTAGCGCCTCCCTGCTGCTTGTTGCCTTGAGCGCAACGGGCTGCGGCTCGTAGATGGCCATGGGGCCATTTAATGCATCATCAACATACCTTGCCTCCTTGACCATCATGCGCCCACTGACAAATTTTCCGAGTATCTCCTCGGGCGTCATCTTTGTGTACCTGGGATTTTCACGGATGAGGTTCACAAGATGAGGGTCAATAACAGTGAAGGACCTGAGCATAAGTCGGGCGATGTCATGGTCCGTCCATCTCGTGCTCCCATAGCTCCTAATCTTGTTGACCAGGGTCTTGAGCCTGTTGTACGTCTGTGTTGGCTCCTCTCCCCTGATCATAGCGAACCTTCCCAGCTCGCTATCCACCAACTCCATTTTGGTGATCATGGTGGCGTCGTTTCCCTCATGTGATATTTTGAGGGTGTCCCAGATTTGCTTGGCATTGTCCAAGCCGCTCACCTTGTTGTACTCATCCCTGCACAAAGATGCTAGCAAAACAGTGGTAGCTTGTGCACTTTTATGAATTTGCTCGTTAATAAACACAGGGTTATCTATACTATCAAATTGCATTCCATTCTCAACTATCTCCCACATACTAGGATGGAGAGAAAATAGGTGGCTACGCATTTTGTGACTCCAAAAAGAGTAGCCCTCTCCATCAAAGTGTGGAGGTTTACCAAGAGGAATTGAAAGCAAATGAGCATTGGAATTGAACGGAATACGAGAATAATTAAATGAAAAAATTGAATTAATCAGTTTCTTTTCCTCCTCGTCGTCGTCTCTTGGTGAAGAAGATTCGTCGCTGTCGTAGTAGACGATCTTCTTGATGCGCCTCTTCTTCTTCACGTCCTTCTTCTTGTGACTCGAGCCAGAGTTAGTGGGCTTGTCGTCTCTAGGCTCGTTGATGAAGGACTCCTTCTCCTTATCGTTGACCACCATCCCCTTTCCCTTAGGATCCATCTCTTCGGGCGATTAGTCCCTTACATGAAGAGAACGACTTTGATACCAATTGAGAGCACCTAGAGGGGGGGTGAATAGGTGATCTTGTAAAATTCAACAACTAATAGCCACAAATCTTGGTTATACAACTGTTAGTGAGACTAAGTAGTTGCGAAGCGAGTTCTTGTGGCCAAGACAATCACAAAGAGATCAACACAAGAGACACAATGGTTTATCCCGTGGTTCGGCCAAGTATAACACTTGCCTACTTCCACGTTGTGGCATCCCAATGGACGAGGGTTGCACTCAACCCCTTTCAAGTGATCCAATGATCAACTTGAATACCACGGCTTTTCTTTGCTTATCTCTTTTTCCCGTTTGCGAGGAATCTCCACAACTTGGAGTCTCTCGCCCTTACAACAAAGATCACAATGAAAGCACGAAGTAAGGTTGGGAAGAGCAACACACACTAGAATTAAATCCACACTGCAAACACGCACACAAGTGAGAAGATGAGCACACAAAACACGAGCAGGAAGTTTACAACTCGAAAAGTGCTCCAATCTCAAGAATGATGAACGATTGCATGAAAGTGAGAACTAGAAGTCTTGGAATGCTTAGAGTGTGCTTGGGTGACTCCTCCATGCGCCTAGGGGCCCCTTTTATAGCCCCAAGGCAGCTAGGAGCCATTGGAGGCCAACAAGGAAGGCAATTCTTGCCTTCTGTCGGGTGGCGTACCGGACAGTTCGGTGCACCACCGGACAACCACTGTTCATGTCCGGTGCACGATCTCCTTCCTATTTTGGTGCAGTCGACCGTTGCAACTCCGGGCTGGTTGGCGCACCGAACATTGTCTGGTGCACACCGGACAGTCCGGTGCCCCCTGCTGACCGTTGGCGCGGGCCACGCGTCGCCCGCAGATTGCGCGATCGACCGTTGTGCTGGCAGCCGTTGGCTCACCGGACAGTCTGGTGCACCACCGGACAGTCCGGTGAATTATAGCCGTTCGCCGCCAAATTCTCCCGAGAGCGGCCTGTTCACCGGAGTTCAGCCTGGCACACCGGACACTGTCCGGTGCACCACCGGGCAGTCCGGTGTGCCAAGCCGAGCTGGTCTTCGGCTGTAGGCAGCCAGACTTTTGCAATCCAATTCATTTCTTCTTTTCTCTTCTTTTCTCTGTTTCCAACACTTAGAACATATATGTTAGTACACAAAAACCAATGTATTAAGTCTAGAAACATACCTTCTCTTTGTTTTGCACTTCTCTCTTCATTTAGCACAAATGAACTTAATTAAATGTGTTGGGCACTTAATCACCAAAACATACTAGAAATTGCCCAAGGGCACATTTCCCTTTCAATCTCCCCCTTTTTGGTGATTTATGCCAACACATCAAAAGGCAATGCAAAACATACAACATTGATTCAAATTAAAGACAAATTGTTTTTGACTCTAATTTGGCATATTTGGATCATTCTTTGCCACCACTTGGTTTGTTTTTGCAAATCAAATTCATTTTCCTATCACTAAGTCAAACTCACTTGTTTGGGCAAAAAGAGAGATCATAATGAAAACACAAGAGTAAGGTTGGGGATCAACACACACAAATCCGCAGCACACACACGCACACAAGCCAAGACTTGAGCTCAAAATGAAGCACAGAGAGTTCACAACTAGAACAGAGCTCAAATCACTAACACGATCGATCAAGTGCACGGAGACAGAGTGTGGGAGTATTAGATTGCTTAGTTAATGCTTGGATTCCTCCTCCATGCGCCTAGGGGTCCCTTTTATAGCCCCAAGGCAGCTAGTAGCCGTTGGAGGCCGACAAGGAAGGCAATTCTTGCCTTCTGTCGGGTGGCGCACCGGACAGTCTGGTGCACCACCGGACAGCCACTGTTCATGTCCGGTGCGTGATCTCCTTCCTTTTCTGGCGTAGTCGACCGTTGCAACTACGGGCTGGTTGGCGCACCGGACACTGTCCGGTGCACACCGGACAGTTCGGTGCTCCCTGCCGACCGTTGGCGCGGGCCACGCGTCACCCGCGGATTGCGCGACCGACCGTTGCGCTGGCGGCCGTTGGCTCACCGGACAGTCTGGTGCACCACTGGATAGTCCGTTGAATTATAGTCATACGCTCTCAAATTCTCCCGAGAGCGGTCTGTTCACCAGAGTTCAGCCTGGCGCACCAGACACTGTCCGGTGCACCACCGGACAGTCCGGTGTGCCAAGCCGAGCTGGACTTCGGCTGTAGGCAGCCAAACTTTTGTGATCCAATTCATTTCTTCTTTTCTCTTCTTTTTTCTGTTTCCAGCACTTAGACCATATATGTTAGTACACAAAAACCAATGTACTAAGTCTAGAAACATACCTTCTCTTTGTTTTGCACTTCTCTCTTCATTTAGCACAAATGAACTTAATTAAATGTGTTGGGCACTTAATCACCAAAACATACTAGAAATTGCCCAAGGGCACATTTCCCTTTCAGGTGCACCAGGGAACAGCAACCCAACGGCTAGTTCTAGGTGGCACTTGTCGGTGTTTTGGGTCCAACCGCGCACCCGGGGTTGCCCCTCGAGGTGCTTTTTGGAGTAGGACGGTGTTACCGACTGTAGCTCGTTGGTTCGCGCTAGATGCACGAGAGGCAGTGGACAATTTTGTATAGGTTCGGGCCACTTTGAGATGCATAACACCCTACGTCCTGGCGTGAATACTTTGTGTGGTGGGTTACAAGGAGGTTCTCTGGTACTGAGGATGTTAGCGAACTGGGTGGATGGCTAAGTAGTGAGAGTTCTTTTTGAGGGGATGCCCCCTAGGCCTTATATACTTGACCGTGGGGCATTACATGTGGATATGATAATAATGTGAGCCTAAGTAATAGTGAACCGACTGAACCTATGTTCCTATAATTCTGCCGACCTATCCCCGCTCTGTTCTGATGTACGAGGCCCCTGCGCGGGAAGGTCGGATCCTTGTTGCGGTTTCCGTTCAAACTTATTGGGTCGCCTGGGCCTGCGTCAATCCAATCTTGTGTCAATTCGCTTTAGTGGGCGCTCCTCCCTCGGCCCATGAAGAGGTGACCTTGCGAATTATTGGGCCCACAGGCCTTTCGCGAGGTCTTTTATCCTTCCAATGGACCCGGGGGATATCCGTCCCCCACAAGCCCCCAATCTTTGGGTTGATTTTGAAATAAACGGGCCAAAGATTCTAGGTCTAGCTTGCAGTTTTTGATTTTGATAAGGAATTCCTTGAAAATAAGTCTGTCGAGCCATTGCTTCTTAACTCTGAGTGACTCAGTAAAAACGATCTTCTGTTGTCTTCTTCTGCCATTATTCATCGGCCTTCGCTTTATTCCTCAAAAATCGGTGCTCTGTCTCGGGTTTATGCTTTGGAGATCAGCATTTTGCTCTTTAGAATTCAAAATTCATTGGGTGCACCGAACCCAATGGGTGTAGCCCCCGAGCTTCAAGTGGATTTTTGTGAATAATCCACTCGAAGGTCTTCATTTCAAGTCTTCTCAGAAATCATTTATATCTTCCACTCGTGCTTTTAGAAGTCAGCCTTGTCTTAGTTTCATCTTATGCTTTAGAAATCAGCATTCTGTCTCTTGGGGTTGATGATTCATTGGGTGCACCGTGCACGCAATGGGTGTAGCCCCCGAGCTTTGAGTGGATTACTGAAAATAATCCACTCGAAGGTCTTCATCTCACGCTGTTTTTCAGAAATCATCCTTTCCTTTTTGTCGAATGCCTTAGAGGTCAACATTATATCATCAACTTTATGCTTTAGAGATCAGCATACAGTTTTGCCTTTGAGATCGAGCGTGCGATCTGCCCATATCTTGTTAGGTCTTGAAATTTATTTGATCTACGACAGATTAGACGTTCGGTAGATGGCCTTTGGCTAGTCTTCATATCACTTCGTGCTGCAATACTTCTGTTGATTTGACTTGTACCTCATCGGCTATTTTTGGCTTTCCTCTTATCTCCGTCGATATCTTCCTTCTGTCTTGATACATTCATTGCGTATACTGTGTGGATGTGACTGCTTGGGAAAATCTATTGAAAATTCCTGGATGTCCCCCAATGGGAGTGGGCAAGGGACGGCTTGGTGCGCTGAGCGTTTAGCAAACTGCCCCTGAGTAGTCTTAACGTGGTCGTGGGTGTAATCATATCATCTAAGCAGTTGACTTGAGTCCCAATGGGTGTCGTGTTACGTGAAACGGCGCCAGCCGCCTGACGTGTTTCCAGACGGTTTGAATTGCATATTGAATTTTTGCGACTATTTGGTGGCCGTGGTAGGAGGTGAGCGGTTGCCTTCTTCTTCTATAAATAGTGTGCTTGCTTCTCCGGCATCTTCACATATCTTACTGTCGCTTGTTGCTTACTCCCTTCTCTTCTCTTCTACTCCACCATGGGCAAGAGCAAGAAAGGTGGAAGTTCCTCACACCATTCCGGCGATAAGCGGAAGCGCGAGCCGACTCCTCCCTCGGAGGACTTCGGCGATTCTGAGTACTCGGAGGAGGAGTTCTCCTCCAAGTCCAAGGGTTCGCCGGTCCATGCCTCTCCCCCGGTGTCGTCTGACGACTCCCCGGGGATCGCCGCAGAGGTGTGGACCTACATCCGGGTCGTCAAGCGCACCGGGCTCGAGGGCTCGGATGAGTCGGAGGTCTCCTCGGATGAGGAGAACTCCTCAGACTCGTCCGAGGAGGGCGACGGTGACAGCGATGGCGAGGGCGACGACGACGATGGAGGCGACGGCGATGGCGACGACGACGAAGGTGATGGCAAGGGCAGCAAAGGTGACGGCAAGGACGACAGCAAGGGCAGCAACAAGGCTAGTGGCTAGGCGCCACTGGTTTTAAATGTTAGTATAGATAGGTAGTAGTAGAAGTAGTATTAGTAGAATAATATAGTAGTAGTTAGTAGTATAGTGTAGTGAAATGTAATGTAGTAGTGTAATATATCAAACAGTGGGAAGAAGACCAACTCATAATGAGTTGGTTTTTAAGTTTGGTAATACTTCTCCTCCTTTTATAATGAAGATTTCATCCCATTCTCTGTGCGTTTCTTTGCTTTCCCATCGCTCCTTTTCCAGTCGGTCGATCGATCTTGCTTATGCTTAACGTAGCCGTTGTTCTTGGAAGTAATGCTTGAGTAACGACTTGGAATCGTCGAGTCGCATTTTAGATTTGCCTGCATATTCGTAGAGAAAAAACGGCTGATTTACTGTTAGTATTTTCAGAGGTAGTAACCAAGTGGTTCTTTTTTGCGATGCCGACGTTTTAGAGGTAACAGCCGAGTCCTTTTGAGCCACGTCGTCGTTTTAGGAATAACGGCCGAGTGATTACTGGTGACGCCGGTGTTTAAGAAATAACAACCGAGTGATAACGGGCCACGTCGGTGTTTTAGAAATAACGACCAAGTGAAGACTGGTAACGTCAGCGTTTTAGAAATAACAGCTGACTTATATTGGGCCACGTCGGCCATTTTGGAAATAACGGCCGAGTGATGACTTGGCACGTCAGCGTTTTAGAAATAACAGCTGAGTTATATTGGGCCACGTCGGCATTTTTGGAAACAACGGCCAAGTGATGACTGGGCACTTTTTAGAAATGGCATCTGGCCTGGGAAAACCCCATTTGTACCGCGCCGTCGCATGCCTCTGCATTCTGAGCCCTAGCCCTGCTTTTCTGCTTCTAGACCTTCTCTGCTTCCTTGTGATCTCGCTTCCGCTCAGTTCGCCAGTGAGATTGAGATGGCGCCCAAGCGGAAGAGTCAGAATTCCTCTGCTGCGATTATTCCTCCCATCGATCCCAACAGCTAGTTGCCTTTCACAGGTAATCACATGTCTGTTGTTTCTGAGTCCCACTTTCTTCATCTTGTCTCCGTCGGAGTTCTTGCTCCAAAGGAGCTTTGTTCTTGGCGGATCTGCCATGGGGTCACTATCCCGATGGAGGACACCCACGAGTCCGTTATTTATATTCCTTTTCTCATTCGCGGCCTTGCTCTTCCTATTTCTCCCTTCTTCCACGGTCTCCATGATTTCTACCATCTGAATCTAACCCATCTGAATCCCAATTCTATTCTGCAAGTTTCTGTTTTTGTTCATTTGTGCGAAACCTACCTTGGTATTCTGCCATATTTTGGCTTGTGGAAGTACTTGTATCACTGTCGGCCTGGAATGGCTGGGGGGCAGCACCAGCTCGTGGGTGGTGCGAGTTTGGAGATGCGTCGTGGAGGAAGACAGAGTACCTCGACATCCCACTCAAGGACATCATCAAAGGATGGCACCTGGAATGGTTTATTGTAGAGAATCACGGCAAGTCTCTCCCCCCTCGGTCAGGGAGACAGCCGGATGTTCGTGCTCCAAGTTGGACTGAATCCCCCACATACTTGGAGATAGCCGAGGCCAGGGTTCTGCTTGCCGAAGTTGGTTTGTTGAAGGAGAAAGGTCTGACTGCTGAAGCTGTGATGCGTCACGATGCCCGATCTTCATGACGTAGGATCAATCTTCAGATAACTAGCTTCAAAGAAGCCAAGATAACTTGCTGCAAGCAGCGATAACTAGTGCAACCTGACAAATAAAACTCGAAGCCAACCACCGTCTTTAACCGGCAGCCTGAATCGAGGATTCGCCCAACCACACTCTCAAAGAACCAACCAACACAACCTACAATCAATCAAGGAGACCTCGAAGGGAGTAGGAGCACCACTTGGGAGCAGATGAAGTCGCCGCTTCTGCAATCCCGCGAAGGAATTCACAAGAGCAAAGGGGTAGAGATCACTCTCAATATTTGTTAGCACACAGCTAAACAAAGGGGTTCTGTTTTAGATTATCATAAGCTGCCTTACATCATAGACATAGGGGGGTATTTATACTAGTAAAAACCAGCCTTAGCGAGGTATAAACACAAAACAAAAGTATTTTCACGTGCTAATGTGAAGGAGCCTCTTCGGGAGATCTGCAGAGCTGATTTCCGTGTGGATGTTTGACTTCTGCGCAGCCTTCATTATTTTGACAATAACTTCTTCTAGGAATCTTCAAATGACGTGGGGCTGGATGCGTTGGAAAGCTGACTTGATAAGCTTTGTCACCATGTATAGCATGCTTAATGAAACTTCGTAGAATGATGCAGTTTAATACGAAAACTTGGTCATCAAGCAGACTGTTGACCTTCTGACCAGTCAGCACTAAAGTAGGTCGGCTGCCTTTCTGGTAGATTTGGGCTGTGTTTGGTTGGGCTGTGAGCTGTGAAAAAAGCTGCTGTAGGCTGTGGGCTGTGGAAAAGCTGCTGTGAGCTTTCAGCTCTGAGAAAGCTGAAAGCCGTTTGGCTGAAACAGCTGTGAAACAGTAGATTCGGTAAGAAATGCCTGTAATGCCCCTGAAGGACAGGAGAGACAAGTTATATGCAAATTAATCGTAAAACAAATTGTTGTTCACATATTTACATGTAAATGGCCATTTTATGAAGGTGAACTTAACTTTTTCAAATTTTGCATCCATCACTACCATATGGTCCACATTAATACAACGAAGTATATGGTCCACATTAATACAAAAGATATATGCTTCATATAATGTTGTCCTCTATCAACATAATTAGCTCCCTGAAGCGGTATATGTAGATCATCAAGGTGCTTGGGTCCTTGTTTTCTGAACCTCACATGGTTGCATTTAATACCTTTTCCAGGATTATTACATCTCTGAAATAAAATGAAAAAAGTTAGCAACTCATATGATATGAAGCATGGAAAATAAATAGACAACAATGGGAGTTTAATTCTTACAGCAAGGTGTTCATCCCACCATTCCTTAGAACAGTCAATTGTTTGCTTTGCCTCATCCCATCCAAGCCCAGTGGCATAATTCTTGAACTCCATGAACCATGTATATTCCTTTTTCATATTGTCCAACTTATTCTTTAATTGTTTTTTGGTTAGCTTCTGGCCTGTTTTTTCTTCATGCTTAGTTCTAAGATTTTTCCAACCAGTTTTGGTGAACATTCCCATCGGCCGATTCCCAGCATCTATCTCTCCTTTGCATACATCAATGAAATGCCTCACATTGGCATCACACCAATCTGCCTTATCAGCCATTCTTGAATAAAGCAAAACAAAAAACATTCTATTACTGTCATAACAACATCAGTGACAATATTTGAGGATTTTTCTCTGGTAAATGAGAATATCAAAGTAGCACTGCATGGCATAATTCATTAACATACATGACTGTGCGGCACCACTCATCCAAGCACACGTGACCAATTAGCAAAAAATTAATCTAGACACAAAATGGAAGTGACGTGCTCCCTCACCACCAGTGATGTGCTCCTCTCCACCGCCACCACATAAATAGAAATTACTTACTGCTGCTGCATTTCAGTATGCTACACAAAGGAGGAAGTAATAGGGGGAGATTACCTACAGATCAGTCAAGGGCGGCAGGGATGCAAAATCAAGTGATTGACTGGAGAGGAGCGGAGCTCACTTGCTGTTGTTGCTTGCGTCCAGATGAGAACAGAGGCCCGAAGGGGTGGTCGCCGGAGAGGAGCAACCGGCTAGGAGCGCCGCCGGGGAGTTGGAGCGCCGCCGGCGAGGTGTAGCGCCGCCGGGCGTGCAACCCTAGCGCCGCCGGGGAGAGGAACACGAGGCGAAGTCGCTGTCTCTGCCTCTCTGGTGTCGCAGGTTCTGGTTGGGGGAAGGGGTCAATCTAAAAAAATAACTCGAACCGGTACCAACATAACGAGTGGCAGGCGGGTAATTTTCACGAAAACATTGATCCACAGCCGCTCACAGCAGGTTCCTCGGTGCTGTGAGAAATGGACTGAGGAAAAGCAGCTTTCTTTGGTAGAACCTGATAGGAAGCCACTTCCTTTGGTTGGCTTTTAGCTTTTGTGGAAGCCAAAGCACCTTGAAAAGCCAAACCAAACGGAGCCTTGATTAAGTCGGCTTTAGAAGCATTGGAAACTAGACTTAAAGAGCTTTCCAAAAAGTACTTATGGGCCTTCATAGCTTTTGGGAATCAAAAGATATGACTGTTTCTTCTGGACGGTTCTGTAGCGCTGGACTGACTCGGACATAGCTCTTCTTGCTGATTCGCCTTTGATATGTTTTATCCTTCCTCTTTGGTGAACCTAAGTAATATCAGCATACACGACTTAGGTAGCATAAAATTTTCATTAGTGTTTAATTGAAAATCATAAAGTAGCGTGTGCACCTCTTGTTGTAGCTTCTTAGCTCGACTATGTGTAATTGGTCCATCAAAGACTTGGGTTGGTGATGATGTTGGTTGTACTTGAGTTGATGTAGTATGACTTGGGGGTTGTAACGTGTTGCTTAATGGCGTGGTCATATCATCCTCCTCCCCTTGAAAAGGAGTCGTCCTCGACTCTGAAGTGTCTTCACTTGTAACTGGTAAGAGGTCAGCAACATTGAACGTGTTGCTCACGCCATAGCTTGGTGGAAGATCTATCTTGTATGCATTAATTTATCTTGGGAAGAATATGAAATGGACCATCCACTCGTGGCAACAATTTGGATTTGCGCTGATCAGGAAAACACTCTTTGCGCAAGTGAATCCAAACCACGTCCCCCGGTTCAAATAACACTTTCTTCCTATGCTTGTTCATGTTTGCAGCCTTGCACACTACTTTGAGATGAATTGCTTCATTGGTCATCTCATGTATCTTTTTATATATGCAGCACGCTTGGAGGCTTCCCTTTTGGTTCTTTCATTCGTTGGAGCTGGCCAATCCTTGATTGCTTTCACCTTGGATTCATCCACTTCTATTCCCTTTTCTGAAACAACAAAGCCAAGAAACACAACATGGTCTATGCAAAAACTACACTTCTCAAGATTAGCAAATAGTTTTTCCTTTCTAAGCTCATCTAAGACTTGCCAAATGTGTTTCACATGTTCATTAAAAGATTTGTTGTAAATTAGAATATCATCAAAGTAGACAACAATAAATTTTCCAATCAAAGTTCTTAAGACATGGTTCATTAATCTCATAAAAGTACTAGGAGCATTTGTCAAACCAAATGGCATCACTAACCATTCATACAACCCAAATTTTGTTCTAAATGTAGTTTTCCATTCATCTCTAGTTTTAATTCTTATTTGATGGTATCCACTTATCAAATCAATTTTAGCAAAAATTGTGAAACCACTTAATTTATCAAGCATACCATCTAGTCGTGGAATAGGATGGCGATAGCGAATGGTAATATTATTTATATCTCTCCAATCAACACACATCCTCCAAGATCTATCTCTTTTAGGTACTAAAATCATAGGAACAACACAAGGGCTTAAACTTTCATGAACAAAACCTTTATCAAGAAGTTCTTGCACTTGCCTTTGTATCTCCTTAGTTTCTTCAGGATTGGTTCGATATGGTGGATGGTTAGGAAGTGCAGTCCCTGGAATGAGATCAATTTGACGCTCAATCCCACGAATTGGAGGTAGTCTAGCTAGTGTTTCTTGTGGAAACACATATTCAAAGTCCTGCAAAAGATCAGCCACAACACTAGGAAGAGATGTTATGTCGTTAGGAGAAATCAAAACATCTTTGTTCACAAGTACAAAGAGCACTTGATATGGGTTGTTCCTCACTTCTCTTAGCTCAGATTTTGTGGCTAGCATAACTAGATGTTCTCCCTCTTCCTTCCTTTTATCTCTTGAATTTGGCTTGTAGCACTCGCTCACCGGATTGTGGATGGCACTCAATTTCTTTTGCTCTTCTCCTCCTGTACTTGCTGCACTAATTTCAGTTTTCTTTTGTAAATGTTCAGCCATGATTTGTTGAGGGGTCATAGGCTTGAGTACAAACTTTCTCCCTTTCAGATCTAGCGTGTATTGATTTGTTCTTCCACAATGCTGAGAATATCGGTCATATTGCCAAGGTCTTCCTAGCAGCATGTGACACACAGACATGGGTGCAACATCGTACTCCACTGTGTCAACATACTCTACAATCTTGAATGGAACTTTCACCTTATAACCAATCTTGATATCTCCTGATTCATTTAACCATTGGACATGATATGGATGAGGGTGTCGCTGCAACTTCAAACCAAGCTTTTCAACCATCTCACGACTTGCAAGATTATGGCATCTCCCTCCATCAATGATCACTTTTACTACTTTGTCTTGCACTTTGGCTCGCGTTTGAAAAAGTTTATGTCGTTGTCCAATTTCAGCTTCTTTCATTTGAACACTCAAGATTTGTGTAACCACAAGAGTAGTACCATGCTCAAATTCACATCCAGTGTGTTCCTCATTTTTATGAGTGTCTTCTACCTTTCCTACTTCAGATTCCTCTTCACTAGCTGATGTATATTCTCCATCATCATTCACAAGGATCACACGATTATTGGGACACTCCTTTATGACATGATCACAACCTCCACACTTGAAGCACTGAATACCACTACTCTTGGCTGTTGAACCCACTGCTGTTGAAGTGGATGCTGCTAGTTTATAACTCGTGTTTGGAGCAGCACCGTTCTTTCTACTAGAATTGCCTTAAATATTGGATCGCAAGCCTCCGATTGAACCTTTTGTTGCTGAGGATGCAGCAGTAAACCTAGAGATTGATTTGCTTCCTCCAGTCATGGTTCGTGCACCATATGACAAGGGCTTGGTGCTCTTAACATCTTGTTTCAGCTGGCGTTCAGCTTTGGTGGCTTGATGTACCAAATCAATAAGACATTGGTACGACTGAAACTCAACAATACGTTGATTGTTGCGGTGTAACCTAGCCATGAAACGTGCAATGGTTTGCTCGTCGTCTTCATACACATTGGCTCTAATCATGGCTTTCTCCATCTTCTTATAATACTCCTCAATAGAGAAACTTCCTTGCCTCAAATTCTGCAATTTATCAAAAAGATCACGCTGATAATGCTTCGGCACAAAACGAATTCTCATTTCTCGCTTCATCTCTTGCCAAGTAATAATAGGGTCCTCTCCATCTTCTTCACGATCACGAAGAAGTTGCTCCCATCAAATCAGGGCATATCCTTCAAACTCAAGAGATGTCATTGCAAGTTTCTTCTCCTCTGAATAATTATGTAGGCGGAAGATTTTATCCACCTTCAATTCCCATGTGAAATAATCTTCAGGATCAGATCTACCATCAAATTTTGGCATGGTAAACTTAAGTTTCACAAATCTCTCTTCTTGGTTGATGCCTCTATGATGATGACGACCATAGCGATGTTGGGACTGATCATCATCATTCCCAAATTCAGATTCCTTATTGTCATCATTTCTTCGATTCCGGCCTCTTCCTCTACCACGTGCAGCACCTTGATTTCTCCTCCCATGTTCACTTGCTCTTCTAGAATAATTTCCTTCACCTTCTTCCCCATCTTCATCATGGTTTCTTACACCATCAGGGAGTCGACGACGACCTCTGATTTCATCCATAAGTGTCTGAAGATCTTGTGCCAACATATCTTGCTTGGCTTCTATGCTTTGTTTGAGCTCATTGAATTGTATCATGGTGACACATTCTTCAATCTCAACGTTGGGATCCATCTTCCTGCGAAGTTAGTGGCGACAAGGCAACAAATATAGGTGGAATATGAAGCTATATAGAATCTCACAAACTCACCACTCTTACCAACCAAAGCTCTTATGAGTTCCCTGCGGGTTGCAAGAAAATGTGTGGTGGTAACAAGAAAGTGGTGGTTAAGCGAATACAAGACCAGAGTACCGATTACGATGTCTTATATGTGGAGCTTGGTGGGGAATAATAAACAAGGGATGCAATCTGAATCCTAGTTGTTGTAAAGTTAAATAACCATCCAACTAGAAGTTCCCTGCTTAGTGCTGACCACAAGATACAAGTGATGTAAATAGATCAAACACATGCACAAGAAATTTCAGATTTGATGCAGACAAGGAGTATGATTGGAATGCAAGTGTTGCAATCAGATCCTACCAAAATTTTGCACCAAATGACAATAGCAAACTGGTTGAACAACTTGATAAAACTTTCAGCACTAGTGCACATAAACAAATTGATTGTTCTACTTTTCTTTCACAATCTTGTTCAACACTTTTTTTGGCACTTTTTTTATACTCTTTTTTTATAGAACTAAACACAGAGATTTGATATGATATTGCACACTTTATAATACTTAACAAAGAACTCAACCAACAGCTATAACTTAAATAGGATCAAAGTTAACGCAAAGGAAATGATGAGGGTTTTCAGATTTTTCTTTTTGTGGATATTTTCAGATATATATAAGAGGCTCAAAGGAAACACAAAGGATAGAGTGACCAACAATTAAACAAAGATTCGAAGGACTGAAACTTAACAGAACTCACTAGAACAACAGATTGAAACAAAGGGCTATGGCAAAAATATTTTATGGCTTTTTGGTGGATAGGACGAACACAAAGTATATGTAGCTAAGGGTAAAGAATCCTACTGTGGCAACTGAGGCTTTGATACCAGATGATGCGTCACGATGCCCGATCTTCACGACGTAGGATCAATCTTCAGATAACTAGCTTCAAAGAAGCCAAGATAACTTGCTGCAAGCAGCGATAACTAGTGCAACCTGACAAATAAAACTCGAAGCCAACCACCGTCTTTAACCGGCAGCCTGAATCGAGGATTCGCCCAACCACACTCTCAAAGAACCAACCAACACAGCCTACAATCAATCGAGGAGACCTCGAAGGGAGTAGGAGCACCACTTGGGAGCGGATGAAGCCGCCACTTCTGCAATCCCGCGAAGGAATTCACAAGAGCAAAGGGGTAGAGATCACTCTCAATATTTGTTAGCACACAGCTGAACAAAGGGGTTCTGTTTTAGATTATCATAAGCTGCCTTACATCATAGACATAGGGGGGTATTTATACTAGTAACAACCAGCCTTAGCGAGGTATAAACACGAAACAAAAGTATTTTCACGTGCTAATGTGAAAGAGCCTCTTCGGAAGATCTGCAGAGCTGATTTCCGTGTGGTTGTTTGACTTCTGCGTAGCCTTCATTATTTTGACAATAACTTCTTCTAGGAATCTTCAAATGACGTGGGGATGGATGCGTTGGAAAGCTGACTTGATAAGATTTCTCACCATGTATAGCATGCTTAATGAAACTTCGTAGAATGATGCAGTTTAATACGAAAACTTGGTCATCAAGCAGACTGTTGACCTTCTGACCAGTCAGCACTAAAGTAGGTTGGCTGCCTTTCTGGTAGATTTGATTAAGTCGGCTTTAGAAGCATTGGAAACTAGACTTAAAGAGCTTTCCAAAAAGTACTTATGGGCCTTCATAGCTTTTGGGAATCAAAAGATATGACTGTTTCTTCTGGACGGTTCTGTAGCGCTGGACTGACTCAGACATAGCTCTTCTTGCTGATTCGCCTTTGATATGTTTTGTCCTTTCTCTTTGGTGAACCTAAGTAATATCAGCATACACGACTTAGGTAGCATAAAATTCTCATTAGTGTTTAATTGAAATTCATAAAGTAGCGCGTGCACCTCTTGCTGTAGCTTCTTAGCTCGGCTACGTGTAATTGGTGTTAGAAATATGCCCTAGAGATAATCATAGAGATGAGCATATTTCTTTGTATCCATGATATATATATTGCTTAATTGAATATCCATGGAAGGCACCTTGTATTGATTAGCAATTATGTGAATTGTTTGTGAGATTCTTTACTTATATGGTTATTCTAAATGATGTCCCTAGTCAGAGTCGATGACTAGCACATGTATTAGTTGATGACTATATTTCACAAGTCATGAACATGGAGATGTTAAACTAATAATGTGGGCGCATGTATGACATGAGGCTGGACCGACCCAACGTGAGATATTGTAATATAGTTCTCTTCTTGCAACATGAATACTGTATCCTTAGACCTGAGATTGTCGCATGTTCTCAAGATGTGAATTGACTTACTTAGGGACTATCAAACGCTATCCCGTAACTGGGTAGTTATAAAGGTAGTTTTGGGTTTGTCAGGAAGCATGCTATGAGGCATGGTCAGTCAAGATGGAATTTGTCCCTCTCTTTGTGAGAGAGATATCTCTGGGCCCCTCGAGTGATTGGATCAAGAAATGCATGGCCGTGCTAGGGTTAAGAGTTAACCATTGAAAGGATTCCAATTCACAGTATCGAGAAAGAGAGGTCAGCTTAGAGCCAGACCAAATATCGTGAGACAAAGGGAACAGCATGTACTTAATGTCGCAATGGTTCGTCTGATATGATCTTTACGTACACATAGGAGTTGACATGTCTTGCTAGAGGCCGCTGTCAATTATTGGGCCAAGTAAGAGTACTCGGGCTATGTCTATTTGTACGTGAACCTATAGGGTCACACACTTAAGGGGAAGGAAGCCTAATTCGGATTAGATCCGAAATTAGACTGGGCTTTAGGGTTAATGATGGGCCTCGGCGTCAGAAGCCCACCATAACGCCTATATAATGAGGGGCGGGGGCGCGGTTAAGAATAACCTAATTCGCCACCAGCGAACTAACAGCCGCCGCCCACCTCTCGCCCTCGCCAAGCCGCCGTCGCGAACCTAGCAGTTCGGTACGCGGCGCTTCCTCCCTGTACGTGTGGATACCTCGGAGGTGCTACATCTGGAGCACTTGGGCGAACCGTGCGAGGACGTGAAGGACGCCGGCGACTGCACGACACTGCTCGACGCGTTCGTCTACATCGAGACGTCTTCCGCTGCTCTGCGCGTCTAGTGGTAATTCCATGACCTATAACCGCAGTAGTTCTTGGTATTATGGGGATGAAAATTTTTGTTTTGCGCTAGCGTAGCCTCCCCGTAATCCTCCAGTGGTATCGGAGCCAGGTTCTGCGTAGTTTTAGGTCTGGATCTAGGTTCATGAGATGGATCTACTTGATGCACGGTTTGATTAGATCAATTGGTTATAAAGGGTTGAAGTCGATTACATCGGATATGACTGGAGAGATCAGTTCGTCCTTCTCTGTTATGTGCGCGACTTGCCCCTACCGGCTGGAATCACCATCGGGGCTAACTGCGTACACAACTAGTAGATTGACGTAACAGATCAACGTCATGAGTGTAATCTTCTTCGGGTCGAAAGTCTCGGATTTGGGTTGATTTGATCAACCGCATGAGATTTCCAGTGGAATTTCCATACATATGATGCATGGAATCCTGTGAGGTTTTGATCAACCGCATGGGACCGCCGTGGCTATCTGCTGTAGTGGCGAACGTATAGAAACGTGTTTGTCTAACCTGTTTTTGCAGGACATGTGATCGGTATGGCTATTATGTGTATGTGATGCATGTTAACAAATTATTCATGACCTGCGTGTCGTGACCAGGGCAATACGACTGGAGCCACATGTATTGTCCAAATTTAATGTAATGACCTGCGTGTCAACATGTGATGATCCAAAGCGTATATGTAATTTGTTTACCAGCATACGTTAGATAGGTCTTGAAGGACTCATCACCTGGAGGATGGCATACCTATATCATGGAGATGGAGATCATCGTGATGGACATATTATTGGAGATGGAGATCACCATGAGAAAACAAGCCATACCGAATCACAACTGTTGTGTGAATGCCATTCTTATTGTTCTACTTGTTTATATTGCATATATGTCCTTGCGTGCGATGTTATAAGTAGGACGATCCTTCATAAATGTTTAAGATTTAATGCCTCTCCAAACCTTGCACTATCATAAGTCTTGTACAATTGGTGGTGGGTCTATGAAATTAGGGTGCCACCAGTTTTCCTTGACTAGATAGGTTTGTATCGGATACGAACTGCAGAAAGGGTTGGTTAACTTAAACAAAGTCAGCTTAATGGTTAAGGACTTTGAGGCATAAGGTTGGGAGCCGAGACATAGAGATGTCACCCAACAACAGGAGTCATATATATGATATGATTAGCAAGGAGTTGCTTACCGATCTACCTTGTCTTCTAGCGGTGATGCTAAAGCTCACTAGTAGACTTGTTAGTTGTGGGTTCTGAATCACTAAGTATCAATCGAGGGATATTGATTTTAGTGGGAGTAGACTATTAAATGTTTAATATGATTTACTCTGTCATGGATATTTTTGTCTTAGTATTTTGCATTATTTTGTTGTAGATAAATGGCACCTAGCACACCAACATTTACTTTGCGATCAATTCTTGAAAAGGATAAGTTAAATGGAACAAACTATACGGATTGGATCCGTAACCTGAGAATTGTTCTTAGGGCTGAAAAAAAGGAAGACGTTCTAGACACCCCACTGCCAGAGGATCCTGGTGAAAATGCAACTGCCGCAGCTAAAACCGCTTACAAGAAAGCAATGGATGCTAATCTTGAAGTAAGTTGCCTAATGCTTGCTTGCATGGAGCCTGAGCTCCAGATGCAGTTTGAGACAAACCATGAGGTGTACGATATGATCGTGGCGCTCAAGGATATGTTCCAGACTCAGGCTAGGACTGAAAGGTTCAATGTGTCCAAAGCCTTTCTGGAATGCAAGCTAGCAGAAGGCGCAGCAGTTGGGCCACACGTAATCAAAATGGTTGGTTACAGTCAGAGGTTGGAGAAGCTAGGCTTCCCAATAAGCCAAGAGTTGGCCACTGACTTCATTTTGGCATCTCTTCCGCCCAGCTATGGAAACTTCATCACGAACTACCATATGCATGGGGCGGAGAGGGGCCTCAATGAACTATGTGGCATGCTGAAAACTGCAGAGGGGGACATAAAGAAAAGTGCTGGCAGCAGCGGCCATGTGATGGCGGTCCAAAACAAACCCAACTTTAAGAAGAAGGGTAAGTCTCAAAAGAAGAAGGGCAAGGGAAAGGATACAGTATCCAAGCCCAATCAAAAGCCCAAGGCTGGACCAGCTGCAGATGCAGAGTGCTTTTATTGCAAAGAACTTGGTCACTGGAAAAGGAATTGCAAGCAGTACTTGGCCTCTATTAAGGATCGCGGCGGTAAGGGCACAGCCGCAGCAGGTACACTTGCTATTCACATTACAGAAATTTTTCTTGCTGATTCTTATATTAATTCTTGGGTATTTGATACCGGATCGGTTGCCCATATTTGCAATTCGATGCAGGGAATGATAAGAAGTAGAAGCGTGAAAAGAGGAGAAGTTGATTTCCGGGTAGGCAATAATGCAAGAGTTGCTGCGTTGACCGTCGGGACGATGCAACTCCACCTCCCATCAGGATTTATTTTGGAGTTAAATAATTGTTATCTAGTTCCTAGTATGAGTCGAAACATTATGTCTCCTTCATGTTTGATGAAGGATGGTTATTCATTTGCGAGTGAAAACAATGGTTGTGTGATCTCTAAGAATGGCATGTTTGTGGCTTTTGCATCCATTATGAATGGGTTATTCATTTTAAATCTTGATGATGCACCTATCTGTAATATTAGTGCTAAAAGGCCTCGGCCTAATGATTTAAGTCCTACCTACATGTGGCACTGTCGTTTGGGTCATATAAGTGAGAATCGCATGAAGAAGCTTCATTCTGATGGGCTTTTAACTTCGTTTGATTTTGAATCATACGAGACATGTGAAGCTTGCTTACTTGGTAAGATGACCAAGGCGCCCTTCACGGGTTTACCGGAGAGGACGTTAGATTTATTGGAACTCATACATACTGATGTGTGCGGACCAATGAGTACGACAGCTAGGGGAGGATTCCAATACTTCATAACCTTCACTGATGATTTTAGTAGATATGGGTATGTCTACTTAATGAAACACAAGTCTGAATCCTTAGAAAAGTTCAAAGAGTTTCAGAATGAAGTAGAAAATCAGCGTGGCAAGAAAATTAAAGCACTGCGATCAGATCGTGGTGGTGAATATTTGAGTCATGAGTTTAGCAATCATCTAAAGAGTTGTGGAATTGTTCCACAGCTTACGCCGCCTGGAACGCCTCAGAGGAATGGCGTGTCTGAGCGACGTAATCGGACTTTATTGGATATGGTTCGATCAATGATGAGCCAGTCGGACCTACCTTTGTCGTTTTGGGGATACGCTCTAGAAACAGCAGCTTTCACACTAAATAGGGTACCGTCTAAGTCCGTAGTTAAGACACCATATGAGATGTGGACTGGGAAGACTCCCAGCTTGTCTTTTCTGAAGATTTGGGGTTGTGAGGTTTACGTCAAGCGACTACAGTCGGATAAACTCACTCCAAAATCGGACAAGTGCATGTTCGTGGGATATCCAAAGGAAACTTTAGGATATTACTTTTACCACCGGTCAGAGGGCAAAGTGTTTGTCGCCCGGAATGGTGTGTTCTTAGAGAAAGAGTTTCTCAAAAGAGAGAAAAGTAAACAAAAGGTGTATCTTGAAGAAGTTCAGGATGAGCCAGTGGGACAAGATTCAACAAGTGATGCTAATGTAGCAGAACAAGTTGAGACGTCTATGGCAAGAGAATCACCACCACAACCACGAAGGTCAGCAAGGCTTCACGAGGCACGAGGAGAAGTGCTATTGTTGGGCAATGGGGAAGTGTTGTTGTTAGACAACGACGAACCTGCAACATATTCAGAAGCGATGATGGACCCAGATTCCGAGAAATGGCATGTCGCCATGAGATCCGAGATAGATTCCATGGGAGAAAATCAAGTTTGGAACTTGGTTGACCCGCCTGATGGTGTTAGACCTATAGAATGCAAATGGATCTATAAGAAGAAGAAAGACATGGATGGAAATGTTCACATCTATAAGGCTCGACTTGTTGCAAAGGGTTTTCGACAAGTTCAAGGAGTTGACTATGACGAGACATTCTCGCCAGTAGCGATGCTTAAATCTATTCGGATCATTCTAGTTATTGCCGCATATTTCGATTATGAGATTTGGCAGATGGATGTCAAAACAGCTTTCCTTAATGGAAACCTAGATGAGGACGTGTATATGATACAGCCCGAGGGTTTTGTCGATCCGATCAATGCTGGAAAGATATGCAAACTTCAGAAATCCATTTATGGGTTGAAGCAAGCATCTCGGAGTTGGAACATTCGTTTTGATGAAGTGATCAAAGGGCTTGGTTTTCATCAGAATGAAGAAGAAGCTTGTGTTTACAAGAAGGAAAGTGGGAGCGCTGTTGTATTTCTGATCTTGTATGTGGATGACATATTATTGATTGGGAATGACATTCCTATGCTGGAGTCCGTCAAGGCTTCACTGAAAAAGAGTTTTTCTATGAAGGACTTAGGGGAAGCAGCATATATTTTGGGCATAAGGATCTATAGAGATAGGTCGAAGAGGCTTATAGGATTAAGTCAAGATACGTACATTGACAAGGTTTTGAAACGGTTCAACATGGAACAGTCCAAGAAAGGTTTCATACCTATGTCACATGGTAAACACCTTAGCCAGATGCAATGTCCTGCGACGGCTAATGAGCGAGAGCGCATGAGTAAGGTACCATACGCCTCAGCGATTGGATCAATCATGTATGCCATGATAAGTACACGCCCCGATGTTTCATACGCTATAAGTGCTATGAGTAGATACCAGGCTGATCCAGGTGAGGATCACTGGACAGCGGTAAAAGGCATTCTTAAGTACTTAAGAAGGACTAAAGATATGTTCCTGGTATATGGGGGTAAGGAGGAGCTCGTTGTAACTGGTTACACCGATGCTAGCTTCCAAACTGACCCAGACGAGTTAAAATCGCAATCAGGTTTTGTGTTCACAATAAATGGTGGTGCTGTTAGTTGGAAGAGTTCCAAACAGGAGACTGTGACTGATTCTACAACAGAAGCCGAGTACATTGCAGCTTCTGAATCTGCGAAGGAAGGTGTTTGGATAAGGAAGTTCCTCATCGAGCTTGGTGTGTTTCCTAATGCATCTAGCCCATTGAACCTCTACTGTGACAACAATGGGGCTATTGCGCAAGCTAAGGAGCCAAGGAACCACCAGAAAAACAAACACGTACTGCGGAAGTTTCACCTCATACGGGAATTCATTAGGCGGGGTGAGATAAAGATATGCAAAATACATACGGATTTGAATGTTGCTGATCCTTTGACAAAACCTCTTCCACAACCTAAGCATGAGGCACACGTGAGATCTATGGGTATTAGATATCTTCTAGATTAACTCTAGTGCAAGTGGGAGACTGTTAGAAATATGCCCTAGAGATAATCATAGAGATGAGCATATTTCTTTGTATCCATGATATATATATTGCTTAATTGAATATCCATGGAAGGCACCTTGTATTGATTAGCAATTATGTGAATTGTTTGTGAGATTCTTTACTTATATGGTTATTCTAAATGATGTCCCTAGTCAGAGTCGATGACTAGCACATGTATTAGTTGATGACTATATTTCACAAGTCATGAACATGGAGATGTTAAACTAATAATGTGGGCGCATGTATGACATGAGGCTGGACCGACCCAACGTGAGATATTGTAATATAGTTCTCTTCTTGCAACATGAATACTGTATCCTTAGACCTAAGATTGTCGCATGTTCTCAAGATGTGAATTGACTTACTTAGGGACTATCAAACGCTATCCCGTAACTGGGTAGTTATAAAGGTAGTTTTGGGTTTGTCAGGAAGCATGCTATGAGGCATGGTCAGTCAAGATGGAATTTGTCCCTCTCTTTGTGAGAGAGATATCTCTGGGCCCCTCGAGTGATTGGATCAAGAAATGCATGGCCGTGCTAGGGTTAAGAGTTAACCATTGAAAGGATTCCAATTCACAGTATCGAGAAAGAGAGGTCAGCTTAGAGCCAGACCAAATATCGTGAGACAAAGGGAACAGCATGTACTTAATGTCGCAATGGTTCGTCTGATATGATCTTTACGTACACATAGGAGTTGACATGTCTTGCTAGAGGCCGCTGTCAATTATTGGGCCAAGTAAGAGTACTCGGGCTATGTCTATTTGTACGTGAACCTATAGGGTCACACACTTAAGGGGAAGGAAGCCTAATTCGGATTAGATCCGAAATTAGACTGGGCTTTAGGGTTAATGATGGGCCTCGGCGTCAGAAGCCCACCATAACGCCTATATAATGAGGGGCGGGGGCGCGGTTAAGAATAACCTAATTCGCCACCAGCGAACTAACAGCCGCCGCCCACCTCTCGCCCTCGCCAAGCCGCCGTCGCGAACCTAGCAGTTCGGTACGCGGCGCTTCCTCCCTGTACGTGTGGATACCTCGGAGGTGCTACATCTGGAGCACTTGGGCGAACCGTGCGAGGACGTGAAGGACGCCGGCGACTGCACGGCACTGCTCGACGCGTTCGTCTACATCGAGACGTCTTCCGCTGCTCTGCGCGTCTAGTGGTAATTCCATGACCTATAACCGCAGTAGTTCTTGGTATTATGGGGATGAAAATTTTTGTTTTGCGCTAGCGTAGCCTCCCCGTAATCCTCCAATTGGTCCATCAAAGACTTGGGTTGGTGATGATGTTGGTTGTACTTGAGTTGATGTAGTATGACTTGGGGGTTGTAACGTGTTTCTTAATGGCGTGGTCATATCAAGCTGTAGTCGCCGATTTTGTTTTTAAGAACATTCAGCCACTGAAGGACAAAGCGTACCCGGCTTATCTGTATCGTGGTATTTCTGACTCAACCCGGGTTAACAACAGAAGGATTCCTGCTGTGGATTTGGTAAGCCGGCTTGAGATGATTCTTAGAGGCAAGGTGTCGAATATCGGTGCTCCTGTTGCGTATTCTGCTTGGAATCTGCCTCCTTCAAAGACTTTCATCAGTTTTGTGTCAAATCCTCCTGCTGGTGACAGTGGTTTGGGTCTTAGAGTATGAATATCGGTGCTCCCGAAGAGGTTGAGGCTTTGGTTGTTTCGCTTGGTGATATCCCCAATGATGAGAGGCAGGTTCATTTTGAGATGCCTATAAACCCGAGCGATGCAGAAATAAGTGCTATGCTGGACATGTTGGCTGAGGATTCCGCTGATTCGGTCCCTGCTGAAACACTAGCTGTAGCAACTATCTCAGAGCCTGGAAAGACCTTGGACACTCAAAGACCTGATAACACTCGCCCGAAACGTCCTCGCCAGGCCAGTCATCCAATTTCTCCTGCTGAGGGGAAGAAAAAGAAAAAGAGACGGCTTCGGCGAGTGTCATGCTTGAATCAGGATGCCGACCCTTCAGCTCCTGCTGCCGAGGAAGTGCGAGTGGAGATTTTTACTGTAGCTGATCCCAATGGATGTGACCCGGCCGATGCTGACCCCAATGGGTGTGACCTTGATGATGCTGATCCCAATGGGTGCAATCCGGCTAGAGCTGATCCCAATGGGTGTGCTGTTCGTATTATTGACGAGGATGAGGAAGAGGGGGAGGAAATCCCCTTAATTCGTAAAAACAGTCGGCGTTATATAGTCAGTGGGGAGAGTAGTGATATTCCTTCTCCAACTTTGTCTGCTCTCGTTGGTCTGCAAGAATTGTCTCTGGCAAATTTTGATCAGGCTCTCGAGGATGTGGTCCCTGAAGATCTGTTGTCCGAGCCGACAGATGGTGGTATGATGGACGTTTGCACTGATATGCCTGATGTTGGGTTAGAGTTATCCTGAGCAGCGTCTCGTGCCTCATCGACCTTGGAGCGCGGTCTTAAGAGTCAAGAGGCTGATCTAGATTGCTCCATTCCCATGGAAGTGGCTGAAAATCCTTCAGCCTTAGAGGTGGCTGCTGCAGAGAACCTGATCCCCAAGGATGGCACCAGCGTTTACCCAGCCCCCGAGGGTGTTGCCGGTAATGATCCGGCTCGGGTGGGCAGCGCGAGCTATGACCCAGCCCCCGAGGGTGTCCGAGCGGGTTCCCCTTCTCATACTTCCATGGATGTCCACGTCGGGTCTTCTCCTCCACATTCTGATTGCATGGCAGCATCACGTGCTTCGGGTCAGGAAGTCACCTTAGAGGCCGGCACACCTGATGCTAGAGTTTTGATTCCTGCTGGTGATGCTGAGTTGGTCCCCAATGATGCTCTGTAGATTGCCTCGGTTGATAATCCTTCGTCAAGTCACCAACTGACTTCCCATGATTTGGGGCTTCCTTCGTTCTTCTCCAATCTCCAGGTAATTTGGCTTTTCCCGATCTGACTATACTCCGGGTGAAATACTATCTTTGCACTCATTTGTTTTCAATGTCAGGCTTTGGTTGATGAGATGGCTGGTTAGCTGAGATCGCAGGGTGCCTCTGTCCCGGAAAGAGCTCTGTCTCTAACACATTGGAATCCAGTGTTGCTTCAGCAGCGGGTATCTGATTTGGAGATGGCAAATGCTGGTTAGTGCCCTTTGTTTCCCCCTTGGCTACTTGATTAATCTACTTTTTGGCTGAATATCCTTGTTTAACCGTTTCTTGCTAGATATGGCCCGGTGGTACTCTGATCTTGAGGAAAAATATTCTCAAGGTCAGACAGACTTGGCCCGGGTTTCTGCTTCTCTGAATGATGCCAACATGTTGAATTCCTCTATCAATGCTCAGCTTGACTCTGAAAAGGTGGCCAATGAATTAAGCTTTACTTGACTTTCTCTGTTGTGTTCTTACTGCCTGCTTGATGTTTGAGAGCTGATTCTTGTATGTAGGAGGGAAAACATGCCCTTGCAACTTCTCGTGACAACCTTGACAAGTTGTATCGTGACGCCATCAATTCTTTCACTATCTTGGAGAGGAGCCATCGCTTTACCATGACAGACTTGGATAATCATCGTTACAAGCTTCAAGAGTCCCTGGATGAACTCATTCGTGTTAGGCAATTGGTGTCAGGCAAAGATTCTGTCATCAAGGATCTGCGTGCTTCCAAAAGATCAGTCGTCCAGGAGCTAGAAGCTGCTCGGCTGGCTGTCAAGGCTGCTGAAGACACTTTCGCTACTTTGAAGGCCCAGCGCGACAAGGCTATGGACAAAGCCATTCGCGCGGGGCGAATCTTGATGAGGAGACCCAGTGTGATTGTTCCTGATGACATAGTTGTGGATGTCAATGCTGCTCCTGATTCTTCGAGTCGCCCTTCTTGATCGGTCGCTCCTGAGAAAAACATTACCAAGTAGAAACACTGAATGCATTGTGTATGTGGTTAGTGTGCTCGAATATTCTGTCAGAAAGTGTTTTTAGTACTGAATGCCATTATTATTTTCCTGTTGTTAGAATCCAACAATAGTTACAATTGCAGAAGTAGGTGCAGTGTGATGGTTTTGAAACTTCTTTTAATTTCGCAAGGCATAGAGATCGCCCTAAGATGAGTAATCGCAAGCGTGCTTGTGTTGGATCGAGTAGACGTGAGCATGCTATGCCGATTTAAGTCACTACCGACTTAAACCGACTGCTCTGTTAGTAGGGTATAGTGGTCACCCTGAGTTAAGGTGTGAGCATGTCACACCGCCTTAAGTCATCGCTGACTTAAGTCGATTGCTCCGTTAGTAGGGTATAGTGGTCACCCTGAGTTAAGTAAGCGTGAGCATGTCACACCGTCTTAAGTCATCGCTGACTTAAGTCGATTGCTCCGTTAGTAGGGTATAGTGGTGACCCTGAGTTAAGTAAGCGTGAGCATGTCACACCGCCTTAAGTCATCGCCGACTTAAGTCGATTGCTCCTTTAGTAGGGTATAGTGGTCACCCTGAGTTAAGCGTGAGGTTGACAGTAAACAGTTTGAGTGCCTTTGAGAATGAAGTCTTTTTATTGATGATGTAGTTTCCAATTTACAGAATACAAGGCTGTCCCAATAGCTTTTGAAATCAAGCTAGGGGTAAAACTTCCTGAGATGTTCTATATTCCATGAGTTCCCAATTTCCGTGCCGTCCATTTGAGTAAGACGATATGATCTGGGCCGAGTGACTTCTGCTACTATGAATGGCCCTTCCCATAGTGGCAACAATTTGTGCCGTCCCTCCCCCGTTAGAATTTGGTGGAGGACGAGATCTCCCACCGCGAAGGATCGATGCCGTATGGCCTTATCATGATAGCGCCTCAGAGTTTGCTGATACCGGGCTGACTGAATCACCGTATTCAATCGTTCTTCTTCTAGTATATCAACATCCTCCAGTCTAGTAGCCTCAGCTTCTGTTATGTTTTCGAAGATTAATCTCGGTGCCCCAAACTTGAGATCAGCGGGTAGCACTGCCTCCGAACCATAGACCATAAAGAAAGGAGTATTTCCATGCAAAGCTCAGCTAGGTTGAGTTCTCAGGCTCCAGACAACATACGGCAACTCTCTGATCCACTTTCCTGCAAACTTTTCATGCTTGTCGAAGACTTTCTTTTTGAGTGCTTCCAGTATCACTCTTTCTACCTGCCCGTTGGCTCTTGGGTGTGCCACTGATGCATATTTGATCTGGATGCATTTTGGTTCGCAAAAATCAAAGAACTTCGAGCTAGTAAAATTGGACCCCAGGTCGGTTATGATGTTGTTCGATATCCCGAACCTGAATATTATGTCCCGTATGAATTCCACTGCCTTAGCTGAAGTTAGAGAAGCAATGGGCTTGAACTCTATCCACTTAGTGAATTTGTCGATAGCAACCAGTACATGAGTGTATCCTCCTTGAGCCTTCTTGAAGGGTCCAATCATATCCAGTCCCCAGCACGCGAACGACCAAGTTACATGTATGGTTTGCAGTTTTTGTGCTGGTAAATGCTGCTGTTTTGATAAGTACTGACAAGCCTCACACCTCTGAACTAACTCGGCTGCATCACTCTTTGCCGTTGGCCAGTAGAAACCAGACCTGAAGACCTTCCCAACCAGAGTCCTGGATGCTACGTGTATCCCGCATTGCCCAGCATGGACCTCATCTAGCAGTTGCTTCCTAGTAGCCGAAAGAATGCATTTCATGAGGACTCCTGTCGTGCTCCTTCTGTATAGTGTTTCCCCAATGAGAGTGTAGTGAGTAGACTGTCTTGCGATGAGCTCTGCTGCACTTTTTGTCATCCGGCTCATCCTCATTCTTTATGTATCTGATGATTGGCTCCCTCCAGTCATCAGAATCTGACTCTGGTTGGCTCAGAATATTGCATTCTTCTACCTGATCTAGTGAAATGCTCAGGTGTAGTACTTCTTGGACGAAAACTCTAGGCGGGACCTGAGTCCGACTCGATCCTAGCTTTGACAATGCATCAGCTGCCGTGTTGCGGTCTCTCTCCACATGATGAAATTCCAAACCTTCAAACTTGTCTTCTAGCTTTCGGATGGCAGTGCAGTATTTCCCCATGGAATCATTCGAGCAATCCCACTCTTTGTTTATCTGACTTATGACCACCAGAGAATCCCCATATACCATCAGTCTCTTGATGCCCAGTGATATGGCAATGTTTAGTCCATGAATCAAAGCTTCGTATTGTGCTGCATTATTGGACGCTGAGAATAACAATTGAAGAGCATATTTGAGTTGTTCACCTCTAGGTGCAATGAAGAGGATCCCTGCGCCTGCCCCTGCAGCTTCAACGAGCCATCGAAATACATTCGCCATACTTCTGCAGTTTCTGGGTTATCTAGCACTTGTTGCTCGGTCCATTCTGATACGAAGTCAACTAGTGCTTGAGTCTTGATTGCAGTATGAGGTCGAAACTCAATGTCATGAGCTCCCAGCTCACAGGCCCACTTGGCTATTCTTCCGATGGCTTCTTTATTGTGGAGAATATCCCCTATTGGAAATCTGGTGACTACTATGACTTTGTGGTCGTCGAAGTAGTGACGGAGCTTTTGTGCAGTTAGAAGTACTGCATACAATAGTTTCTGAACTTGAGGATATTTCTTCTTCGAGGGACCCAGGACTTCACTGATGAAATAGACGGGATGTTGCACTGCGTTTGCGTGTCCTTCTTCTGCTCGCTCGACCACTAGCGCGGTGCTTACCACGTGAGTCGTGCAAGAGATGTATAACAGTAGATCTTCAGCCGGTTGACTTGGCGTGGCTCGACGCGGCGGTTTTAGCACTGGTGGTGTTGTCAGGAATTTCTTTAGTGCATCTAGAGCTTCCTGAGCCTCTGAAGTCCACTAGAACTTATCTACCTTCTTGAGCAACTTGTAGAACAGTAGGCCTTTTTCTCCCAGCCTTGATATGAATCTGCTTAGGACTGCCATGCATTCGGTAAGTCTTTGTACTTTCTTCTTTGATCGTGGTGCTTCCATTCTCATGATAGCTTCTATCTTTTCTAGATTGGCCTCAATTCCCTGGTGGCTGACAATAAACTCGAGCAATTTTCATGCTGGTACTCCAAAGACGCATTTTTCAGGATTAAGTTTCCATCGATATCGTCGTAGACTATTGAAGACCAGTTGTAAATCTTCAATGAAATTTTCTGAGTTTTCTGTCTTGATCACCACATCATCCACATAAGCTTACACACGCTTGCCCTAGTGGTCGGCTAAGCATGTCTGGATAGCCCTCTGGTAAGTCGCTCCAGCGTTTTTGAGGCCAAACGGCATGGAGGTATAGCAGAAGGCTCCAAACGGGGTGATGAATGCTGTTTTTTCCTCGTCTTCTTTCGCTAAGCTGATCTGATGATATCCAGAATAGCAATCTCAGAAAGACAACATAGAACACCCAGCAGTTGAGTCTACCACTTGGTCTATTCTAGGGAGTCCGAAGGGATCCTTCGGACAATGTTTGTTGAGATCCGTATAGTCGACGCACATGAGCCAATCCACTTTATTCTTTTTGAGTACAAGAACAGGATTTGCCAACCACTCGGGATGTAACACTTCTCTAATGAATCCGGCTGCGACCAAGCGAGCCAGCTATGCATGAATGGCTTCTCTCTTATCGGGCGTGAAACGACGTAATTTTTGTCGGATCGTCCTTGCCTGGGGGGTAGACCTTCAGTTTGTGCTCGGCCAGTTCTCTTGGGACTCCCGGCATATCCGCAGGTTGCCATGCGAATACGTCTCGGTTATCTTGCAGAAACTGGATGAGTGCGCCTTCCTATTTGTCATCTAGGCTGGAACTGATGATGGCAGTCTTGCGCTCATCGGCGAACCCGAGGTTGATTCTCTTGGTTTTTTCGGTCGGCCGCATAGAGGTCACGACTTGAGCTTCATTCGCGGGTACCGCGAGGTCTTCCTCAGGCTTTGAGTTCGCCTGCGCAGAAGAAGTCGTCGATGGTTTGGTGGTGAGGGCCGCCTGAATGGCCACTCGGAAACACTCTGCGGCGCCTTGGAAGTCAGCGCGCTCAGTTATGATTTCTTGTGGTCCTGACATCTTCAATATCATGTACGTGTAGTGTAGAATGGCCATGAACTTCGCCAACCCAGGCCTGCCGATGATGGCATTGTATTTGCAGTCGAAGTTTGCCACCTCGAACCTCAAGAACTCGGTTCTGTAGTTTTCCGGAGTTCCGAAGGTGACCAGCATGTAGATGTGTCCCAGCGGGTATTCTCCTTCAGTCGGTACGATGCCAAAGAAAGGAGTGTCCAACTCATGGAGCTCTTTGAGGGGAACTCCCAAGCCTTGGAGCGTCCGGGGGAAAGTGACGTTGATGCTGCTTCCCCCGTCCACTAATACCTTTTTTACCCTGCTTTCTCAGATCACCAGATCGACGAGGAGCGGGTACTTGCCTAGGTGGTCGAAGTTGAGCCACTGATCTGCTCGAGTGAAGGTGATCGGGTGCTCGGACCATCGATACGGGGCGGGAGGACCAATGGTCGCCACCAGTATCTAACGGACGTTGAGCTTTTGTTTCCTCTTGCTTTCTTGCGACCCATGTCCACCGAAGATGACGTTGACTTCTCCGTCGACGCGTGGGAAGGCTCCACCTCCTCCCCACTCCTGCTGTTGGGGTTGTCGAGGTTCTCCAAGTCCTTTTCGTGGTGGGGGAGGTGGCAGAGGTTGGAAGGGTCGGCCGTTCCCCACGGAATGCTTGAAGTCTCTGCAGTTCCAAAGGGTGTGGCTCATGTCCTTGTGGTACGGGCACTGGGCGTCGAGGGTGTCGTCCAGCGTGCGTTCGCCTCCGCGAGGTCCTCCTCGGGCGCGAGAGGCGGGTGGTCCGGTGGTGTGGACTTCTTCACGAGGCCTCTTCTCCCAACGTTTGTCGGGTTGTTGGTTCGTGTCGCGTCGCGGTGCCGCCGGTGCAGGCTTTGCTCCTCCGATGAGGTCCTGAGCTCATTCGTCGACAGTGATGTAGAGGTCGGCTTCCCGGAACAGCTGCTCAGAGGTAGTCGGTGCCTTCTGCAGTATGGCTCGTACGAAGGTCGAGTCATTAGATCCCCGGTAGAAGTCCTCGGTCACTGCCGCTTCTGCGACCTCTGGGATACGATTTCTCATGGTCTGAAATCTTTTGAGGTATGACCGGAGAGTCTCGTCCCCTCGGCGCTTGATGGATTTGAGGTCCCATGGTTGTGCCGGTTTGTCAGAGAGAGATTGGAAGTTGGCGGTGAAGCGCTGACTGAAGTCGCTCCAGTCGTCGATGCAGTGTCGGGGTAGGTGTCGCAGCCATTGCAGTGCATGTTGCCCAAGGACGATAGGCAAGTATGCGGTCATCACATCTTCGGTTGCCCTAGCGGCTCGGGCGGCGATGGTGTAGATGACCAACCAGCCTCTCGAATCCTGCTTAGGCTCGTACTTGTCGACGTTGGAGACTTTGAAGTTAGGGGGCCATTGAATGGCCCTGAGGCGTGGTGTGAGCGCCGATACTCCACACGTGTCCTTCTGTCGTCGATGATGATGTCTGTCCCGGGGAGGGAAGTTGTTGTCATGGTGCCTCGACCATCCCCAGGTTGTGCCACCAGTCGAAGCCATTGCCGACTCAGTTCTGGTGGCCTGACTCCGCGCAGGGATGCCGTGATCCCGACCATATTCTTCCCGGCGCCGGATCTCGTTCTCGTGTCATCGTTCGCGCGAGGCGTTGATGGAGCTCCGTGCATCTCGCTGACTGTTGATGGCGTGTCGTAGATCACTCGGTGGATGAGCGAGAGGTAGAAGGTGATTAGCTGCCCAGGTGAACAGCCGCCGATAGCCCTCGGCGTCTGGAGTCCGGGGGAGGCCATCGGCTATCCGAGCCAATACTCCACCGACCTCACTCGGTGTGTTCATGGCTCGGGCGAAGTCGGGGTTCAGGTTGCGTCCGAAAAGTGGATTCTCTCGGCGTTGCCTCGCTTCCTGCTCAGCCTGCTCTTGAGCTTGCCGACGATCACATCGTCGGGAATTCCTCCTTTCCCTGAAGACCCATTCTTCTAGAGTTTCTCCTATCTCCGAGACCTCGTCTCGTGATACGGGCTGCGCCGGGTCCCGCTCTCCGGCCTCGTGATGTCGCCGAATATTTCGGCATCGGTTCCTTCGTCGGTGGGATTCCCGCTGAGGAGGTTCTTCCCCGGGCGCATTTGGTTCATCGTCGGAGACGGGAGGCGACTCCACTCTCCCGATGAAGAGGATGTCGGGGTAGAATGGGACCGCCGCTGTGACGAGCTTCTTTCCGTTCTACTTTGAGGACGGAGGCACCGAAAGAGCAGTTTGACAATCCTTTATCTTGTTCGCTTCCTTTTTCCTTGTGATCCGTGTCCATTTTTCCATTGGAGAGGTGGACAGCAGAGTTCTCCGGGTAGACGGACCCTCAGCTTCTAGCTTGTTGAAGGTGGTCTTTGCTCGGAGCGCTGGAGGTTGCGCTTTTTCCTGCTTCGCTCCGACTTTCCTGGAGATTTTTGAGGAAGACTTTCTCTCCGGCGGATCTGCGATGCGATGTAGAGTTCCTTCTTCATCTGCTACGGACGAAATGGTTCCGAAGAAGAACACGGACCCGGGGCGAAGGACGATACTGTGCTGGAAAGTGACGACCATTGAGCTAGCTTAGATCAGTGACACACCCCCGACCTGGCGTGCCAGCTGTCGGTGTTTTGGGTCTGACCGCGCACCCGGGGTTGCCCCTCGAGGTGCTTTTTGGAGTAGGACGGTATTACCGACTGTAGCTCGATGGTTCGCGCTAGATGCACGAGAGGCAGTGGACAATTTTGTACAGGTTCGGGCCGCTTTGAGATGCGTAACACCCTACGTCCTGGCGTGAATACTTTGTGTGGTGGGTTACAAGGAGGTTCTCTAGTACCGAGGATGTTAGAGAACTGGGTGGATGGCTAAGTAGTGAGAGTTCTTTTTGAGGGGATGCACCCTAGGCCTTATATACTTGACCGTGGGGCATTACATGTGGATATGATAACAATGTGAGCCTAAGTAATAGTGAACCGACTGAACCTATCTTCCTATAATTCTGCCGACCTATCCCCGCTCTGTTCCGATGTACGAGCCCCCTGCGCGGGAAGGTCGGATCCTTGTTGTGGTTTCCGTTCAAACTCATCGGGCCGCCTGGGCCTACGTCAATCCAATCTTGTGTCAATCCACTTTAGCGGGCGCTCCTCCCTCAGCCCACGAAGAGGTGACCTTGCGAATTATTGGGCCCACAGGCCTTTCGCGAGGTCTTTTATCCTTTCAGTGGACCCGGGGGATATCCGCCCCCCACAGCACTGGTGGAGAGAAGCCATCGGACTATACAGTGTGACATGTAGACTGTTCGGTGTAAAAGCATGCAACACCAACGGTCACCTGCGGTGTCAGATCCAATGGCTAGGCGCACCAAACAGAGGCACCAGCCTGTCTGATGCACCACCGGATTGTCCGGTGTGCCGTAGAGAGCAGCAACTTTTCTCCAATGGCTAATTTATTGGTGGGGTCTATAATTACCACCCCAACTGGCCATTTCAAGGTGTGGGAGCCCAAACAACATACCAAGGCATATTGTAGACATTTTCAGGTGCTCATATACCCAAGTGCTTAATAGAATCACTCGGTGATAAGCATAGGTGCTTTGCGAAGTGCTTAGGTCAGTTAGACCGCTTTAGCGCTTGCTTTGGGTGAATCCTAGTTAGTTGACTGAGTTTAGAAAAACAACACAACCCCTCGGCTCTTGCGCGAGCTGTTGTAATTGTACCGAGTGGGGCAGGAGTCTTGCGAGACCGTGACAACCACGTTTGTGTCACGGCTGCCACCATGTACCGGAAGGAACGAGGCCCACGCCGTTTTCGGCCGGAAGTTTGATAGTGGAGACAGTGGGGAGTAGGGATGAAAACGATTTCGGAATTGTTTCGGTATTCCAGAAACCGATTTCAAAATTTTTCGATCGGATTCACCGGTAAGGGTATTTTTCAAAAACAGAATCGGTTTTCAGAGTTTTCTATCAGAATCGGTATCAGAATCGGTGCGGTGTTTTACCGGTCGTTTCCTTCAGTTACCGGTTTTTGTCGGAAATTACCGGATTTGTGTCTCGGAATTTTTCGGAATTGTGTGTCGGAATTTTCCAGCATGTGATTTTTCACATCGCCTGTACATCTCTAGATAAGGATTACTTATTTTTGTATTTTTGGAGGCCTTAAGATTTTTTTGGGATAGATGGTGTTGGAAGGCAGTTGAGATTAACGATTTGGTCTCTCGAACGAATCCAACCTTTTCTATGCACATGTTATGTATTAGTAATATATAATGATAGAGAGCCAACAGTCTGTCTTTTCCACACACTAGATTTTAGGGTTTTTCTATGAGGCTGTGAAAAAAACTCTTTATGTGAGGAAAAAATATTTTATGAGTAAGCATGCCATGTCAGCTAAATCGAGTGGATATTGTGAATTTTGAACTTTGAGTGTGTGAACTTGTGATCTTTATGAACTTGTTATATTGTGAACTTGTGATCTTTGTAAACTTTTTATATTATAAATTTGTGATCCTTGTGAACTTGTTTATATTGTGAACTTGTTATATCATGAATTGTGAACTTGTGGTCTTTGTGATCTTTTGTCAACTTTGTTGTATTGTAAAGTTTAATATGTTTACCGATCGTATTTTAGATTTCGACCGTTACCGGTGTATTTTCCGCACCGAACTTGTGTTTCCGATGTTTTCGAAATACCGATATCGTTTTCGTTTCCGGAGTTACCGTTTTCGATTTTGTTTCCGATAAAAATATGAAAACGGTAATGGTTTTAGTGTTTACCGACCGTTTTCGACCGTTTTCATCCCTAGTGGGGAGCATCTGAGAGGAGCCAGAAGCGGAGCACCACTTGCGCGTGGAGAAGGCCCGTGACTCTCTAGAGAGTTACTCGACCGAGGTGATTGGCCCTCGCGTGGGCTTCCCTTTACGTAGGGGCACCAACGAGGATTAGTCGGAACCTTGCGTGGTTCCGGATACCTCGATAAAAATACTGGTGTCATCCACGAGAGTCTGTATCTCTACCTTGCTCTTTAGCTTCCACATTTATATCAAGCATTTAAGTTTCAATCTTGTCTTTATACGTAGATTGTTTAGGATTAAAACTTAGCCATTGCGGTAGAGATAGCAACACTTAGACAAAACCTAATTTGCACATTCTAGTTTGATTATTTGCATAGGTTTTTGCTCTAGGGATTTATTTGTGGCCTAGTTTAGTGAAAGTTTTAGAAGTTCTAATTTACCCCCCCCCTCTTAGGCGTCACCTGTTTCCTTCAATTGGTATCAGAGGCTGGTTTGGCTCATTTGAAACGCTTTAGCTTCACCACTAAAAGAGCCGACACTTTTTAGAGAAAGGGGATGGATACCCATAAGCCACCACACTTCGACGGCACTAACTTCCCATATTATAGTGCTAGAATGGCTTGTTACCTAGAGGCAGTGGATCTAGGTGTTTGGAGAGTCACTCGTGACGAGATAAATCCACCTAAGAATCCCGAGAAACCCACCACGAGTGAGGAAAAAGAAATTCATTTAAACACTAGAGCCAAAAATTGCTTGTATGAATATTTTAGCATGGATATTTTCAATCAAGTTTTTACATTAAAAACTGCTAATGAGATTTGGCTAAAATTGCATGGGCTCCATGATGGCACATCCAATGTCTGTGAGCAAAAACATTGCCTAGTCTTAAATGAGTATAATTCTTTTGCTATGAAGGATAATGAGCTTGTTAGAGATATGTATTCACGTTTGAATCTAATCATCAATGAGCTCAATTCTATTGGCATTAATAAGCTAGGTGATTCGGACATTGTGAGGAAGATTATCTCGCTACTACCACAACAAAGATATGATAGCATCATCACTATTCTTCACAACATGGAGGACTTGAGTACAATGACCCCAACAATTGTGATTGTGAAAATCGCGACTTTTGAGATGTCGCGAAAAATGTGTCGAGGAGAGGAGCCCACTTCTTCAAGACCATATGCTTTTGCATGTGATGAAAGAAAAGGGAAAAAGAAGGCTCCCACTACAAGTTCCTCAAGTGAAGAACAGGAAGAAGAAAAAAAGCGATGATGATGAAGATAATCAACCATCAACATCATCCTCCGAGGACAAAGAAACAATCCGACGTGTCGGAAAGGTAATGGGGATTATCCGCAAGATTAATCTAATGGGTGTGCCCCTGCAGGTAGAGGATCTTCTTTTTAACATTGATAGGAAAAAGCAAAGAAAGAGAAGATGCTTCGCATGTGGGGAGAAGGGTCACTTCAGGGACAGCTGTCCAACTATGGCTGAACCCACAAAAGGGAGGAGCAAAGGCAAGGCGCTTACAAGTGTCAAAACTTGGGATGACTCTTCAAGTGAAGATGAACCTCCAAGGACGCGTAGCCACTGATCCTCATCACGCTCATCACGTTCATCATGCAAGTGCCTTATGGCAAGAGGTAAAATGAGTATTGCATCATCTAGTGATGATAGCAGTAGTGATGATGAAGGTGAAGGAAAGCCCTCCGTAGATTACCTTGCGGAAGCCGTTAAATTTTTCCAGGATGTTTGCACTAAGCAAAAGTCTCAACTTAAAACCTTGAAAAATAAGTTGATTAGCTCTCAAAATGATTATAAAGGTTTGCTAGAAAATTTTGAAACATTTGCAAATTTAAATTGCGAGCTGTCAACTAAAATTGAGCAATTAGAATCTAGTGCTCCATCCATAGCTACCGATGATGACCTTATTAAAAAGAATGAAAAACTTAAGGCTACGTTAGATAGCTCCCAAGAAGCTATTGAAAATTTGCTAGAGAAAATGGAAATTCTTAGCATACACAATAATGAGCTAACTACTAAGCTAGAAAACATTGGTAGCACCCTAGAAGTATCTTTAGTTGAAATTCCTGAAATTATTAGGAAAGATGCTTCTACTTCCTGCTTTGATTGAATTGATGATTCTAACCCCTGCAATCAAGTTCTTGTTAAGAATGTTGTTATAGAAACTTGTTCGGACGAGATTGCAATGGAGAATGAGCAATTAAAGCAAGAGGTGGCTCGTCTTGGGAACGCCTTGTATGACAAGAAAGACAAAGCCAAACAGATCCAACCTCCATAGGATAACACCACTGCGGGAGTGAACAAGCCTGTGGAGGGCGAAGGTCACAAGTGAAGATCAACAAGTATCAAGCAAGTCTAAGAAACGAAGAAAAGTGTTGCCACTGGTGGACTGTTCGTGCGAGGGCACCGTTCTGTCCGGTGCCACACGCCGGACTGTCTGGTGCACCAGGGAACAGTAGCCCAACGACTAGTTCCATGTGGCACTGGTAGAGAGAAGCCACCGTACTGTCCAGTGTGACATGGGAACTGTCCGGTGTAAAAGCCTGCAGCGCCAACGGTCACCTGCGGTGTCAGGTCCAATGGCTAGGCGCACCGGACAGAGGCACCGGACTGTCCGGTGCACCACCAGACTTTCCGGTGTGCCGCAGAGAGTAACAGCTTTTCTCCAACGGCTAATTTTGTGGTGGGGTCTATAAATACCACCCCAACCGGCCATTTCAAGGTATGGGAGCCCAAGCAACATACTAAAGCATATTGTAGACATTTCCATGTGCTTATACACCCAAGTGCTTAATAGAATCACTCATTGATTAGCATAGGTGCTTTGCGAAGTGTTTATGTTAGTTAGACCACTTTAGCGGTTGCTCTTGGTGAATCCTAGTTAGTTGAGTGAGTTTAGAAAAACCACACAACCCCTCGGCTCTTGCATGAGCCGTTGTAATTGTACCGAGTGGAGCGAGTCTTGTGAGACCGTGACAACCGCGTTTGTGTCACGGCCGCCACCGTGTACCGGAGGGAACGAGGCCCGCGACGTTTTCGGTAGGAAGCTCGATAGTGGAGACGACGAGGAGCGTCCGAGAGGAGCCGGAAGCGGAGCACCAGTTACTCGTGGAGAAGGCACTCAACTCTCTACGGAGTTACTCGACCGAGGTGCTTGGCCCTCGTGTGGGCTTCCCTTTGTGTAGGGGCACCAACGAGGATTAGTCGGAACCTTGCGTGGTTCTGGATACCTCAGTAAAAATACCAGCGTCATTTACGAGAGTTTACATCTCTACCTTTCTCTTTAGCTTCTGCATTTATATCAAACATTTAAGTTTCAATCTTGTCTTTATACCTAGAGTGTTTAGGATTGAAACTTAGCCATTGCGGTAGAGATAGCAACACTTAGACAAAACCTAGTTTGCACATTCTAGTTTGATTATTTGCATAGGTTTTGCTCTATGGATTTATTTGTAGCCTAGTTTAGTGAAAGTTTTATAAGTCCTAATTCACCCCCTCTTAGGTGTCACATGTTTCTTCATGATGTCTATTATAAAAACACATCACTGGCAAACACATCGTATTAACTTAGTGATGTCTATTCTTTTATGTCTCTATTGTGATCTGTTTAGTGGCGTGTATATAAATCAAGGTCACTAATATAAATACATTAGTGGCATGTATATATAAACACATCACTGGCTTCAGACGTTTCTCTACCCTGATCTATTTAGTGATGTGTATTTAAATCAATGTCGCTAATACATAATAGTGCATGTCTAGGCCAGCACTGCGGGCTAAGAAGGCAACCTAGGCACGTCATGGTTTTAAGGCCGGGCTGTAGCACTATTAAATGGACCGTGTCTCGGGCTGACCCACCAAGCATGACCCATTTGGCCATCGTCTCGCGAGCGTGGAAAAAAGCGAGAGAAAAAACTTCATCTCATCTCGCCCCACACCATATACCTCGCTGCCCATTGTCTCCGCCTCTCCCCTTGCCACATCGCCGCCAACATCTCTAGGGAGAAAATCCTATGTGCACTGCAAGGCGCAGCCGTATCTACGCGATCCAACCCCTAAAGTGCGCTGTCGCATGTTCTTGAGTCAGGACGAGCAATTTAATTTCACCGGCGTTTGATAACCGAAACCGCCAATAAAAAATAGACCTCACCACAGGCATAGAGCAGTTTTCTACTAGTTTTCAGATCTGTGTGAGTACCGTCGAATCTGTCGCGCCGATAGGGAAGGGACCGCCACAAGCCTAGCTTTGCATTGGTTTGGCTTGATCTAGGGGCACGCTGACCACCCGTGCATGTGCTGATCTTGTCCTGGTCTCTGATTGTCTCCCTATAGCGCGATATGGAAATCTATGCATTTGGATCGTTTTTTAATAAATATCTCATTTAAGCAATGTTTACCTATATGATATATAGAAACCATAGCAATGTACCAGCAACTAACTAGTATCTATTAAAACATCTATGGATCTCAGTAGCAATCTAGAGGGAGAGATCTATGAGAAAGAAAGTATAAAATCTAAACCATGATATAGATGCTAGAGAGATAGCTGGTTGGGGGGGAACCCTCCTCTTAATTATAGAGGCTATTATACATTCCTAACATATCCTTAGGTGTTTTAGAGCTAAACCAATTAGCCAAGAGCATAATGGTCTAACTTCCAAATTGTAGATCTAACGGCCACACTTCCTTCACAGAATTGCTTTATCTTGATATAACCTCTGTAATGGTACGACGTGTCGCCTCCGATTCATATCAAAATCGCACCCTAGGTTTTGAGACCAAACTCACGAAACGATTGTTAGGTGATTTTATGGCTCAAACCCTAAGTTGTTGTAGGTAGCATATTAAAACATGTCCCCCCATATTCTAAACACTTGTTCCACTAGTCCTTAACCGTGTTAGTGACACGATCCGCTCCACCGTATCCTCATGAATGTCGGTGGTTCACAAATGTCAGCCACCGCAACTAGTTATCTGTGATATCCTAGTCCTAGTGGATGGTGATATCGTGGCCCATGGCTTAATAGAACTAATAGAGTACTCACACCAACAAGGTGCATTTTCTATTTCGGAAGCATATCTCGAAAGAACCTCTTAAGCGTGCTTAGCCCAGAGCAATCTTGGGATAGGTAACCGACCGAGAAGTCTTCACGGGTGTGCATGAGTGAGGACAAAGTGCGCACAAAAAACTCGTGTTGTTCTGTGGGGATGGTGTATGGTCCTAGAGGACTGCTAGGAGTAAGTTTCGCCGGTCCGGGAGTGGACAAAGTGTTACAACTGGTATCAGAGTCGACCCTCGCGGTTTCATGGGCTTTTATGTGCTAGGAGTTTAGGCATATGGCGCATGACACATGTGGGCCCAGATTGGTCACATGGTATGGCATATGACGACACTGGACACACAGACGTGGCCAAGAGAGGAGACGACACTGGACACACAGACGTGGCCAAGAGAGGAGGTTTCTGGCTTGGGGTTGATCGATAAGGACGTCAATCTTCTAAGGGGGGTGGATTGTGATATCCTGGCCATGGTGGATGGTGATATCCTGGCCCAAGGTTTAATAGAACTAATAGAGTACTCATATTAACAAGGTGTATCTTCTTTTCTGAAAGCCTGTCTCAAAAGAACCTCTAGATTAAGCGTGCTTGGTCTAGAGCAATTTTGGGATGGGTAACCGACCGGGGAGTCTTCTCGGGTGCGCATTAGTGGGGACAAAGTACGTACAAAAGGCTTGTGTTGGTCTGTGGGATGATCTATGGTCCTAAAGGACTTCCAGGAGTAAGTACCACCTGTACGGGATTGGACAGGGTGTTACATTATCCGACTTCTCCAGTCCCTCAATCAAGTCATAGCGCTCATCCTTTACCATTTCCAGTCCATCGGCACGAACCCACGTGACCTTTAACTTCGACGTCGGTTACATACCTGTGCACTCTCCAAGCTAAGAGACACCTAGTTAGTCCAGTCGACTCAACCATAGACGCTACTCTAATGACAATCACTCGTCACAAACTCGAAGCAAGGGTATATATCAATTCTTTATTCACAAAAATATAGGCGAACCTTTCCTTCTCTGTTCGCTCTCACCAACAGGAAGCGCGGTGGAGCAGCCTGATTTCCTTCCTTTGTGAAACAAAATATGCTACATGCATTGCCAAGAAAGATTGGTAATAGTGGGAAAAATCACGCACATGAACCAAGAAAAAAAAATCTCTGGATAAGCCTAACACACTAGCTAGCAGGAGGTACACATTCATCTGCATATATACATATTAAGAATGTGAGCTAACAGAGGTGATCTTGACGAAATGCTTATTCTCTAGAAGCAAGTTTCTATGCATCGGTTTGCTTCACCATTTTCACGTGGACTTAATTAGCCACAATCTGTAAAGCGACGGCACCAAACTCTTGCGAAGAAGAAAAGATGTTCAAGAACCCCACAACTAGGTACAGCCTACGTATACGCACGCGTACGAATTACCTGAAGTGTCGCAAAATTCTCTCGGCCGGGGTGAGATTGAGAATAAGAAAACGCTGCTTTGCATCACCCCAGCACACGGCGGCCCGCGCGCGAGAGGATAGAGCCAAAGATACCGACCGATGTGGAGTGCAGTGCAGGAGCACACGCGTTCGTCATGCAAGCAAGAACAAGAACGCGGCTGAAACCGCCTAATCCCGAGCGTGCTTGCATATATAAGGCCTGGATACCGCTCCATTCTAAGCCAAGCAAAGCAGCAGGGAGATACTCCACTACAGCTCTGCGTGCTGCACTACTTGCACCACCTGAAGAACCGAGATCATCTCCATCCAAAGATTCATACGTACATACATATATGGCGGCTGTGCAAGCTCAGGAGGCCCTGCACATTGAAGAGGAGTACAACAGCATGATACGCTCACAATCCAATGTGTGCTTCCTGTCGAAGAAACAACGGTCCAGGGAGATGAGAGCTCTTCTTGAGGCACAAGAGGACCTCACCATCTCTCCAGTGCTTCATAACATGATGGTGCACCGAAGAACATCTTCAGAGATTGAGCTCGCAATGGCGGATTATTTCGACGCCAGCGTGGAGGCCTTAGAGATGTGCAGGCAGCTCCTCCAGAATATCAAAGACGCCCAGAGCAACTACCAATGCATGGACAGCTTCGTCGCTAGCATCTCAGCAGCAGGATGTGCAGGTGCTCCCCCTGCGCTCAACTTCCCTTACTGCAGAAGCAACCCTTTCTCCACCACAACACGAAGCAACTTGAGGTCGATCCACGACAGGTACTTCTGCGTACTTCAGAGCATCAGGTCGAGCCACAGGAGAGTGGGGAGGAAGCTCAAGATGGTGAAGGCCGTCAAGAAGCTCTCGCGTGCCTTGCTCGTCGTGGCGGGCGGGGCAGCTGCGGCGGCTGCCCTCGGCACCGGGGCGCACCTGCTGTTCTTCGGCCTCATCCTCATCGGGACGGCGACCGCGGGCGCGCTCAAGACGTGGATCGCGCCGAGGGGTCGTGGTACAAAGAAGCCGTCCGGCAGCAAGACCATGTCGTCGTCGTTGCTGCGGCTGCATGAGCAGCTCGACGCAGCGGCCAAGGGCACGTACGTCCTTGGCCAGGACCTCGACACCGTCAGCAACCTCGTGGCGCGGCTCTCCGATGCCATCGAGCGGGACAACGCCATGGCGAGGTGGTGCGCGGAGAGAGCGGACGAGGGGAGCTCGGTGCTGGAGATGGCTAACGAGCTGAGGCGGAGCTGCTCGAGCTCTAGATCGCTCACCGACGAACTGGAGGAGCACGTGTCCATGTTCCTTGCCACCATACACAGGGCTAGACTTTTAGTCATTAGAGAGTTCTCCAAGAAGGCATGATAGGGAATACACTACCTTCATATTTTCTTAAACATGTCCAATTTTGTAAACTTAATTTGACATAATCTATTCAAAATGTTTGTAAACCATGTTTTTTTGCAATTGGAACCATGTCAATTGTTATTACGCTTTAAGTCCCTATGTTCTGTTGCTCTCTAATTCCTCCATCGAGAGAGTAACTTTTGTAAGACTCATGTTTAGGGTTACATTAGGGTTCTCTTGTATTTACCTGATTATCTCAATTGTAATTGGCTTGGCTCACCTAACTCTTTTATATAATACACATTCAAACCAAGATTAAGATTAAAGTTTCACTCATTCCAATATGGTATATAGCTAGGTCTTTTTTCCTCTCTTCCCTCCCTTCTAAGATGTCAGCTCCTCTGTCCAGGCTATCCACAACCCTAGCCGCTGACTACCACTACACCCTGCGGCTCCTCCCGTGAGGGCTGCGTCGTCATCCGAACGTGTGTCCCGCTCGGATCCGCACCACCGCCACCAGAACCCCGCCACTGGCCACCTAATTGTGCTTCCCACACTGGATTCATGCCGCCGCTGTCGTCTAGGATCCGCCCCGTCGTCGGCCACCCACGCGGTCCAAGCCGCCACTGGCTGTACTGTGTCGTGCCACCATCGCCCTGGTTGTCCGTCCCCACCCCAGCGCGACCTGTGCCACCACACCACCGGCAACCACTCCCTCCCTGTGTCGCAGCCCCTGCGCTCGTTGTGCCACCTCCCACAGCGTCCGCTCGCGCCCCCGCCACACCGCAGTACTCCGTCGCCCGCCGCCGCCATGGATTCGCCTCTTACCACAATGATGGCTCTTCTCATCCCCGACGCCGCCACTGCTGCAGCCGTCGAGGGGCTCACCCTTCCCGGTTACCCGATGGCCATGGCCATCGCTACAGGCTCCCCCACGGGAGACCTCGCTGTTGCTGTAGGCTCGAACATGCTCATCACTGTGCCCCTTGCATCCTCTCCCCAACCCGCCTCCCCACTCACTCCCTGTAGCACACCTCACGAGCACCACCCCTCGGCTTCACCGCTCCAACTAGCTTCGTCGCTCCCCCACCACCGAGTGGAGCCTCCTCCTCGCTGGTTGCAGCCCTCGCCACCATCCAGTCTGCCATCGCCGCCGCTCGGGATCACGAACAGGTTGCGACCCAAGCTAGGAAGCACAAGCGTGCTGTCCGCGGTACTCTTACCGCTCAGATGGCTGAGGCTCAATGTCTCCTCTTCGCTCGCGTCGATTCGTCCACCCCAGTGACCCCAGTGGTCGACCCCACTCCAGGGCCCGACGTCGCCACCATCGCTGCTCTTCGCGCTCAGGCGGCCGGAGTTCACAACATTTGGTCTCTGATCTCCGTTGTGTTGGACCCGGCATCACCCCACTTCTCCCGCTGGCACGATTAGGTCCTCTTCATGCTCCAGTGCTACGTCTCGACAACGTCGTCACTGCGATGGCTCCCTCCTGGATCCAGATGGACAACGTCGTTCTCTCGTGGATCATTGGCGCCCCCACCACCTAGCTTCATAACATTGTCTTCGAGCAAGGAGGCATCACTCGCTAGGCCCAGGTAACCCTCAACGCTTAGTTCCTCAGCAACATGGAGGCCCAGGCTCTCCACCTTGATGCCTCATTTCACCTGTTCTCCTAGGGGATCTCTTCATCAGCGAGTACTACCGGCAAATGAAGGGGATGGTCGACTCCCTTCGTGATCTCAGCAAGCCCATTCCCGATTGCACCCTTGTGTTGAACCTTATGTGTGGTCTTAGCCCCGCTACAACCACTTAAAGGCCCTCATCAGGCGGATTGTGCCCTTCCCCTCCTTCGGTGACATCTGCAATGAGCTTCTCCTCGAGGAGCTCACCATGGAGGCTAAGTCCTCCACTCCTACCACAACTCTCTGCAGTGTGCCCTCCACCAGTCAGACATGCTTCGGTGGCCCAACTCCTCGCCCTCCACCGATGGAGGCCCTGCATGCCCTCCTGTCACTCTCACCACTGAAGCCCCTGGCGGCCGCTGGCCCTGCAAGAGCATTCGTAGGAGCACTAGCTCCACCTGGAGTGGGCCGTCCGGATGTGGTGGTGGCTCGGTGTGGCCATCGTTCTACAACCCCTAGAATGGGACCGTCTCTAGGTGGTCAGGCCTACCCTTGGGTGTCCCCTCACCGTGTCTTCTTTAGCCGACCCTCTTGGCAACGCCACCCTATGGCGTCCCTTCGAAGCCCATGGCTCTAGTTCTGCCTCTTCTCCCGCCTCTTGGACCCCTGCTCTAATACTATGGTCCCCGTTGGCTATAGGGTGGGACCATGCCTCCCTTGCCGCTACCTTTAGTACCATGGCACTGACCCCACCCTCCGTCGACTGGGTGGTCGATTCTGGCGCCTCCTACCATACCACCTCCACTGCGGGCACATTATCTCACTCTCATTCACCACTTCCCTCCCACCCTTCCTCAATCATTGTGGGGAACGACTCCATTCTCTCGGTCACCTCATTAGGTGACTCGATTCTTCCAGGGTCGTTCCACCTCAATGATGTTCTAGTCGCTCCTCATATTAGTCATAACCTTTTTTTCTGTTCGTAGGTTCACCACTTATAACTCATGTCCCATGGAGTTTGACATGTTTGGTTTATTTGTGAAGGATCTAGCCACCAAGACCCTCCTCACCCAATCTGATAGCTCAGGGCCCCTCTACACGCTCTGACCATCCACCTCCACCAACGACACGTCCACCCCGCCTATCATGTCCTCCACCACCGCCTCCACCACTTGGCATCGACGTCTTGGTCATCTTGGACCCGACGTCATGACCAAGCTCTCCAGTAGTTCAAAGATTTCTTTTAGTCGAGGACATTTTGAGGGTCTATGTCATGCTTGTAAGCTAGGCTACCATACTCATCTCCATTTTACTACCTCTTATTCTCGGGCTAAGAAGGATTTTGATCTTGTTCATTGTGATATATGGACATCTCTTGTGTCGAGTCTCTCTATTTATAATACTACTTGATGATTTTGGATGATTTTCTCACTTTCTTTGGTCTTTTTCTCTACGGTTAAAGTCCAACACCTTCCCAACCCTCACACAGTTCTTCGCTTAGGTCTCCACCTAGTTCCGTTGTCCGGTTCGTGCTCTCCACTGTGATAACGGCCATGAGTTCGACAACTCCACCTCTCGCTCATTCTTTCTCTCTCATGGTGTTCAGTTGCAACTCTTATGCCCCTACACTTCTCCTCAGAACGGTCGGATCGAATGGATTATTTGCACCACCACTACATGATCTACAACCTTCTCTTTCAAGTGTCTCTTCCTGCCAACTATTGGACAGAGGCCCTAAAACAGCTACCCATCTCCTTAACTGCCTTCTTACCAAGGTGGTGAATCATCCAACTCCCACTTCGCCCTATATGGTACAACCCCCTCCTATACTCCCACCTTTAGGTCTTTGGTTGTACCTGCTACCCCAACACCTTCGCGATTGCCTCTCACAAACCCCCCCCCCCCGGTCCACTTGTTGTGTCTTCCTCAGTTACACCCCTGACCACAAGGGGTATAGCAGCCTTGACCTCCTCACTCACTGAAAGGGAATTAGGCTTACACCTAGTTCCTAAATGATTTTGGTGGTTGAATTGCCCAACACAAATAATTGGACTGACTAGTTTGCTCTAGTGTATAAGTTATACAGGTGCTAAAGGTTCACACTTAGCCAATAAAAAGATCAAGAGTTGGGTTCAACAAAAGAGCAAAGGGCCAACCGAAGGCACCTCTGGTCTGGCGCACCGGACTGTCCGGTGTGCCACCGGACAGTGTCCGGTGCACCACCGGACAAGTCCGGTGCACCAGAGGACTCCAACGCAAACTCGCCACCTTCGGGACAGTGTCCGGTGCGCCAAGGAGGAGCGGCCTCAGGAACTCACCGGCTTCGGGAATCTCCAACGGCTCGTCCGCTATAATTCACCGGACATGTTCGGTGTGCACCGGACTGTCCGGTGCAACTCCGGAGCAACGGTTATTCGGCGCCAACGGCTACCTGCGACGCAATTAATGCGCGTGCAGCGCGCACAGAAGTCAGGCGCGCCCATACTGGCGCACCGGACAATGAACAGGAGATGTCCGGTGTGCACCGGACAGCCAGGCGGGCCCACAAGTCAGAAGCTCCAACGGTCAGAATCCAACGGCAGTGATGACGTGGCGGGGGCACCGGACATGTCCTGTGTGCACCGGACTGTCCGGTGCGCCATCGAGCAGATAGCCTCCCAACGGCCACTTTTGGTGGTTGGGGCTATAAATACCCCAACCACCCCACCATTCATTGCATCCAAGTTTTCCACTTCTCAACCACTTACAAGAGCTAGGCATTCAATTCTAGACACACCAAAGAGATCAAATCCTCTCCAATTCCACTCAAGGCTTTAGTGACTAGCAAGAGAGATTTGCCGTGTTCTTTTGAGCTCTTGCGCTTGGATTGCTTCTTTTCTTTCTCACTTGTTCTTGTGATCAAAACTCCATTGTAATCAAGGCAAGAGGCACCAATTGTATGGTGGCCCTTGCGGGGAAGTTTTGTTCCCGGCTTTGATTTGAGAAGAGAAGCTCACTCGGTCCAAGGGACCGTTTGAGAGAGGGAAGGGTTGAAAGAGACCCGGCCTTTGTGGCCTCCTCAACGGGGAGTAGGTTTGAGAGAACCGAACCTCGGTAAAACAAATACGCGTGTCACACTCTTTATTTGCTTGCGATTTGTTTTGCACCCTCTCTCTTGCGGACTCGTTTATATTTCTAACGCTAACCCGGCTTGTAGTTGTGTTTATATTTGTAAATTTCAGTTTCGCCCTATTCACCCTCCCCTCTAGGCGACTATCAATTGGTATCAGAGCCCGGTGCTTCATTAGAGCCTAACCGCTCGAAGTGATGTCGGGAGATCACGCCAAGAAGGAGATGGAGACCGGCGAAAAGCCCACTACAAGCCATGGGAGCACTTCATCGGAAGAGTCCCGCACCAAGAGGAAGGAGAAGAAGAAGAGCTCCTCCAACAAAGGGAAGGAAAAGAAATCTTCTTCTCACAACAAAGAGAAGAAGGAAAAATCCTCTTCTCACAAGCCGCATCGGAGTGGGGACAAGCACAAGAGGATGAGGAAAGTGGTCTATTACGAGACCGACACTTCATCAACATCCACTTCCGGCTCCGACGCGGCATCCGTTACTTCTAAGCGCCAAGAGCGCAAGAAGTATAGTAAGATCCCCCTACACTACCCTCGCATTTCTAAACATGCACCTTTACTTTCCGTCCCATTAGGCAAACCACCAACTTTTGATGGCGAAGATTATGCTAGGTGGAGTGATTTAATGCGATTTCATCTAACCTCACTCCACAAAAGTATATGTGATGTTGTTGAGTTTGGTGCACAGGTACCATCAGTAGGGGATAAAGACTATGATGAGGATGAGGTGGCCCAAATCGAGCACTTCAACTCTCAAGCAACAACAATACTCCTCGCCTCTCTAAGTAGAGAGGAGTATAACAAAGTGCAAGGGTTGAAGAGCGCCAAGGAAGTTTGGGATGTGCTCAAAACCGCTCACGAAGGAGATGAGCTCACAAAGATCACCAAGCGGGAGACGATCGAGGGGGAGCTCGGTCGGTTCCGGCTTCGCAAAGGGGAAGAGCCACAACACATGTACAACCGGCTCAAGACTTTGGTGAACCAAGTGCGCAACCTCGGGAGCAAAAAGTGGGATGACCACGAGATGGTTAAGGTTATTCTAAGATCTCTTATTTTCCTTAACCCCACTCAAGTTCAATTAATTCGTGGTAATCCTAGATATACTAAAATGACCCCCGAGGAAGTTATCGGGAATTTTGTAAGTTTTGAGTGCATGATCGAAGGCTCAAGGAAGATCAACGAGCTTGATGATCCCTCCACATCCGAAGCTCAACCCGTCGCATTCAAGGCAACGGAGGAAAAGAAGGAGGAGTCCACACCAAGTCGGCAGCCAATCGACGCCTCCAAGCTCGACAATGAGGAAATGGCGCTCGTCATCAAGAGCTTCCGCCAAATCCTCAAGCAAAGGAGAGGGAAAGACTACAAGTCCCGCTCCAAGAAGGTTTGCTACAAATGTGGTAAGCCCGGTCACTTTATTGCCAAATGTCCATTATCAAGTGACAGTGACAGGGATAACGACAAGAAGGGCAAGAGGAGAGAAAAGAAGAGGTACTACAAGAAGAGGGGCGGCGATGCCCATGTTTGTCGGGAGTGGGACTCCGACGAAAGCTCTAGCGACTCCTCCGACGACGAGGACGCCGCCAACATCGCCGTCACCAAAGGACTTCTCTTCCCCAACATCGGCCACAAGTGCCTCATGGCAAAGGACGGCAAACGGAAGAAGGTTAAATCTAACTCCTCCACTAAATATGAGTCTTCTAGTGATGATAATGCTAGTGATGAGGAGGATAATTTGCGTATTCTCTTTGCCAATCTTAACATGGAGCAAAAAGAAAAATTAAATGAATTGATTAGTGCTATTCATGAAAAGGATGACCTTTTGGATTCCCAAGAGGATTTTCTAATTAAAGAAAACAAGAAACATGTTAAGGTTAAAAATGCTTACGCTCTAGAAGTAGAAAAATGTCAAAAACTATCTAGCGAGCTAAGCACTTGCCATGAGATGATTGACAACCTTAGACATGAAAATACTAGTTTAAATGCTAAGGTTGACTCACATGTTTGTAATGTTTCGATTTCCAATCCTAAAGATAATAATAATGATTTGCTTGCTAGGATTGAAGAATTAAACATTTCTCTTGCTAGCCTTAGAGTAGAAAATGAAAATTTAATTGCTAAAACTAAAGAACTAGACGTTTGCAATGTTACAATTTCCGATCTTAGAGATAATAATGATATATTGCGTGCTAAGATCGTTGAACTTAATTCATGCAAACCCTCTACATCTAGTGTTGAGCATGTTTCCATTTGTACTAGATGTAGAGATGTTAACATTGATGCTATACATGATCACATGGCTTTAATTAAACAACAAAATGATCATATAGCTAAATTAGATGCTAAAATTGCCGAACATAACTTAGAAAATGAAAAATTTAAATTTGCTAGAAGTATGCTCTATAATGGGAGACACCCTGGCATTAAGGATGGCATTGGCTACCAAAGGGGAGACAATGTCAAACTTAGTGCCCCTCCTAAAAGATTGTCCAATTTTGTTAAGGGCAAGGCTCCCATGCCTCAGGATAACGAGGGTTACATTTTATACCCTACCGGTTATCCTGAGAACAAAATTAGGAGAACTCATTCTAGGAAGTCTCACTCTGGTTCTAACCATGCTTTTATGTATAAGAATGAGATATCTAGCTCTAGGCAACCAACCCATGCTAAGTTGCCTAAGAAGAGAACTCCTAGTGCATCAAATAAACATAGCCTTTCATTTAAAACTTTTGATGCATCTTATGTTTTGACTAACAAATCCGGCAAAGTGGTTGCCAAATATGTTGGGGGCAAGCACAAGGGGTCAAAGACTTGTGTTTGGGTACCCAAAGTTCTTGTGTCTAATGCCAAAGGACCCAAAACCATTTGGGTACCTAAAGTCAAGAACTAAACTTGTTTTGTAGGTTTATGCATCCGGGGGCTCAAGTTGGATCATCGACAGCGGGTGCACAAACCACATGACAGGGGAGAAGAAGATGTTCTCCTCCTACGAGAAAAACCGAGATCCCCAACGAGCTATCACATTCGGGGATGGAAATCAAGGTTTGGTCAAAGGTCTTGGTAAAATTGCTATATCTCCTGACCATTCTATTTCAAATGTTTTTCTTGTAGATTCATTAGACTACAATTTGCTTTCTGTATCTCAATTATGCAAAATGGGCTACAACTGTCTCTTTACTGATGTAGGTGTCACTGTCTTTAGAAGAAGTGATGATTCAATACCATTTAAGGGAGTGTTAGAGGGTCAGCTATACTTGGTAGATTTTGATAGAGCTGAACTCGACACTTGCTTAATTGCTAAGACTAACATGGGCTGGCTCTGGCATCGCCGACTAGCACATGTTGGGATGAAGAATCTTCACAAGCTTCTAAAGGGAGAACACATTTTAGTACTAACAAATGTTCATTTTGAGAAAGACAGGATTTGTAGTGCATGTCAAGCAGGAAAGCAAGTTGGTGCTCATCATCCACACAAGAACATCATGACGACCGACAGGCCACTTGAGCTACTCCACATGGATCTATTCGGCCCGATTGCTTACATAAGCATCGGCGGGAGTAAGTATTGTCTTGTAATAGTGGATGATTATTCTCGCTTCACTTGGGTATTCTTTTTGCAGGAAAAATCTCAAACCCAAGAGACCTTAAAGGGATTCTTGAGACGGGCTCAAAATGAGTTCGGCTTAAGGATCAAGAAAATAAGGAGCGACAACGGGACGGAGTTCAAGAATTCTCAAATTGAAAGCTTCCTTGAGGAGGAGGGAATCAAGCATGAGTTCTCTTCTCCCTACACGCCACAACAAAATGGTGTAGTGGAGAGGAAGAATCGAACTCTATTGGACATGGCAAGGACCATGCTTGATGAGTACAAGACTTCGGATCGGTTTTGGGCCGAGGCGGTCAACACCGCCTGCTACGCCATCAACCGGTTATATCTTCACCGAATCCTCAAGAAGACATCGTATGAACTTCTAATCGGTAAAAAGCCCAACATTTCATATTTTAGAGTCTTTGGAAGCAAATGCTTCATTCTTGTTAAAAGAGGTAGAAAATCTAAATTTGCTCCTAAGACTGTAGAAGGCTTTTTACTAGGATATGATTCAAACACAAGGGCATATAGAGTCTTTAACAAGTCCACTGGACAAGTTGAAGTTTCTTGTGACGTTGTGTTTGATGAGACTAACGGCTCTCAAGTAGAGCAAGTTGATCTTGATGAGATAGGTGAAGAACAGGCTCCGTGCATAGCGCTAAGGAACATGTCCATTGGGGATGTGTGTCCTAAGGAATCCGAAGAGCCTCCACATGCACAAGATCAACCATCTTCCTCCATGCAAGCATCTCCACCAACTCAAAATGAGGAAGAGGCTCAAGTTGATGAAGAAGAAGATCAATCAAATGAGCCACCTCAAGATGACGACATAGATCAAGGGGGAGATACAAATGATCAAGACAAGGAGGATGAAGAACAAAGGCCGCCACACCCAAGAGTCCACCAAGCAATCCAACGAGATCACCCCGTCGACACCATCCTCGGCGACATTCATAAGGGGGTAACTACTAGATCTCGTGTTGCACATTTTTGTGAACATTACTCTTTTGTTTCCTCTATTGAGCCACATAGGGTAGAGGAAGCACTTCAAGATTCGGATTGGGTGGTGGCGATGCAAGAGGAGCTCAACAACTTCACTAGGAATGAGGTATGGCATTTAGTTCCACGTCCTAACCAAAATGTTGTAGGAACCAAATGGGTCTTCCGCAACAAGCAAGATGAGCATGGTGTGGTGACAAGGAACAAAGCTCGACTTGTGGCCAAGGGATACTCTCAAGTCGAAGGTTTGGACTTCGGTGAAACCTATGCACCTGTAGCTAGGCTTGAGTCAATTCGTATACTATTGACCTATGCTACTTACCATGGCTTTAAGCTTTATCAAATGGACGTGAAGAGTGCCTTCCTCAATGGACCAATCAAGGAAGAGGTCTATGTTGAGCAACCTCCCGGCTTTGAAGACAGTGAGTATCCTAATCATGTCTATAGGCTCTCTAAGGCGCTTTATGGGCTCAAGCAAGCCCCAAGAGCATGGTATGAATGCCTTAGAGATTTCCTTATTGCAAATGGCTTCAAAGTTAGCAAGGCCGATCCTACCTTATTCACTAAAACTCTTGACAATGATTTGTTTGTATGCCAAATTTATGTTGATGATATCATATTTGGGTCTACTAACGAATCTACTTGTGAAGAATTTAGTAGGATCGTGACACAAAAGTTCGAGATGTCTATGATGGGGGAGTTGAAGTATTTCTTAGGATTCCAAGTGAAGCAACTCCAAGAGGGCACCTTCATTAGCCAAGCGAAGTACACTCAAGACATTCTAAACAAGTTTGGGATGAAGGATGCCAAGCCCATCAAGACACCCATGGGAACCAATGGGCATCTCGACCTCGACACGGGAGGTAAGTCCGTGGATCAAAAGGTATACCGATCGATGATAGGATCTTTACTCTATTTATGTGCATCTCGACCGGATATTATGCTTTCCGTATGCATGTGTGCAAGATTCCAAGCCGACCCTAAGGAAGCTCACCTTACGGCCGTGAAACGAATCTTGAGATATTTGGCTTATACTCCTAAGTTTGGGCTTTGGTATCCTAGGGGATCCACATTTGATTTGATTGGTTATTCGGATGCCGATTGGGCGGGGTGTAAAATCAATAGGAAGAGCACATCGGGGACTTGCCAGTTCTTGGGAAGATCCTTGGTGTCTTGGGCTTCAAAGAAGCAAAATTCGGTTGCTCTTTCCACCGCCGAAGCCGAGTACATTGCCGCAGGTCATTGTTGCGCGCAATTGCTTTGGATGCGGCGAACCCTGCGTGACTACGGTTACAAATTAACCAAAGTCCCTTTGCTATGTGATAATGAGAGTGCAATCAAGATGGCGGATAATCCCGTCGAGCATAGCCACACTAAACACATAGCCATTCGGTATCATTTTCTTAGGGATCACCAACAAAAGGGAGATATCGAGATTTCTTACATTAATACTAAAGATCAATTAGCCGATATCTTTACCAAGCCTCTTGATGAACAATCTTTTAACAAACTTAGGCATGAGCTCAATATTCTTGATTCGCGCAATTTCTTTTGCTAGATTGCACACATAGCTCATTTGTATACCTTTGATCATGTCTCCTTCATATGCTATGACTAATGTGTTTTTCAAGTCTATTTCAAACCAAGTCATAGGTGTATTGAAAGGGAATTGGAGTCTTCGGCGAAGACAAAGGCTTCCACTCCGTAACTCATCCTTCGCCATCACTCCAAGAGACTCTCCATTCTTGGGAGAGAAAGCATGAGCACAAAGCAAAGGACTCCATCTTTGGTATAATCTTCACTCATTTGTTTTGACCAAAGAGGGAGAATGTAACCCAAGGGCTCTAATGACTCCGTTTTTGGCGATTCATGCCAAAGGGGGAGAAAGTACTAGCCCAAAGCAAAAGGACCGCACCACCACCAATTTCAAAAACTTCGTGTTTTCAAAGAATTTTATCAAATGGTATCCTATTGTGTTCAAAAGGGGGAGAAAGTAGTATTTCAAAAATAATATATCAAAACCCTCTTGAACACTAAGAGGAGGATCTCATTTAGGGGGAGTTTTGTTTAGTCAAAGGAAAGCATTTAAAACAGGGGGAGAAAATTTCAAATCTTGAAAATGCTTCTCAAAATCTTATTCATTTGCCTTTGACTATTTGCAAAAGAACTTTGAAAAAGATTTACAAAAGAGTTTGCAAAAACAAAACTTGTGGTACAAGCGTGGTCCAAAATATTAAAAATGAAGAAACAATCCATGCATATCTTGTAAGTAGTTATATTGGCTCAATTCCAAGCAACCTTTGCACTTACATTATGCAAACTAGTTCAATTATGCACTTCTATATTTGCTTTGGTTTGTGTTGGCATCAATCACCAAAAAGGGGGAGATTGAAAGGGAATTAGGCTTACACCTAGTTCCTAAATGATTTTGGTGGTTGAATTGCCCAACACAAATAATTGGACTGACTAGTTTGCTCTAGTGTATAAGTTATACAGGTGCTAAAGGTTCACACTTAGCAAATAAAAAGATCAAGAGTTGGGTTCAACAAAAGAGCAAAGGGCCAACCGAAGGCACCTCTGGTCTGGCGCACCGGACTGTCCGGTGTGCCACCGGACAATGTCCGGTGCACCACCGGACATGTCCGGTGCACCAGAGGACTCCAACGCAAACTCGCCACCTTCGGGAATTTCCAGAGGCACTTGCGCTATAATTCACCGGACATGTCCGGTGTACACCGGACAGTGTCCGGTGCGCCAAGGAGGAGCGGCCTCAGGAACTCACCGGCTTCGGGAATCTCCAACGGCTCGTCCGCTATAATTCACCGGACATGTCTGGTGTGCACCGGACTGTCCGGTGCAACTCCGGAGCAACGGTTATTCGGCGCCAACGGCTACCTGCGACGCAATTAATGCGCGCGCAGCGCGCACAGAAGTCAGGCGCGCCCATACTGGCGCACCGGACAATGAACAGGAGATGTCCGGTGTGCACCGGACAGCCAGGCGGGCCCACAAGTCAGAAGCTCCAACGGTCAGAATCCAACGGCAGTGATGATGTGGCGGGGGCACCGGACATGTCCGGTGTGCACCGGACTGTCCGGTGCGCCATCGAGCAGACAGCCTCCCAACGGCCACTTTTGGTGGTTGGGGCTATAAATACCCCAACCACCCCACCATTCATTGCATCCAAGTTTTCCACTTCTCAACCACTTACAAGAGCTAGGCATTCAATTCTAGACACACCAAAGAGATCAAATCCTCTCCAATTCCACTCAAGGCTTTAGTGACTAGCGAGAGAGATTTGCCGTGTTCTTTTGAGCTCTTGCGCTTGGATTGCTTCTTTTCTTTCTCACTTGTTCTTGTGATCAAAACTCCATTGTAATCAAGGCAAGAGGCACCAATTGTGTGGTGGCCCTTGCGGGGAAGTTTTGTTCCCGGCTTTGATTTGAGAAGAGAAGCTCACTCGGTCCAAGTGACCGTTTGAGACAGGGAAGGGTTGAAAGAGACCCGGCCTTTGTGGCCTCCTCAACGGGGAGTAGGTTTGAGAGAACCGAACCTCGGTAAAACAAATACGCGTGTCACACTCTTTATTTGCTTGTGATTTGTTTTGCACCCTCTCTCTTGCGGACTCGTTTATATTTCTAACGCTAACCCGGCTTGTAGTTGTGTTTATATTTGTAAATTTCAGTTTCGCCCTATTCACCCCCCCTCTAGGTGACTATCACTCACCACCTCATCTTCTCTCATCATGTTGTCTTCGATTAGGATGTTTTTCCACTCGCTGGATCATCCCCGCCTATCGACCTTGACACTCTTCTTGATTTCAACCCCCTCCCTACTTCTCCACCCCTCTCGACCTGCTCACGCCACGTGTGGACCCATAGACCCCGCTTGCACCACATGTGGCCCCTTCGACCCCGCTCGCACCACACGTGGCCCCATCGATCATGCACGTGCCACGCACGGCCTCGACCTCGCATGCGCCACACAAATTCATCACCTTTGCATGTGCCATGCATGGCACCATCGACGAGTGTGGCCCCTCCACCATGCGTGACCCCATCGTCTGTGTCCCACCTAGTACGATTCGCCGACTCCGCCCTCTTTTACCACAGTTGTGGGCAGACCGATCCCCCCACATCATGTCGGCATGTTCCTATGCCGAGTCGTCGGTGTACCACCCGGTCGCCATCCACTGTGACCCCGACCATGTCCACCCGACGGTGATGCTTTGGTCAGCCAACATTCTTTGTACTGTTGACCGGTTGGTTCTCACGACCGATGCTGTTTTGGCTCCCTCATCGGTCCATTTGTCCGTTCATGTTGCTTTCATCGTTCCCTACTTACGTCATGCGAAGGAGGAGGGGTACACAACCCTGCTAGGCAACTAGACTTGGGTGTCACATTCAATAGGCACCAATGTGGTTATCAGCAAGTGGATCTTCCGCCACAAACTCACCTTCTAAATCATGAGTGTAATCTGACGTGTCATCACCCTGGTCCAACAGTCTTAGGCCAATGCCCCACATCCTCTCTTTCCATGATCTTATTTAGTATACTTGGTACCTTGATATCGCAACATGATGATATTTGGCATGCTAGGTAGGGACGTAGTACAGATTGTTGTGTTGTGCTGACATGGTTCACCAACACACTCACTCGATATAGTGGTGACCTCTAACACCGACTCCAACAATTCTGACCATGCATTGTGACACGATCTATGTTGCAGTCTTACTCAGTTTAGTCCACCACTGCCTCAAGCGAGGCTAGGGCTATATCATGTGGATATTTTTCTTTCAATGGTGCCCAAATAACTCCCATTAACGATCTAGTCCAGCAACCCCTCATTTGGGTTACGTGGCACTGCTCTTGCTAATCCCGCTTTTGTCTTACTCCTTCTAGTACATGCATTGCCCCAAAAGCCTCATGACAGATGCCTCACAAGTGATAGGAGATCGCTACTCTTCGATGTTTGTCACCCCCATAGCTTTGTTATGGAACCATACTGAGGTAGCCTCGAAGATTAGCGGATCATCTTAGCAATCGACATCACAACGAGCATAATGACTCCTTGACTTTAGCACTATGAACCCTATTAGACCTATCGACTCTACAGAGGCCCTCCTTAACAATCCCTTGAAACCCAATATAGGAGACGTAGATGTAGAAAATGGCAACAAGGCATAGCTAGGTCATAGCCACGACAACCACGGCTGATCGCGGGTCATCTCAAGCCATACAACCTTATTCTGAGAGGCTCGCAACCAAACATGACGCACCATATTCATGCTCTCTTGCACCATCCATGGCTCCATAGGTTCTATATCCTAAAACCACGCCTTGGGTCCTAGACCCATGGCACATGGCTCCATAGCACTATAGTCTCAACCTTAAGACCTACAACACCATCCACACTAGCAACATGGCCCGCAAATGTGAGGGTCACCAGCGAGCCCTTGCATAGACGCCATCAAAGGGGTCAGGTACCCTACCATACTCTCAAGAATAGCCTTTGCTTATAGGTTAGGCTGCTCCATTAGTCCACCCTATTGAGGCCAGGTGCATGGCGCTTACAACAACATTATGCTAGATGGCAAGACCACAAAAAGTTCTACCCTCACTAACAAAAGAAATATAATGGCATTGAAAGGATCACGATGTCAGAGTGAGGGGTGAATTCGACTTCTCTAAAAATGCTTGCATGCAATAGGGTGTATCTAAACCTTGTATCTTATTTAATAAAATTTCTTAAGACATGACACATTTATGTGGGTTGTACTAGTGAAGCTACGCCTTGAGCTCAGAGAACCGAGCCAAAGGTTTGTCTTGATGAAGACATGGTTTCTTTTTTTTACTATTCCCTAGACACACTTTAAGACATGGTGCATTAATATGCATTATGCATGCCCTTCTAATGGCCAAGTTCATATTTGGAGTGAGCCTCTTGAAGACACATACATTCCTATGGTTTCAAAGCGTCCAAATGCCAAGAATGATTAGGGAGTTAAGCACCTTCACAACAATGCCTTGCACCTGATCATTGACCTTTCTCCACCATTCCATGATATTTTATTCCATTCATCAGTTGTGGAGTGAGCTCCTGAGATTAACCTGCCCAAGAAATCAGAATTAGAATTGCTTTGCAAAAACATATCCTACCAATTAATTATTAATGGTTTTAGGTTTTTATCACAGAGAGGGCAACACTTAGGATGCTCAAGCCTCCATTTGTGTAGTCGATTTGTTGTCCAACATAGGGGGTGAAAATAGGTGAATATTGATGGATAGTAGGTCATCCTCTATCATACCCTAATGTATTTAAATCAGATTCGATATCAAATACGAATAGTTAGAAGCGAGATGGATAGAAATATAAGGGTAGATATTTTTTCGGGTGGATAAATGATAGATATGGATATTATTTGGTCGAATACCAGATACTTATCAGATAATGCATGAATTGCTTATCATTTAATATAATTTAGTTCACACATAAAACAGTTACACATGTGCATGGCATAGAACATAGATCAACATGACAATATAATAATAAGTTTAGATTGTACAATAGTCCAACACAATATTTTGAACATAATGACAAGACTCGAATAATATAAAAGTTTAATACAACAAAATATAGTTTTAAATTTGCATAAGATAGTCTAATACAACACAAGATAGTTTCGCATAATTGTTCGAATATAGTGACAAGGTTTAAACACACAATAGTCTAATATAACACAAGAAAAGTAAATTACAATATTAATAAGCTATGTAGTATTGGAGTTACACGTGTGATGTATAGTTTGTTACTTTGATATAAATTTGGACATTATTTTAGTGATTTCGACGTCAAGATATGTTCAAACAAAAATGTGTTGTACTACAAAGTTGTAGATCTCTTCGAACTCTACGATTTTTATAAACTTTATCTTCATTTGAGTTACTATGTAAGACTTATAATTTTATAACAATATTACACAGAAAAAGAAAAATGGGTACACGAATCCTAGGTAACGTATCCCACCTAAAATTCCAAGTATTTACCGGGTAGTCCTTGTTACGTATCCGACCCGAATCCGAAGGTGCATTATCTGGGTATTACACGTATCCATCTCAAGTATAAAAATATATGTATTCGAAAAATCGGTATTTGTAATATTCGTATCTGGTATCCGACGGGTATATCGGACCCGTTTCACCCCTCACTACTGGAACTCGACTTTGCCGAGTGTTACACTCGGCCCGAGTGTACTCGACAAAGAACACTCGGCAAATTAAGAATCACAAAAAACTGAAAAATAGCAATTTTTAATTATGGGAACAACCCTTACCAAGGCCATTGCCCAACCCATCACTCTATCATTTTTTACAATTTTTTGAACCAAATCCACGTTTTTTGTGGCCGATGTGAGTTTTGAACTTGCAACCTCTCTCACACACATAACCTACTCTACTACTACACTACTACCTCAATCGTGTCTATATCATGTTTTTCTTCTCCACATATTATAACTAATCAAGTGTAAATTGATTCTTTGAGACACTAAATGGATTCAAATGAAAAGTTTGTCAACTACAAAGTTGCATAACGTTTTTAGATCTACAATTTTTATTTTGACAGTTTCTTCATCCGAGGTAGTTTACAAAAATTGAATTTCAAATTTTAAAACTTCAAACATATTTTTATATGACAAGATGATTTTAAATAAAAAAGTTGTTAATTACAAAGTTTCATAACATTTAGGACCTACAAACTTTATTTTGTCAGTTTCTATATCACATTTTGCATGACAAAATAGTTTTAAACCAAAAACTTGTCAACTACAAAGTTTCATGATATTTCAAGACCTTCAACTTTTGTTTTGGTGGTTTTTTCATCTGGGGTCTTTTGAAAAAATCGATTTTAAATTTTTAAAATTCTGATGTAGTTTTCGTTGATAAGATAACTTTAAATCAAAATGTTGATAACTATAAAATTTTATAACTTCTCAAGTTTTATAAAGTTTACTTTGGTTGTTTAATCATTTGTTCATCCAACATGGTGGTTCTAATATTGTTCACAAATCTTATACATCTCGCTTGTAGTTTCATAAACTACAAGAGAGATATAAGTTTTATGAATAAATTTACTTTCGATTTGTCATATGAAGAAATGACAAAAACAGAAATTATGCATCTTGATGAGTTATGTAACTTTGTAGTTGAATTTTTTTTTCATTTGAATTAGTTTATAGCTTGAAAATGTGATTTGAAAATTGACTTTGTCTTGTGTTAGAAAAATACTCGGCAAATAATCTCTTTGTCGAGTGTTTTTTACACTCGGCAAAGAAGCTCTTTGCCTAGTGTCGGAAAAAACACTTGGCAAAGAAGCTCTTTGCCTAGTGTCGGAAAAAACACTCGGCAAATAAACTTTTTTGCCTAGTGTCGAAAAAACACTTAAATAGTTTATTTGCCGAGTGTTTTTTGTTTGGCACTCGACATGGACCTTATTTGTCGAGTGATCGAAAAAGACACTCGCCAAATTAATTGACACTCGGCCAAATTTTGGTAGTGTCTAATCCAACATCTTATAAGAGCATCAAGCCATAGGAAAAATTTACACTTCGCCGAAGAGTGTCTAATTCTCTCATAAGGTTTAAACTGTGTTGATCAATGAAGAGACCCTCGTAAGTTGCCTTAACGAGTAGTTACCACTAGTCGCCAGCCTGAAGATGCGATTATCCTCAATCTACTATTTGTATGGTGTCCCGTAAAATAAGGAAATCAGCAATGATGCCAACAACTAAAGCACCTAGAAATCCATCTCCTATCCACAAGCAGGGATGGCAAAAGATCAGATATTGTAAATATCCATCCGCAACCATATCCACGGTTGCAACCAATATCCGCCCACGACCATACCCGCGGTTAGAAATTTGTATCCATGTCCGTGCCCATTGGATTTCGGACATGTTTTGGATATCCGTCGGATATGACAGACATAATCATTCATTCAACAATTCAATAGCATAATTAGTCAAATTTCTTTCTAACTCACCATCATACATAATTAAAATTTAATAAAAGAATTATTATGGCCTGCGGGCCTCGGTTAGGGGCACTAGAGCTTGGAAGGGCCAGTCGTTAGCGGTGCTACAGTCTATGAGACTTGGAAGGCACCACGGGGCAGAGCGCAGGAAGCCAGCAAGGCTATAAAGGCGACCAAGAGTGGGAAATTGGGAGCGTTAGGTGTGGGGTTCATGCTGTTAGGGTTTGTTCTTTGCTATGTAATATGGGCTAGACCAAAAAATATACTATGAGTCGATTTCGGATATCCAACAGATAACCAACGGGTAGAAAGGTAATATCCTAATTCGTGCCCGTGCGACTTCAAGTCAGATTCGGGTCTGGCCCATGGGTCAAAACATATATTCATACTCGACTCGGATATCCGGCGGATATCTAAATTTACGGGTCAAATTGTCATCCCTATCCACAAGGACCTCTTGCACCTTTATGTTGTTTGCAATATTGCTAATTTTTTATTAGAGAATTTTAGTTTGAGATGTTTAGTTCGTGTTTTTTTAGATAAAGGAAACAGAGTTCCAGCTGTAGGAAACGGGTGACGCCTAAGAGGGGGGGTGAATTAGGACTTCTAAAACTTTCGCTAAACTAGGCCACAAATAAATCTTTAGAGCAAAACCTATGCAAATAATCAAACTAGAATGTGCAAACTAGGTTTTGTCTAAGTGTTGCTATCTCTACCGCAATGGCTAAGTTTCAATCTACACTATATAAGCATGAATACAAGATTGAAACTTAAATGCTCAATATAAATGCGGAAACTTAAAGAGGAAAGTAGAGAAGCAAACTCTCGTGGATGACGCCGATATTTTTACCGAGGTATCCGGAACCGCGCAAGGTCCCGACTAATCCTCGTTGGTGCCCCTACGCAAAGGGAAGCCCATGCGAGGGCCAAGCACCTCGGTCGAGTAACTCCGTAGAGAGCTGCGGGCCTTCTCCACGCGCAAGTGGTGCTCCGCTTCCGGCTCCTCTCGGACGCGCCCCCGCCGCCTCCTCCCGCTTCAGATGTTTAGGTTCGGGTGCCCTTTTGGTGTTTGACGCCAAAGGGGGAGAGATATGAGTTGTGAGAGCTAGGGGGAGTTAGAGAGTTAGTAGAGAGTCATTTTGATGTAATATATGTGCTTGCTACTCTCTGTACTAGCTTGATGTTTTTGGCTCACAAACTCGATATATACTCTCGTTGCTTGTGATTGACTGTGTGTATTATGTTTTCACCTTATATTTTATCACCAGTCTTCTAGTTCTTGTTTCATTGATTTAACTTCACTCTTATATGAACAAGAATCTTATGATGTGTATGCGCTCACTCTTATTATTATGGTACACGTTCTTTCTGTCAAAGATTACTGAGTATAACTAACCATCCTTTCTATTGACAGAAACTTCAAAACAAACTACTCTCACAAAACTTGTAGGGTTGTCATCAATCACCAAAAAGGGGGAGATTGAAAGCATCTAGGCCCCTGGTTGGTTTTAGTGATTAATGACAACGTAATATTATATGTGACTAACGTGTGTTTTGCAGAGACAAAAGTTAGGTCGCATGACAGGTATAAGTACTACAACGGTGAAAACAATCCCGGAGATAAGAACTCGAAGCGACGGCTAAAACGACGAAACAAAAGGCAAAGGTCTACAGAGTACGAGTGTCAAGGAGATGTGGACACTCGCGATTTAGTTAGGTCTTTTATTCTCTTTTAGCCGTACTATAAAGAGGGGTTGTCGATCAGTAGTTTGACCAAGAGAGTTCTAGTGTAGTGTTGGTGCACAATCACACTCACATACAGTGCTAGGTGTCACTCTAGAACTCACACACAAGTTAGAACGAAAACCGATTTGAAAATCAGCTGAAAATCAAGAGTTAGGGTTTCTGGCCCTGGGGCACCGGACAGTCTGGTGTGCACCGGACTGTCCGGTGCACCCTCTGCCAGGTGGGGCCAGGCTGGTCCAGTGGAGAGGCATTCCCTCCGCAGAAACCCGAGAGCGCCTGTTTTAGAGTTGAATTTTAGTGGCGCACCGGACATCGCACCGGACTGTCCGGTGTGCACCGGACAGTGACTGTTCACTGTCCGGTGTGCCATGAGTCCAACGGCTAGCTGTCAGAACTAGCCGTTGGAAACAACCGTTGGCGCACCGTTGGCGCACCGGTGGCGCACCGGACTGTCCGGTGCGCCAGTGCGCAGAAAGTTGCCTGTAACGGCTAGTTGGTGGGTGAGGGCTATTTATACCCCTTCCACCCACCATATTCAATGTCTTGCACTCCACATTTATTCCAGCACATTGCTAGAGCATTGCAAGCACCAAAAGCCTAGTGAGGAGATTAGAGAATCTTAATCCGCGTTTTGTTCCTCATTAGCGCTAGCGAGAGCCACCTAGAGCACACACCAATTGCATTAGGCTTCTCTTGGTCAAGCGAAAGTCTACGGCTTGTTACTCTTGGTGATCGGCATCACCTAGACGGCTTGGTGGCGTTGGGAGCTCGGTGATCACCGTGAAGATCTTGTTGGTGACCCGACTCAAGTTTGTAAGCGGTCTCGAGGGATCCACCGCGCCGGAGTGGCAAAGGATCATCTCGTAGTGAGCACTTGGTTCTTGCGAGGACCAAGGGGGAGCGATACCCTTGCGTGGGTGCTCCAACGAGGACTAGTGGAGAGTGCCGACTCTTCGATACCTCAGGAAAAATTGGAGGAGTCTTCTAAACCTTGCTTTACATTCCGCACTTAATTCAAGCACTTTACATTGTATATTTGTTTAGCAAGTATTTGAAGTATTGTCTTAGCATTGTTGCATTTCTAGTATTATATTCTTAGTGCTAGTTGTTGGGGTGAAGTTGGACTCTTACTTAGCTCTTGCTTAGGTTTTAATTAGTGTTGATTTTTAGAAAAGCCCAATTCACCCCCCTCTTGGGCATCGTGATCCTTTCACCAGCCTCAGCACTCATAGTCGAGTGCAATTTCTCTAGACTTATAGTTTGAGATGGATGGAGTATAAACTTCAATTGACACGAACAAGTCTCTACTAAAGCACTAGTTTCAACGGACGTCATGCGTCATTTTTTATAAATACTCCCTAGAATTTTACGAATCAACCATTTGTCATATGCACTTATCTGTCCCGCCTCTCTCTAGGCCCACACCATCTTCGTCACCAACCTCCCTCCCCATAAAATTTTGTATTGGTTGTTGCGAGAGAATTTATAAAATTGAGATCGATAATATGTGATATTTGTTTTTATGTAATCGTTGTGCACTAATATTTTATCGAATATTTTGTTTGTTGTTGCAACGCACGGGCACTTGACTAGTAACATAAAAGGGTTAGGTATTATAAATAACAATATTTGTTGATAGTCAAAGTGGGGTACATACACAGAGGGTTGTTTACGAGACAGGACCCATTGGCACATTGAAACCCGACATGTTACAAATCTCAGGGTATATCGAAATATTACATGGCAGGATATTAGATATTCCAGAAAACAAATTTATTTGCCATAACAACTGACAGACATATCATAGACGATTGTTGAATTTGCCGAGAAAGCTACGACTCACACTCCGGCCGTCTGATTTGAGCCGCCTCCTGCAATAGCATGGAGTAGCCTTGGCATCGGAGGAATTTCCGGCTCGCAAATCCCTTCGAGAAACTGTACCACCTCAACCATCGTCGGCCGATCGAACTCGCGATCCTGGATGCACCAACACGCGATCCTGCAAACCCTTTCGACCTCCTCCACGTTCACGTCGCCACGCAGATCTGCATCCACGACGCTCAAAACGTCTCCACGAAGAAGCTTGCCCGCAACCTGCACTGGTAAATAGTCCCCTTGTTGACCTTCAATAGTATGGCTTGAAGACTGCTGAGTAATAGAGTTCCTCTTCCCCGATACGATCTCCAGCAAGACCATCCCGTAGCTGTAGACATCGATCTTGGAAGTGATCGGTGTCCCGCTGATCCATTCCGGGGCGAGGTACCCGACGGTTCCTCGCATCGTCGTCACGACGCGGCTGAAGTCCCTCCCGAGGAACTTGGCCATCCCGAAGTCGGCGATCTTGGGAAGGAACGACGCGTCCAGAAGTATGTTCTGCGGTTTGATGTCGCAGTGTATGATGCAGTCCCGGCAGCCATGGTGCAGGTACGCCAGACCTCTCGCGACCCCGACAGCTATCTTGTACCTAACGTTCCAGTCTAGAGCTGCCCCGGCGCCGACGCCGGCGCCGCCATGGCTTCGGAACAGATGGGAGTCCAGGGAGCCGTTTGGCATGTGCTCGTACACGAGCAGCCTCCTGTCGCCTTCGCAGCAGAACCCGATCAGTCTGACTAGGTTTATATGCTGGACGATCCCGATCGAGTTCACTTCTGCCCTGAACTGCTTCTCTCCCTGTCGAGCGCCGTCCAGCCTCTTCACTGCTACTACGGTAGTAGTCGAGTCACCTAGACACCCTTTGAACACGGAGCCAAAGCCACCTTCGCCTAGCTTCTCCGAGAATTTCTTCGTCGCGTCCTGCAGGTCCGCGTACTTGAACGCGACTATGCCAACGACGCTACCTTTATCGTTGTGTACTACGGGCCTAGACCACCGCCTCCCATTTCTCCGCCAGATCAATACGAGGAGAACGAAAACCAAAGCAGCAGCAGCAGCAACGCTTGCTCCGACGGCAGCACCGATGACCACGCCACTCCTGCTGCTTCCTTTCCCGCTCCGAAACTCTTTCGCAGCAAGGCGAAGGTAAATAGTGTCATCACTATCTCCTTCAGTAGCTACGTTAAGTAGCTCGCCATGCCAGATGGAGCAGCCATCTTTTCCGTAAGAATATGCAGTGCAAGAGCAGCTGCTCAAACAGACCTGCGCGCACTGCTTCGCGCTCGACGCATCTGCTGGCATGGCTTTGCCGTTCTGGGGCAGCCTGATGCCCGGCATGGAGTAGAATTTGTCGGCCGCCATACCTGTGCCGCTGTTTCCGTCGCCAGCGCCGCAGCTCAGCAGCGGAGTGTCTCTGACGCACCCGCCTGTTCGATCCTCTACCTCCCAGTCCGACGGCGATCTCACGGAGAACCCCTTCATGCAGCTGCAAAGAGTGTCTCCATTCGGTTCGCAGACCGCGAAAGGGCCACAGACAGCGTACACGTCGCACTGGTGTGCCGGCTGGTTGTTCCCCGTCATCCAGTCCTGCCCGGTCCAGACGCGCACTTGGTTCTGGCCGGACACGTGCAGCGTGGTGCGTACGATCGTGCTCTCGTCGAATATGTTGTAGGTGAAGTAGACCTCCTGGTCGTTGTTGACGAAGGTGAAGTTGGCGAGAGGGGAACCCGCAGACATCTCCGGCACGGCGCTGAAGAACCTGCCGTTCCACGTGCTCGACCAGTACACGGACGACGAGTTCCACAGCATCCTGGCCACTCCGTCGCGGCCCAGCGTCGACGAGTATATGCCCGAGGACAGATCGACGGCGTTCTTCCGCGAAACGAGCCGGCGGTTCAGGCCGGTGACCTTGTTCCACCCGACCTTGACGCCGGGCAGCTGGGTGTCGGTCGGGTAGTCGAAGCTCTCCCAGAACGTGAGCGACGAGTTGGAGGCGCTCCGCAGGACGAGGTTGCCGTTGCCCAGGAGCACGGCGACGGTGTCGTTGGTCGTCGTGTTTGCCCGGGTCGACCAGACGGTGGCGCCCTGGGCTTGGAAGACCATGTTGCCGTCGTCGGAGATGACGAGCTCCCGCCAAGTGGAGTTGGCCGACACCGGATTGTCCCTGTTGGCTGCCCACACAGGGGTAAGCACGGGGACTTTGTCGAACCATATGCCGAGGTAGTAGGAGCTCCCTGGTTGGAGCTGCAGGAAGCCGAGCGCGAACTTGCCGTTGCCTGAGACGAGCTTGTCGCTGCCGGCAAGTGCATGGCCGTGTCGCAGCGTGTCTGTGGCGGCGTAAGGCGAGGGCGCGTGCAGGATGACGAGGAGCACGGAGAGAACAAAAGCACGGACAACATGCATGACAGAGACAGGGGGGGGGGGGGGGGGGGGGGGGCGTCAGCAATGTATTGTTCGAATTGAAGCTGCTAGCTGCCTTGCTTCTGCCCAGTTGCCAGTGGTGGGTAGAGGCTAAATAGGAGTAGCCAGCAATCTTTAGCTAGCTCTGTCGCTATCTTCGTTCTTCAATGACTTGCTCCAGAAATATAAAGAACTACTGTTGCTTTCTAGTCGTAATTAATTTTGCTAGGCAGCAGAGCATTATATTTCTCGACAACCAAAAATGTAATTAATTTTGGTCGATTTTGCTTCCCTCTTGTCGCTAAAAACTAACCGGTGAGCAAAGCTTTTGTGTATTTGTGTGATACAACATACTCGCCCATCCCAATACAAATCAATCAACTCGTAGAGTTCTCCAACATTAAACTGTTTTAAATTTGATTAACTTTTCTAGAAGCTGAGAGTTACCATCTATTACACCAAATTAGTACACTACAAAAAATATATACTTTATAATATATCTAATAATACATTTTAATTTAATGTCATAAATAGTATTTGTGTTCTTTCTTTGATAAAGTTGACCTCACTTAATATAGTTTAGTTTGATATTGTTTGTCCTCTTCTGAGGTGGTGCGTGCCCAAGCTAGTACGTACTGAGAATAAAATTGACAGCAATATTTTTAGATGTTCCTTCCTCCCATCTTCTAGTACTGTGAGTCAACGGGATGTGAACTCATTTTCTAGTGTGTTGCTAGCAGCCGGGAATGACACACGCGTGTGATAATGGCGAACTACTGCTGTCAGGTAGTTGACCGTAACGTGGTCCAATCAACGCTACTTAGCCCTCAATCATGCTAATTCTTAATAGATGAAGTCTCACGTCTTAGGATAGGAATGGGAGTGGTTTACATTGGAGATGCCCTCAGGGAACATGTAAACACCGTCAGAGATAAGGCAAGACATGATTATAAATGATTTTGATCTACTATATCTTGAGATATTCTGATATACTCTATGTCACATGTAGTCACAAAAAGGAGTAGCGTAGGGCGATCACACCAGAAAAGAAAATGAAGGTTGTAGGTTGATGAGTTTACATCCTTTAAACAACATTTGCCTATGATATCGTATCTTTGAGCTTTGGTGATTATGATAACTCACTACTACAGTAAACCTCTATACAGGCGGTCCAGTTAGCCTCTACACAGGCGGTTCCAGAAATCGCTTGTGGTGCACCGCCTGTGATGTAAAACAACATCTCAGACGGTCAATCTAAAACCGCTTGTGATAGACACACATCACAAGCGGTTCCAGCTAAATGAGACGCCTGCGATAGACACACATCACAAGCAGTTTCTAGTTCTAGCCGCTTGTGTTAGACACATACCACAGTCGGTTTTAAATATAGGTCCGACTGTATTTCAATATACAGATTCCAGATTCATATACAGAATTAATATACAAATGATATTCATAACAAATCAATATACAGAATCCAGATTCATACACATCACAAATCACATCCACAGAACGATAACAGTACTAGTATTAGCACCAAACCACAATAAAATACACATCTCAAGTTCCATATACAACTCAACAACTCAACATCTCAAGTTCCATATACAACTGAAATCTCAAGTTCCAAACTAAAGATCTAAACACTGTGTACTAGCGTGTACAAACTTAGTTCTGGGAGGTGTTGTAAATTTCCATTTTTATTGTAGAATAGCCCTTGTTGATGAAGAACTTCACGGCGCATAAAGTAAAACAAGTCTTTTACAACCTTAGCCACGCCGACGGTAACCATATCTCTTTCTAGTCATTCATCATTGATCTTCGATTTAGGAACCTGCAATGAAAGCAAAACGCAAGCAGTGCTAAGAGTAATGTGATGAGCAACAATATAACATAAAAATTGTAACATAGACAATGATAGCGAACTTACATCCTCACGATTGACCATGTAATGGAAGGTGACACGACACCATTCGCATACATAATAACCGCACAGGACAGTACCCGGAGGTTGTTTGTCACCAAATAGAAATAATGATATTGACAAATTAGGCTTGTCCTCTGGATGTTCGCCGCCAAGATCTTTCCAGTAAAAACGGTATGCACTGCATATAAGAATAGCATTGTGAGATTAAGAATACATTTGTTAAGTTGTAAGTACAAGTGTGGAATAATCATACTTCTCTAAAATCTTCAAGAAGTCATTATACGCATCCTTTTCCATTCTCAGTGAGTCGAAGACCACGCCTTTACCATGCTTTGAAAAGATCATGATACAAATGTAGTGGTCACTATATAGACATAGACGAAAACACATGTTAAGATCACGATTTTCATAATTTGTAGTTCAAAACCATGTCGAGAACTTACTTAAAGTGGTGCGGAGCTATTATTAAGTCCTTGTCATGTTATACATGATTATACATGGCTCGTCCAATGTATGCCGCCATTACCTTCATTTTCTTTCTCTGATTCTGTTTGACGGCTTTCTCAAATTCATCATCATCCAAGTCTTTGTATTCTTCTCCATGTCTCCGAACAACTTCTTTGTAGCGAGCTTGGAATATCATCAACAGGTCAAGAAACCCTGTCTTAAGTTGTTTCTTCTTATCATCCATGTATTGCATCCTACGTGTAAAAAGTGTTAATTGTTAGACTCTCGTTTATGTGTGCGTGTACAAAACTAACAAATATGAAAGTTTAGAGGTACTTACAAGCAAAAGAGGGTTAAGTAGTTGGTTTCCATCCTTTGTCGGTGGTACAACGACCACAGATCGTCAAAGAATAAATGCCGCACATGATCTATATTATCTTTGCTCCAAAATGCATCTTCTGGCACAACAAATGTGAAGTCCTCGAGTTTGTATTTATTGCTAGCCAGCATGTACCACTCATGCATTCTAATCTCCGGAGTCGACAACTTAGAAAGTTGCACTGTCGTCAAGAACGGCCTCCCATTCACAAATTGAGGAGGAACATCCTCCTTCTTGTATATCGGGATATTGATTTTAAGATGTAATGATTCTCGAGTATGTATCATTCCATCTTCTTCCCATACTTTGAAATTGTCTATTTGGGACCGTGTGCGTACTCCGCGAGATGATGATTCCGCTTTTGATTGATCTGTCATAACTTTCTTCAATTTTTGCAAGTAGCGTGTCACAGTTTCTGACGGTTTGTTGACATTGTCAGTGGCGATTCGCTGATGAACTTTCTTTGAAGTAGTTGGCCCTTCAACATTGGTGTCAACCTTTGCTTCCTTTCTGATGTCCGCATCAACATTCTGAGGAACAATTTTGTCTACGTCCCCCTCGTCGAGTTCCTTCGCAAGGGGTGATATGATTGTTTCAACGGTTTTTGTGGAGGCAGGTGCTATATTTTCCTGCACCATGGGGTATGGAATGATCGAACTATCTTTTTGTTGCATTGGTGTTAAATTCGGCGTTGGTGACTTATGACGCGATTGACGGCTTGAGATCAGCTCGTCACCCAACTTAATGTCGCGTCGATGCCAAAGGACCAACTCATTGATTGACTCCTGCAAAGTTATGATCCCCTCAACTGGAAACTCTATCTCCCAATCCTCACAACCACTGTCTGTGATCTCTAGAACTTGGACCACATCATAGTGTGGCGGGACAGGATTATACTGGTAGTTAACAAGTCCTGGTTTTATCAAACCAGTAGCAGCCTATTTTGTTTTGGTCCTAGATCGATTCATTGGAATATGAAGACAGCAAGGCTTGTCCTCAACAATATCGTCTACAGGGTACACTACAGAAGAAGTGATTGAGAGCTCTATAGATTACATCAGAGACGGAACAATGATAGGTGTGCCTGTACCTAAACATGAGGGTAAACTATGTGGGAGAGGGAGAATGGGCAGGAAAAACTTTTCGCGTTGAGGATTACAAGCTAGTACATTGTGCTCATGGTAGTGTACTACAACATCTCGCGATAGCCGAGCCTTACATAGAGGAACACCTGGATGAGCTTCGTAAAGAAAATCAGAACCGCCAGAGGACTGGATCATGAGGGAGCACAAACATCATTTCAGCGAATGGTTAATGGACAAAAACATCCCATTCGGAGACTCTTTGGAAGAGAAAACAATGAAGAATTTGGCTTCTGGGCCATCGTGTTTTATGACATCATGGCAAGCATATGACATCAATGGGTACACATTCTACACTAAATCAAAAGACATGAAAAGTGTTGCACAAAATAGCGGTGTTCGTATCGATGCTTTTGACCTATAGGGACAGAAGACAACATATTTTGGATTCATAGAGGAAATATGGGAACTTTATTATGGCCCAAGCATGAAAATACCCTTATTTAAGTGCCAATGGGTACAACATCCCGTGGGGTGATAGTGGATAACTACGGACTCACACTGGTAGACTTAAAGAAAGTATGATATAAAGATGACCCGTGGGTTCTCGTCGAATGTGTTGCACAAGTGTTCTATGTACTCGATCCAGCAGAAGAGAAGATGCATGTAGTTATTTCTGGAAAGCAAAAAAATGTTGGAGTTGAGAATGTGGGAGACGGGGATGAGGAATACAATAAGTATGAAGAGATGTCCGCCTTTAACGGTCCAGAGAGAATCAAGCGTGTGGAAAAGAAAATTGATAAGAACTTAAAGCCATACATGCGGAAAAATGGTAGTTCATGAAAAATTGTATGAATCAAATTGTATTTATTAGCATGTATGATCGACTATGCATTGTGGTTGCCAATTAATTTAAAATCTCTCTAGTTATCTATGTGTGCTATTAAAATTCATTTAAATTGTATTTGCATATTTTTGTTAAAAATTAAAATATTAATATATGATAATCAAATCACAATCGGGTCTAATTGAGAACCTCCTGTGATATGAATCGTGCATCACAGGTGGTTTTTTTATTACGGACCGTTTGTGAAACGAATCGAGCACCACAAGCGGTTGTTATTTCGGACTGCTTGTGATACGAATACATCACAAGCGGTCCGAATAGCCTAGGACATCCCAGGCGGTTTTCTAGCCGAACCGCCTGGGATGTAAAAAGCCTACCGCTTGTATAGAGCCAAATTGTAGTAGTGACTAACAATACTAGTCTAGGACGAAGGGGGGAGGGGGCAAAGTGGGTAATGGCCCCCTCAATTTTTATGACCTTTTATACCCTATATTTATTTACCGTTAAGTATATTAAAAATCGAAGGTTTAGATAGGCTAAAATAGTCATGTTCTAGATTTCCTCGTCGAATTGGTTTAGTTTTCTCAACTCTCGTCCTCCACTCGATCTAATCCTCACATATATTCATCCAGTCTCATTCTTTCCGACACCATCGGAGCCAGAGGCGGACCGAAGGAGGGTAAAGTGGCCTATGTCCCCCACAATTTTTTATAACTTATTATGCCTAATGTTTACTTACTGTATATAAAAACTGAAGGTTTGGGTAGGCTAAAATTGCCCATTTTTCCTGACGCTGTCGCAGCCAATCTGCCATGATGCCCCGTTCCTAACGACGCCTCCTTCCCGACGCACGACGCTGCCTAACCTTGCCCCCTTCCCAATGTCTTGGCTCTCAGCAGGAGACATCGTCTGACCCTGCCCCTTTCTCGATGACCCGCCATTTGAGGAGATCGACATTCGACAATGTACGCATGGCTTTGATTTGGTCAGAAAGAACATAGTTGTATGTTTGGTTCTTTTGTTCATGTAATTTTGTTCCTTTGAACTTATATAGTAAATTGATAGATATGGAACGTTATTTTTATGCAACAGTAGTTTTTACCACCTTGCTTGATTTTGTAAAGTGGTCTTTTGGCCCCCCATGAATTTTGGTCCTGTATCTACCACTGTCTAGGACTAATGTGTATGCTGAAAGATGTTAAAAAGGTTTACATAGGTGAATTTGGCTAGAGAGGTTGAATGCACAAGATGGTCCGACGAAGGGGGGAAAAGCAACAACGTATTATTTGGTGATGATTAGTAAGGTGGCCGAAGGGAGTTAGACTCAAGATGATTCACAGTAAGAGAGCATTGTCATCATATCATTTGGTGTTGAAAGGGAAAAAATGCTATAGGGATATTTCTTCATGTTTTGGTGATTAAGTACCCAACACACCATATTTGATTAATCATCTTGATGTGAGCATGAGAAAAGGTTCTAGCAAAAGAAAATTGAAGACAACAAGTTCAAATGAGATGATTTGAAGGGCCAAAAGTACAACTTTGGACAAACAAGCATAAACACAAGGTTTAAGTGTTTGGATAAGTTGTACTCACCCTATACTATGTTTCTAGTACCTTAGTTTGGCTTCTAACTCTCTTGTGCAAGAAAAGTGACTTTTGGACTTAGTTCTAGACATATTGCAAACACTGCTGAAATGGAGGATAAAAGGTATGATTCTTACACTTAGTCATTTTTTAAGAGCTAACTATGTTTGTCTAAGTCGTAGGGAACCCCTCAAGAAAAGCCAAAATAAGTTGCAGAAGTTAGGCTCAAAAGAGCCTAACTTGGTCTGGTCTGGGGAGCACCAGACCAGTCTGGTGGCGCACTGGACTGGGTTCGTGCCACCCAGCCGAACTCGGGGCTCTCGGGTTTTTCTTTAAAAATCTCCAGACCGTGAGTGTTCGGTCCGGTGCACCGAACCACCTTCTCCAACTGTGAATCATCTAGGCCCCTTAGTGATGTTTTGGTAATTAATGACAACTATTTGTGGACTAACAGTTCTTAGAGAAATAAGAATGCAGGTTGGACCACAAAGAACAGAAAATCTTGGAGACTTATAAGCATTGGTTGTGGATCAAGTGAAGGCAAAGGTATAACATAGGTTTTTGTTTTTGCCGGTCTCCAGGAGTTTAGAGAAGACATTTGACCAGATTAGTAGGCTAGATGGTCGTACTATTAAGAGGGGTCAATGACTTTGGTCTGTGTAAAACTTAGTGCCCCATAGAGCATCAAGTGGTTGCATTTGCATGAGGTCTAACAGCGCTTCCGGTTTCGAGAGTTAAAAAATCTTTTCGAAAGCGTGTTTGAAAAGTTGCTAAGTCATGGGGTTGGCGGACCGTTCGAGCCAAGTGGACGGACCATCCGCGATCTATCTAGAGGGGTCTGAAGTATGTTCACTTTGGACTGGTCCTGTATGTTTGTACTGCGGATCGTTCGGGCCTTGGGGCCGGACCGTCCGCAGTCCTGACCAGAGAGGGTCGCCCTCTGCACAGTCCCTGTATAATTGGGCGAACTGTCCGGCCGGGGTCGGCGGACCGTCCGCAGGTGCCAAATTAGTTTGGGCAGGGACTGTGTGTTTTTGGCACTTGTACTACGGACTATTCGAGGCCTGAGCTCGGACAGTACTAACTCCCAAGTTGTGGACGGTCCGGCCTTGTATGGCGGACAGTCCGCGTGTGTTAGCTCATCGTGGTCAGAGCTCTGGTGCTCCATGTTGCCAGGTTTCAGACGGTCCGGCCAAGGTTGGCGGACTGTCCGAACTTCGCTTTTTCTGACAGCTCTGAAATATTTCAAACGGGAAATCAGTCGTTACTTGTACGGTGGACCGTCCGCATGTGCGCAGAAGTTTTGCTAGTTGCACATAACGGTTAGAAATGTGAAGTGGGCTATAAATAGAAGGGTAGCTCGTGTGTGAGGGCTCTCTTGGCCATTCCTTGCACACTTTGAGCTCATTTGTGATCCTCCCACTCATTCTCTCAAACTCCTTGCTTGAGATTGCATTCTAGTGAGAGATTGAGAGCTCCTAGTGCATTTGCATCCATTGGTGATTCTTGAGGCACTAGGTGGTACACCGAGCAAGCGTCATTGGCTTGTTACTCTTGGAGGTTGCCGCCTCCTAGATGGCTCGGGTGTTGTCTCCGTCGAGCTCTCCAAGAAGATTGTGGAGGAGCCGCGGTGTCGATTGTGAGGGGTTCGCGCCTACCTCGCCGGAGCGGCAAAGGCGACGCTAGTGGAAACAAGGTATTGAAAGATTTCTTGTCCACTTGGCTCAAAGATCAAGCCGCGTCTTGATAGAGGAGCAAGTGAGAGCTTGAAGTCCACCACAACGTGGATTAGGGGTGATCGGCAAATCACCAATACCACGGGATAAAATCTGGTGTCTTTCTCTTCTCGCATTACTTATTACCGTGCAAGTAATTAGTATTTCGTGTACTGTCTCTCTTGTATACAATTACCATAGTTGTTTCTCATAGATTGCTTACTTTTTGTCACTAGAGAATTTATACCTCTTATCATATTGATTAAATTTCTCTAGTGTTTTTATTTTAGTCAAAACCGTCTATTCACCCTCCCTCTAGCCGGTGTCCTAGATCCTACACCAACGGCTACCTCGGAAACCAACGGCTACATGATGTCACTAGAGCAGTTCGGTGCCCACTAGGTTTGGAAACTGGTCAATCAGATCCCCGGGGGCTACAAGACTCGATCTAGTGCCCCCACAGAATGCAGAATTTCAGTAGTTTTGACAAGGAAGGAGCAACGGCTCGTCGGCTCCTAGGCTCCTTGGGGCTATAAAAGGGACCCCTAGGTGCCTTCATTGAGTAACCAAGCATCTCAAGAGCACACCAACACTCTGACACTTTGCGACCGCACCTTCTAGTGATTTGAGAGATATTCGAGCATCAGTTTTGAGCTATTCTTGTGTGATCTTGTACTCGCACTCTTGTCTTTGCTTCTTGTGTGTGTCTCGCTGTGTTGTGCTTTTATGTGCATGTTCTTTCTCCCTCCTTACTCCAAGTTTTGATTGTGATCACTCTGTAAGGCTATGAGAGACTCCAAGTTGTGGAGATTTCTCACAAACGAGAAACTGGTATAAGGAAGAAACTATGGCACATAAGTTTGATCTTTGGATCACTTGGGAGGTTTTGATTGCAACCCAGGTCCAAAGGAGGACACTGGAATGCGGAGGTAGGCTTTGGCCGAACCATGGGATAAATTGTTGTGTCCATTGTCTCATTTACTTTACTACGATATTTCCTTCTTCCTAAGTTCTCTATTCTCACTTGTGAAATTACTTTAAGTTTAATTCCTTGATAGAGCAATCAAGTGAAGGGAACTTTTCTCTCTTCTCCCTGTCCCAAACTTGGTTTAGTTTGCACTAACTCTAAGTATTAGACCAAGTTTATGTGTTTTAAGTCGTATTTTGCATGATCATCTATTCAACCCCCCTCTCTCTCTAGGTGCTCTCAAGTGTTTAGAGAAGATGGAGTGTGTATGGGTAGGGTTATTTAAGGATGGCTTTGGGAAGCAAAGAGTTTCTAGTTCCTTTGGTTTTGGTTACTAGGTGTGCTGCTTAGCACTTTTTCTTTTTCTTTTCAGGTTTTTGGGTGGCGTTTTCGAGGGGCTTTTTGGCGGGATTCAATGCTTATAAGTGTGTTCCCCTATTCCTTCTTAATAAATCTTGGGTGTGGAAATTCTCTTGCCATGTCTTCCAAAAAATAGTCTAGGTGCATCTTTTGCAAGCAACAGATGATCTAGTGCTCAAGATTGTACTGTAGAGTTTTTCAACTACTAGTTGAGGTGGATTGGGCTATATATATGGAGTTGCCCACTTGTTTGAGGTGTTGGAGTGCATTAAGTCTATCGCAAGTTAGAACACATGTTTCTACACTTTTTCCACCTTCTTAAGACATTGAATATCACATTCATGTCTAAGATATAATCTGCAGTGCATCCTTATGAGAGTTAGACCTTAGAGTTTGAGACCTTTGGGTGATACAATTGTGGTGCCGAGGAAAGAAATAATATTTGTTTTTGCTAGGATATATAACACTTAGTGACAAGGTAGCGAATACAAAGAGAAATCTGATGTTAGGGAGAGAAAGTTGATGATCATCAAATTCTTAGTAATCTAGACCTTCAAATGTAGGAGAAAGTATTTTCCTACATCTCTGGTACTTGCTAGTAGCTGTTGATTTATTTGTCTTACTATGGGAATGGATCTTCCTTGAGTAACCACCATCTCACACCTATGGTGCCTCCCTTCTACAGTGCCCCATTGCCTAGGAAGTGGTAGGCATGGGGAAGACAAAAGCAAGTGCTTGAGTGGATGATGTGGAGAAGAGAAATTGGGAAGGTCATTATGAAATGGATAGGGACCTAAAGTAACAACTTGAATTTCTCTCAAGGGGTGGGATTTGTAGATGAATTACAATTCCTAGGCTAGATGCAGGTTCAAGTTCAATGATGGTAGTCACTGGTATTCCAAAGCATTTATAACCAGAAGCATCAACAATGGTGAATCACAAGAAGAATCTGAAAATGCATCTACTAGTAGCATTTGAGAACAACACAACCCAAAATGGTCAACTCCTTATAAACATATCATATAGGAGGTTCCTGGAGAAGGATGAGGAGTGCAACTCCAAGCCACAATGAAAGACAAAACAAATCCTAGGTGCCATGGAAGGTTTATAATGGAGCATGGAGGTTTGTAAGGAAGTAGAGCAAGTGATGTAACAAGTGAAATTTCGAGCGAGATGAAGGAAATAAACTCTTGGGTTGGTCCAATCATCCAATCCGAACATAAGATATAGAGTTCTTTTCTCATTCTTACACTCTTTTGTTATCATATCTAATGCATATCCCCTAGTATATTCCTATTGATGGCTCTAGTGGCCTTTTGCTAGGGTTTGGGACCAGAGGATGGAGGTGTTACCCATGTGTAGAGAAGTGGTCCAATGGTTTGGCTCCAAGGGTGAGCATCTTTGTGGGTGGATGAACACAAGTTTGATGTTAGATCATTTGTAGAGATAGTGAAGAAAACATGGAGTGGAGCGTTGACTGTAAAATGGTCATAGTTTTGCATATCAAAACCACCATTAACATACCTTACAGTAAAATGAAATGAACATATTTTATTAAATAACAAGATCCACTTGTACATGGAGTAGGACAAAGAAAAAGGAGAAGTTGGAGTTAGTGGGTCCATGCTAGGGAGTTTATCCACCACCCTACTAGGCCCCACTGCCTCCAATCTTGTGTGGAGCCATGAAACACATTTTTAAGTGATTTCCACCCTTGTATACACTTTATGTTTTTTTATATAGCTTACACACAATTCACAAGTATTGAAGTACAGGGATGAGGGTGTGATGAACTTTAGTACCAGTCCATTTTTAGAACTGATACTAAAGATATATCTGCATATTAGTATCAGTTGTTGTCTTCAATCAGTACTAAAGATATGATATTAGTATCGGTTGAAACCACCATTCAGTACTAACTAGCTGAATGTCCATGCATTGCAACAGGAATATATAATACTAGTTGTCGGCGTTTCGGACCCGCGAGGATTGTCAACCGACCAGTGAATTTATTGTTGCATGCCCCTGCCCAGATGGGTTGATGCAAGATGGAACACAAGAGAGGGGATGAGGCTTATATTATCTTGCACCAGGGTGCTCGTAGTAGGGGTTACAAGCGTCACGAGAGAGCGAGGGCGAGAGCTAGAGCGAGAGTGGGAGAGAGAGGGAGTCTAGCCCTGAGGTGAGGCGTTTGAGTTAGCCTTCACTGCGTCTCTCCTACCCCACCTGCCTCTCTTTGCTTGCCCTGTCCTTGCGTTCCTGCGTATGCGTCCCTCTGTGTGAACGTGCCTTAGGAAGGCCCTGTGGGGGACAGATATCCCCTGGATCCACTAGAAGGATAAAAGACCTCACGAAAGGCCCAAGGGCCCAATAAATCGTAAGGTCACTCCTTCATGGGCCTGGGGAGGAGCGACCAGTGAAGCAAATCGACATAAGGCCGGGTTGATGCAAGCCCGGATGGCCCCACAGTGTCGAGCAAACGATCGCAACAGAAGATCCGACTTTTTTGCGCTGGAGCCCCGTACGATGTAACCAGGCGAGGATAAGTCGGCAGAATCATAGGAAGATAGATAAAAACGGTTCACTATCTTTTAGGTGCATATCCACATGTATTGCCTCACGGTCGAATATATAAGGCCTAGGGGGCACCCCTTCAGAACGATCGATCCCACTACTCAGCCACCCACCTCAACTCTTTATGAGAACTACCTTGTAACCCACTACACAAAGCAAACTCGCCAGGACGTAGGGTGTTACGCATCTCAAAGCGGCCCGAACCTGTAAACATTGTCCATTGTTCCTCGTGCACCGGACACGAACCATTTAGCTACAGTCGGCGACACCGTCCTACTCCTAAAACACCTTGAGGGGCAACCCCGGGTGTGCGGTCAGACCCAAAACACCGACAGCTGGCGCGCCAGGTAGGGGGTGTGTCGCCGATCCAAGCTAGCTCAATGGCCATCACCTTCTACAGCAAGATCACCCTCCGACCCGGATCCGTATTCTGCTTTGGAACGATCTCGTCCATAGCAGATGAAGAGGGAACTCTACACCGCATTGCAGATCCGCCGGAAAAGAAGTCTCCTCCAACAAACTCCGAAAATATCGGAGAGGCGCAACCTCCAGCTTTCCGCAAAAAGATCGCCTTCAGAAAGCCAGAGGCCGAGGGCCCGCTGACCCGGAGAACTCCACTGTCTACTTCCCCGACGAAAGAATGGACACAGATCGCAAGGAAGAAAGAGACCGGGAGGAAGCAAGTCGTTCTTTCCATTCCTCCGCCCTCAAAGGAGAACGGGAAGAAGATCGCCACGACCTCCGCACCATTCTACCCCGACATCCTCTTCATCGGAAGAGTGGAGTCGCCCCCCGTCTCCGACGACGAGCCGACCGCACCCGAAGAAGAACCACCTCAGCGGGAATCCCGCCGACGGAGAAACCGGCGCCGAAACATTCGGCGACATCATGAGGCCGGAGAACGGGATCTGGAGCAACCTATTTCGCGGGACGAGGTCTCGGAGATAGGAGAAACTCCGGAGGAACGCGTCTTCAGAGAACGAAGGAATTCCCACCGACGTGATCGCCGACGAGCTCAGGAACAAGCCGAGCAGGACGCAAGGCAGCGCCGGGAAAATCCACTCTTCGGGCGCAACCTAAATCCCAACTTCGCCCGAGCCATGAACACGCCGAGTGAAGTCGGAGGGGTACTAGCTCGGATAGCTGATGGACTCCCTCGAACTCCCGACGCCGAGGGCTATCGACGACTGTTCACCCAGGCAGCCAACCATCTTCTACCGCTCGCTCACCCGCCGAACGATCTACGACACGCCATCAACAGTCGCTGGGACGCGCAAAGCTCCATCAACGCTTCGCGTGAACGACGGCATGAGAACGAGATCCGCCGCTGGGAGGAGTACGACAGGGATCATGGCATCCCAGCTCGGAGTCAGGCAACCAGAACTGAGTCAGCAACGGCCTCGACTGGCGGTACTACCCGGGGTCGGTCGAGGAATCGCAACGACTACTCCCCTCCCCAGGACAGACATCATCCCTGACGACAGGAGGACACGTGTGGAGTGACAGCCCTTACTCCACGCCTTAGGGCCATTCAGTGGCCCCCTAACTTCAAGGTATCCAATGTCGACAAATATGAACCTAAGCAGGATCCAGGAGGCTGGCTGGCCATCTACGCCACTGCCGCCCGAGCCGCCGGGGCACCCGAGGACGTGATGACTGCGTACTTACCCATTGTCCTCGGGCAAGACGCACTACAATGGCTGCGACATCTACCTCGACACTGCATCGACGACTAGAGCGACTTCAGTCGATGCTTCACCGCCAACTTTCAGTCCCTCTCCGACAAACCAGCGCAACCATGGGACCTCAAATCCATCAAGCGTCGGGGGGACGAAACTCTCCGGTCGTACCTCAAAAGGTTCCAGACCATGAGAAATCGTATCCCCGAGGTCACGGAGGCGGCCGTGATCGAGGACTTCTACAGAGGATCCAATGACTCAGCCTTCGTCCGAGCCATACTACAGAAAGTGCCGACTACTTCCGAGCAGTTGTTCTGGTACCACAAGGACATGTGCCACACCCTGCGGAACTGCAGGGACTTCAAGCACTCCATCGGACACGACCGACCCTTCCAACCTCTACCTCCTCCTCCGTCGCGGGGAGGACCAGAAGAACCACGACAACCCCAGCAGCAGGAGGAGGGGGAAGGAGGAGCCTTCCCACGCGTCGACAGGGAGGTCAACGTCATCTTCGGCGGACACGGATCGCAGGAGAACAGAAGACAACAAAAGCTCAACGATCGCCAGATATTGGTGGCGACCACCGGTCCTCCCGCTCCGTACCGGTGGTCGGAGCAACCGATTACCTTTACTCGGGCAGATCAATGGCTCAACTTCGACCACCCAGGCAAGTACCCGCTCCTCGTCGATCCGGTGATCCGAGAGAGCAGGGTGAAGAAGGTGTTAGTGGACGGGGGAAGCAGCATCAACGTCACCTTCCCTCGGACACTCCAAGGCTTGGGAGTTCACCTCAAAGAACTCCGCGAGTCGGACACTCCTTTCTTCGGCATCGTGCCGACCGAAGGGGAATACCCGCTGGGCCACATCTACATGCCCGTCACCTTCGGAACTCCGGAGAATTACAGAACCGAGTTCCTGAGGTTCGAAGTAGCAAACTTCGAATGTGGGTACAACGCCATCATCGGGAGGCCGGGATTGGCAAAATTCATGGCCATCCCGCATTACACATACATGATACTGAAGATGCCAGGGCCACAAGGAATCATAACTGTGCGCGCTGACTTCCAAGGCGCCGCAGAATGTTTCCGAGTGGCCATCCAAGCAGCCCTCACCACCAAACTGTCGGTGACTTCTTCAGCGCAGGCGAACTCTAAGCCTGAGGAAGACCTTACAGCACCGGCGAACGAAGCTCAAGTCGCGACCTCTATGCGGCCGACTGAAGAAACTAAAAGGATCAACCTGGGGTTTGCTGATGAACGCAAGACTGCCATCATCAACTCCAGCCTGGACGATAAATAGGAAGGCGTGCTCGTCCGGTTTCTACAAGACAACCGGGACGTATTCGCATGGCAACCTACGGATATGCCGAGAGTCCCGAGAGAACTGGCCGAGCACAAACTGAAGGTCTACCCCTAGGCAAGGCTGATCCGGCAAAAATTACGTCGCTTCACGCTCGACAAAAGAGAGGCCATTCGTGCTGAGTTGGCTCGCTTGGTCGCGGCCGGATTTATTAGAGAGGTGTCACATCCCGAGTGGTTAGCCAACCCAGTTCTTGTACTCAAAAAGAATAAAGTGGATTGGCGCATGTGCGTCGACTATACAGATCTCAACAAACATTGTCCAAAGGATCCCTTCGGGCTCCCTAGGATAGATCAGGTGGTAGACTCCACCGCTGGATGTTCTGTGCTATCTTTTCTGGACTGCTATTCCGGATATCATCAGATCAGTTTGGCAAAGGAAGACGAGGAAAAAACAGCGTTCATCACTCCATTCGGTGCTTTCTGCTATACCTCCATGTCGTTTGGCCTCAAAAACGCTGGAGCGACTTATCAGAGAGCCATTCAAACATGCTTAGCCGATCACTGGGGCAAGCGTGTGGAAGCCTACTGAAAGGGAAATGTGCCCTTGGGCCATTTCTAAAGTATTTTGGTGATTGAGTGCCAACACAAGTGCTTAAATGTGAATCTATGCCCATGGATGAACAAAGTGCAAATCAAGAGCAAAGGTATGTTTCCAAGTCTTAGTACATTGGTTTTGTGTACTAATATACTTGTCTAAGTATCAGAAACAGAAAGAAGAAGAGAAGAGAAGAGAAGAGTTGGCTGTGTACAGCCAAGAGGCTGTTTCGGTCTGGGGCACCGGACAGTGTCCGGTGCGCCAGGCTGCCTCGAGCGAAGTGGCCGCTCTCGGGAATTTGCCGACGTCGTACGGCTAAAATTCACCGGACTGTCCGGTGTGCACCGGACTGTCCGGTGAGCCAACGGTCGGCCGAGCCAACGGTCGGACGCACGATCTGCGCGGGACACGTGGCCGAGCCAACGGCTAGAAGGGGGCACCGGACTGTCCGGTGTGCACCGGACATGTCCGGTGCGCCAACGGCTCCAAGTCTGCCAACGGTCGGCTTCGCCAATAAAGGAAGGAAATCGGGCACCGGACACTGTCCGGTGTACACCGGACTGTCCGGTGCACCCGACGACAGAAGGCAAGGATGGCCTTCCAGATTTGTTCTCAACGGCTCCTAGCTGCCTTGGGGCTATAAAAGGGACCCCTAGGCGCATGGAGGAGAACACCAAGCAACTTTAGAGCATTCTTGATCATCCACACTCAGTCTTTGCGCATTCGTTTGTCATTCTCAGTGATTCGAGCTCCGTTCTAGTGAGAACTTTGAGATAGTCTTTTGAGCTCGATTCTTGGCCGTGTGTGTGCGCATTTTGCTGTGGATTTGTGTGTGTTGCTTCCCTTCCTTACTCCGTGATTCTTTGTGAACATCAAAAGTGTAAGGGCGAGAGGCTCCAAGTTGTGGAGATTCCTCGCGAACGGGATAAGAAAAGAAAAGCATAACACTGTGGTATTCAAGTTGATCATTGGATCACTTGAGAGGAGTTGAGTGCAACTCTCGTCCGTTGGGACGCCACAACGTGGAGTAGGCAAGTTTTGTACTTGGCCGAACCACGGGATAAATCACTGTGTCTTCTCTGTGTTGAATTCTTTGTGATTATCGTATTGTGCAAGACCTTCTCTCTAGCCACTTGGCGATTATTGTGCTAACACTTAACAAGTTTTTGTGGCTATAAGTTTAAGTTTCACAGGATCACCTATTCACCCCCCCTCTAGGTGCTCTCAATTGGTATCGGAGCCGTTCTCTTCAAGAAGGGACTAATCGCCCGAAGAGATGGATCCTAAGGGGAAGGGAATCGTGATCAACGACAAGGAGAAGGAGTCCTTCGTCAACGAGCCGAAGGATGACAAGCCTACTGACTTGGGCTCGGGACACAAGCGCAAAGATGGGAAGAAGAAGAAGACAAGGCGCATCAAGGAGATCGTCTACTACGACGATAGCGATGAGTCTACTTCTTCCCAAAAGGACGACGACAACAACTACAGGAAGACGGTCAATTCGAACTTTTCATTTGATTATTCTCGTATTCCACATAGTTCGAATTCGCATTTGCTTTCCATTCCTCTCGGCAAACCTCCACACTTCGATGGGGAAGACTACGGATTTTGGAGTCACAAAATGCGTAGTCACTTATTCTCTCTCCATCCAAGCATATGGGAGATTGTAGAGAATGGAATGAAATTTGATAGCTCGGATAGCCCTATGCTTATAAATGAACAAATCCATAGAAATGCACAAGCTACTACTGTTCTATTAGCATCTTTGTGCAGGGAAGAGTACAATAAGGTGAGCGGCTTGGACAACGCGAAGCAGATATGGGACACCCTCAAAATCTCTCACGAGGGGAACGACATCACCATGCTCACTAAAATGGAGTTGGTGGAGGGCGAGCTTGGACGATTCGCAATGATAAGGGGAGAGGAGCCAACCCAAACTTACAACCGGCTCAAGACCCTTATCAACAAAATAAGGAGCTACGGAAGCACTTGATGGACGGACCACGACGTCGTTCGCCTAATGCTAAGGTCCTTTACCGTTCTTGATCCTCATCTTGTAAACAATATTCGTGAGAATCCCAGGTACACGATGATGACGCCCGAGGAGGTACTCGGAAAATTCGTAAGCGGGCGGATGATGATCAAGGAGGCGAGATACGTCAACGACACTCTAAACGGTCCAATCAATGAGCCTCAACCTCTTGCTCTCAAAGCAACAAGAAGCAAGGAAACGCTACCTAGCAAGGTGGCACAAATTGAGGCGGCCGGACTTAATGATGAAGAGATGGCTCTCATCATCAAGAGATTCAAGACGGCACTAAAAGGCCGCAAGGGGCAACCAAGCAAGACCAAGACAAAGGGGAAACACTCATGCTTCAAATGTGGTAAGCTTGGTCATTTTATTGCTAACTGTCCCGACAATGATAGTGATCAGGAACAAGGGAACAAAAGGGAGAAGAAGAAGAACTATAAGAAGGCAAAGGGCGAGGCGCATCTAGGCAAGGAGTGGGACTCGGATTGCTCCTCTTCCGACTCCGACAATGAAGGACTAGCCGCCACCGCCTTCAACAAGTCATCCCTCTTCCCCAACGAGCGTCACACATGCCTTATGGCAAGGGAGAAGAAGGTGAGTACTCAAGACTCCACTTATGCTTCTTCTAGTGATGATGAGTCCAGTGATGATGATGACATAGACTATTCTTGCTTATTCAAGGGCTTAGATAGATCTAAGATAGATAAGATAAATGAACTCATTGATGCCTTGAATGATAAGAATAGTCTATTAGAAAAGCAAGAGGACCTTTTATATGAAGAACATGATAAGTTTGTAGAAGCATAAAAATCACTTGCTTTAGAGATTAAGAGAAATGAAATGCTTTCTTGTGAGTTGTCTACATGTCATGATTCAATTTCTAGTTTAAAAAGCATAAATGATGATTTAAATGCTAAGCTAGAAAAATCTAGTAAATCTACATCTTGTGTAGAACATGTTGTGATTTGCACTAGGTGTAAAGATTTTGACATTGATGCTTGTAGTGAACACCTAGTTTCAATTTCCAAGCTTAATGATGAGTTGGCCAGTCTTAATGCTCAACTTAAGACTAGCAAGAATGATTTTGATAAGCTAAAATTTGCAAGGGATGCCTACACGATTGGTAGACACCCCTCAATTAAGGATGGACTTGGCTTCAAGAGGGAAGCCAAGAACTTAACAAGCCATAAAGCTCCTATCTCCGCCAAAGAGAAAGGGAAGGCCCCTATGGCTAGGAGTGTGCAAAAGAACCATGCGTTTATGTACCATGATAAGAGACAAACTAGAAATGCTTATAGGAATTATAATGCTTATGATGATTTTAACTCTCATGCCATGTTTGCTTCTAGTTCTTCCTATGTGCATGGTAGAAATATGTCTAGGAGAAATGCTATTCATCATGTGCCTAGAAAGAATATTATTCATACTCCTAGGAAAGTAGTGAATGAACCTTCTACAATTTATTGTACGTTAAATGCTTCCTTTGCTATTTGTAGAAAGGATAGGAAAATAGTTGCTAGGAAGTTAGGGGCAAAATGCAAGGGAGACAAAACTTGCATTTGGGTCCCTAAGGATATTTGCACTAACCTTGTAGGACCCAACATGAGTTGGGTACCTAAGACCCAAGCCTAAATTTGCCTTGCAGGTTTATGCATCCGGAGGTTCAAGCTGGATTATCGACAGCGGATGCACAAACCATATGACGGGGGAGAAGAAGATGTTCACCTCCTACGTCAAGAATAAGGACTCCCAAGATTCAATTATTTTCGGTGATGGGAATCAAGGCAAGGTAAAAGGGTTAGGTAAAATTGCAATTTCTAATGAGCACTCTATCTCTAATGTGTTTTTAGTAGAGACTCTTGGATATAATTTGCTATCGGTTAGTCAATTATGCAATATGGGATATAACTGTCTATTTACAAATGTAGATGTGTCTGTCTTTAGAAGAAGTGATGGTTCACTAGCTTTTAAGGGTGTACTAGACGGCAAGCTTTACTTAGTTGATTTTGCAAAAGAAGAGGCCGGTCTAGATGCATGCTTAATGGCTAAGACTTGCATGGGCTGGCTGTGGCATCGCCGCTTAGCACATGTGGGGATGAAGAACCTTCACAAGCTTCTAAAGGGAGAACACGTGATAGGTCTAACCAATGTTCATTTCGAAAAAGATAGACCTTGTGCAGCTTGTCAAGCAGGGAAACAGGTGGGAGGCACTCATCACACCAAAAATGTGATGACAACATCAAGACCCCTGGAGCTGCTACATATGGACCTCTTCGGACCCGTCGCCTATCTGAGCATAGGAGGAAGTAAGTATGGTCTAGTTATCGTTGATGACTTTTCCCGCTTCACTTGGGTGTTCTTTTTGCAGGATAAGTCTGAAACCAAAGGGACCCTCAAGCGCTTCATCAGGAGAGCTCAAAATGAGTTTGAGCTCAAGGTGAAGAAGATAAGGAGCGACAACGGGTCCGAGTTCAAGAACCTTCAAGTGGAGGAATTTCTTGAGGAGGAGGGGATCAAGCACGAGTTCTCCGCTCCCTACACACCTCAGCAAAATGGTGTGGTAGAGAGGAAGAACAGGACGCTCATCGATATGGCGAGGACGATGCTTGGAGAATTCAAGACCCCCGAGTGCTTTTGGTCGGAAGCCGTGAACACGGCTTGCCACGCCATCAACAGGGTCTACCTTCATCGCCTCCTCAAGAAGACTTCATATGAGCTACTAACCGGTAACAAACCCAATGTATCGTACTTTCGTGTATTTGGGAGTAAATGCTACATTCTAGTGAAGAAGGGTAGAAATTCTAAGTTTGCTCCCAAAGCTGTAGAAGGGTTTTTGTTAGGTTATGACTCAAATACAAAGGCGTATAGAGTCTTCAACAAATCATCGGGTTTGGTTGAAGTCTCTAGCAACGTTGTATTTGATGAGACTAATGGCTCTCCAAGAGAGCAAGTTGTTGATTGTGATGATGTAGATGAAGAAGATGTTCCGACAGCCGCTATACGAACCATGGCGATTGGAGAAGTGTGGCCACAGGAACAAGATGAACGAGATCAACCTTCTTCCTCAACTATGGTACATCCCCCAACCGAAGATGACGAACAGGTACCTCAAGTGGAGGCGCTTGATCAAGGGGGAGCACAAGATGATCAAGTGATGGAGGAAGAAGCGCAACCGGCACCTCCGACCCAAGTTCGAGCGATGATTCAAAGGGATCATCCCGTCGACCAAATTCTGGGTGATATTAGCAAGGGAGTAACTACTCGATCTCGATTAGTTAATTTTTGTGAGCATTACTCCTTTGTCTCTTCTATTGAGCCTTTCAGGGTAGAAGAGGCCTTGCTAGATCCGGATTGGGTATTGGCCATGCAGGAGGAACTCAACAACTTCAAGCGCAATGAAGTTTGGACACTGGTGCCTCGTCCTAAGCAAAATGTTGTGGGAACCAAGTGGGTGTTTCGCAACAAACAAGACGAGCACGGAGTGGTGACAAGGAACAAGGCTCGACTTGTGGCAAAAGGTTATGCCCAAGTCGCAGGTTTGGACTTTGAGGAGACCTTTGCTCCTGTGGCTAGGCTAGAATCAATTCGTATCTTGCTAGCATATGCCGCTCACCATTCTTTCAGGTTGTACCAAATGGATGTGAAGAGCACTTTCCTCAACGGGCCAATCAAGGAGGAGGTGTACATGGAGCAACCCCCTGGCTTCGAGGATGAACGGTACCCCGACCACGTGTTTAAGCTCTCTAAGGCGCTCTATGGACTTAAGCAAGCCCCAAGAGCATGGTATGAATGCCTTAGAGACTTTCTAATTGTTAATGCTTTCAAGGTTGGGAAAGCCGATCCGACTCTTTTTACTAAGACATGTGATGGTGATTTGTTTGTGTGCCAAATTTATGTCGATGACATAATATTTGGTTCTACTAACCAAAAGTCTTGTGAAGAGTTTAGCAGGGTGATGACGCAAAAATTAGAGATGTCGATGATGGGCGAGTTGAACTACTTCCTTGGGTTCCAAGTGAAGCAACTCAAGGACGGCACCTTCATCTCCCAAACGAAGTACACGCAAGACTTGCTGAAGCGGTTTGGGATGAAGGAAGCCAAGCCCGCAAAGACTCCGATGGGGACCGACGGACACATCGACCTCAACAAAGGAGGTAAGTCCGTTGATCAAAAAGCATACCGGTCAATGATAGGGTCTTTACTTTATTTATGTGCTAGTAGACCGGATATTATGCTTAGCGTATGCATGTGTGCTAGATTTCAATCCGATCCTAAGGAGTGTCACTTAGTGGCGGTGAAGCGAATTCTTAGATATTTGGTTGCTACGCCTTGCTTCGGGCTCTGGTATCCAAAGGGGTCTACCTTTGACTTGGTTGGATACTCAGATTCCGACTATGCTGGATGTAAGGTCGATAGGAAGAGTACATCGGGGACGTGCCAATTCTTAGGAAGGTCCCTGGTGTCGTGGAACTCTAAGAAACAAACTTCCGTTGCCCTATCCACCGCAGAGGCCGAGTATGTTGCCGCAGGACAGTGTTGCGCGCAACTACTTTGGATGAGGCAAACCCTCCGGGACTTTGGCTACAATCTGAGCAAAGTCCCACTCCTATGTGACAATGAGAGTGCTATCCGCATGGCGGAAAATCCTGTTGAACACAGCCGCACAAAGCACATTGACATCCGGCATCACTTTTTGAGAGACCACCAGCAAAAGGAAGATATCGAAGTGTTTCATGTTAGCACCGAGAACCAGCTAGCCGATATCTTTACCAAGCCTCTAGATGAGAAGACCTTTTGCAGGTTGCGTAGTGAGCTAAATGTCTTAGATTCGCGGAACTTGGATTGAATTGTAGCATACATATGTTTATGCCTTTGATCATGTTCATTCTGCATTTTGTTGCTTATTATGGTGCTCAAGTTGTACAAACACTCCCTGGACCTCACAAGTCCGTTGCAAAGTGATGCACATGTTTAGGGGGAGATATGTTACAACTTGACCCTTTGAAGACTAACCATGTGCTTGAGTTTGATGATTTAGTCTCGAAGATGGATTGAAAGGGAAAAAGGTGTACTTGGACCATGAAAGACTTCCACTGCACTCCGATGAGAGGGTAACTTATTCCAAGTTCATCTTTAGACTCTTATTGCCTATTTGCTCTTAATTGAAGATTTTGGTGAGGCAATGGGGTTAAAGGGCCAAGATTGATCCCGTTTTGGTGCTTGATGCCAAAGGGGGAGAAAATAAAGGCCAAAGCAATAGATGGATCAGCTACCACTTGAGAAACTTTGAAAATAGTAGAATAGAGCTTTTGGTTTGTCAAAACTCTTGCATTATCTCTTTTGTCAAAAGTTGGCTTCTTGTGGGGAGAAGTGTTGATTATGGGAAATAGGGGGAGTTTTTGAAATCTTTGATCAATCTCTTTTGGAATGACTCTCTTTATGCTTCAACATGTGTGTTTGACTTAGAGATAGAGATTTGAGTTTGATTTGCAAAAACAAACCAAGTGGTGGCAAAGGATGATCCATATATGCCAAAATTGAATCAAAATAAATTTGAGTTTTATTTGAAGTGATTTTGCACTTGTTCTAGTTGCTTTATGTTGTGTTGGCATAAATCACCAAAAAGGGGGAGATTGAAAGGGAAATGTGCCCTTGGGCCATTTCTAAAGTATTTTGGTGATTGAGTGCCAACACAAGTGCTTAAATGTGAATCTATGCCCATGGATGAACAAAGTGCAAATCAAGAGCAAAGGTATGTTTCCAAGTCTTAGTACATTGGTTTTGTGTACTAATATACTTGTCTAAGTATCAGAAACAGAAAGAAGAAGAGAAGAGAAGAGTTGGCTGTGTACAACCAAGAGGCTGTTTCGGTCTGGGGCACCGGACTGTCCGGTGGTGCACCGGACAGTGTCCGGTGCGCCAGGTTGCCTCGAGCGAAGTGGCCGCTCTCGGGAATTTGCCGACGGCGCACGGCTAAAATTCACCGGACTGTCCGGTGTGCACCGGACTGTCCGGTGAGCCAACAGTCGGCCGGGCCAACGGTCGGACGCGCGATCTGCGCGGGACACGTGGCCGAGCCAACGGCTAGAAGGGGGCACCGGACTGTCCGGTGTGCACCGGACATGTCCGGTGCGCCAACGGCTCCAAGTCTGCCAACGGTCAGCTTCGCCAATAAAGGAAGGAAATCGGGCACCGGACACTGTCCGGTGCACCCGACGACAGAAGGCAAGGATGGCCTTCCAGATTTGTTCTCAACGGCTCCTAGCTGCCTTGGGGCTATAAAAGGGACCCCTAGGCGCATGGAGGAGAACACCAAGCAACTTTAGAGCATTCTTGATCATCCACACTCAGTCTTTGCGCATTCGTTTGTCATTCTCAGTGATTCGAGCTCCGTTCTAGTGAGAACTTTGAGATAGTCTTTTGAGCTCGATTCTTGGCCGTGTGTGTGCACATTTTTCTGTGGATTTGTGTGTGTTGCTTCCCTTCCTTACTCCGTGATTCTTTGTGAACATCAAAAGTGTAAGGGCGAGAGGCTCCAAGTTGTGGAGATTCCTCGCGAACGGGATAAGAAAAGAAAAGCATAACACTGTGGTATTCAAGTTGATCATTGGATCACTTGAGAGGAGTTGAGTGCAACTCTCGTCCGTTGGGACGCCACAACGTGGAGTAGGCAAGTTTTGTACTTGGCCGAACCACGGGATAAATCACTGTGTCTTCTCTGTGTTGAATTCTTTGTGATTATCGTATTGTGCAAGACCTTCTCTCTAGCCACTTGGCGATTATTGTGCTAACACTTAACAAGTTTTTGTGGCTATAAGTTTAAGTTTCACAGGATCACCTATTCACCCCCCCTCTAGGTGCTCTCACCTACGTGGATGACGTAGTAATCAAAACAGAGAACTCAGAAAACTTCATCGAAGACTTACAGCTGGTTTTCAACAGTCTACGGCGATATCGATGGAAGCTTAATCCCAAAAAATGTGTCTTTGGGGTACCGGCAGGGAAGCTACTCGGATTTATTGTCAGCCACCGGGGAATTGAAGCTAACCCGGATAAGATTGAAGCTATCATGAAAATGGAAGCTCCACGATCACAAAAGAAGGTTCAGCGACTTACCGGATGTATGGCAGCCCTGAGCAGATTTATATCCAGGCTGGGAGAAAAAGGTTTACCATTCTACAAGCTACTCAAGAAGGTGGACAAGTTTCAGTGGACTTCAGAAGCACAGGAAGCCCTAGATGCACTGAAGAAATTCTTGACAACCCCACCAGTACTGAAACCACCGCGGCGAGCCACATCAACTCAACCAGCTGAAGATCTGCTGTTGTATATCTCTTGCACGACTCACGTGGTAAGCACCGCGTTGGTAGTTGAGCGAGCAGAAGAAGGACATGCCTACCCAGTGCAGCATCTTGTTTATTTCATCAGTGAAGTTCTGGGTCCCTCGAAGAAAAAGTATCCTCAAGTTTAGAAGCTATTATACGTAGTACTTCTAACTGCCCGCAAGCTACGTCACTACTTTGACGACCACAAAGTCATAGTAGTCACTGGTTTTCCGATAGGGGAAATCCTTCACAACAAGGAAGCCATTGGCCGAATAGCCAAGTGGGCCTGCGAACTGGGATCTCATGACATCGAATTTCGACCTCGCACTGCCATTAAAACCCAAGCATTGGTTGACTTCGTATCAGAATGGACTGAACAACAAGTACCAGAAAACCCAGAAACTGCAGAAGTATGGCGGATGTATTTTGATGGCTCGCTGAAGCTGTAGGGAGCAGGCGCGGGAATTCTCTTCATCGCACCTGGAGGCGAGCACCTCAAGTATGCCCTCTAGTTGTTATTTCCAGCCTCCAACAATGCAGCCGAGTATGAAGCTCTGATCCATGGACTAAACATCGCCATATCATTAGGCATCAAGAGACTAATGGTATACGGAGATTCTTTGGTAGTCATAAGCCAGATAAATAAAGAATGGGACTGTTCGAATGATTCAATGGGAAAATATTGCACTCCCGTCCGAAAACTAGAAGATAAATTTGAAGGCCTGGAATTTCATCATGTAGAAAGAGATCGAAACACGACAGCCGATGTATTGTCCAAGCTAGGATCCAGTCGAACTCAGGTCCCACCCGGAGTCTTTGTACAAGAAATACCACAACCAAGCATCTCAATGGATCAGGCAGAAGAGTGTAATATCGTGAATCAACCAGAGTCAAGCTCTGATGACTGGAGAAGGCTGATCATCAGATATATAAAGAATGAAGAGGAGCCAGACGATAAAAATGCAGCCGAGCGCATCGCCAGACAGTCGGCTCACTACACACTCATTGGGGAGACACTATACAGAAGGGGCGCATCAGGCATCTTCATGAAATGCATTCTATCGTCTACTGGGAAGCAACTTCTGGAGGAGGTTCATGCTGGACAATGTGGAATACACGCAGCGTCCAAGACACTAGTCGGGAAGGTCTTCAGGTCGGGATTCTATTGGCCAACAGCAAAAAGTGATGCCGCCGAGTTAGTTCAGAGGTGCGAAGCTTGCCAGTACTTGTCGAAACAACAACATCTACCAGCACAGCAACTGCAGACCATACCGGTGACTTGGCCCTTTGCATGCTGGGGGCTAGATATGATTGGACCTTTCAAGAAAGCTCAAGGAGGATACACTCACGTGTTGGTAGCTATCGACAAATTCACCAAATGGATAGAGTTCAAACCCATTGCTTCTTTAACCTCAGCTAAAGCCGTGGAATATATACAAGACATAATATTCAGGTTTGGAATACCGAACAGTATCATAACCGACTTGGGGTCCAACTTCACAAGTTCAGAGTTCTTCGATTTCTGCGAGCAAAAAAGCATTCAGATCAAGTATGCTTCAGTAGCACACCCGAGAGCCAACGGGCAGGTTGAACGAGCTAACGAGATGATATTGGAGGCACTCAGGAAAAAGGTCTTTGATAAAAATGAAAAGTTCACAGGAAAGTGGATAAGGGAATTGCCCTATGTCGTTTGGAGCCTAAGAACCCAACCTAGCCGAGCTCTGCATGGAAACACTCCTTTCTTCATGGTCTACGGGTCAGAGGCAGTACTACCTGCTGATCTCAAGTTTGGGGTGCCAAGGTTGATCTTTGAAAGCATAGCAGAGGCCGAAGCAACTAGGCTGGAAGATGTTGATGTACTCGAAGAAGAGCGGCTGAACGCAGTAATTCAATCGGCACGGTACCAGCAGACTCTGAGACGCTATCACGACAAGGCCGTGCGACAACGATCCTTTTCAGTGGGAGAATTCGTCCTCCGCTGAATTCTAACGCGGGAGGGACGACACAAGTTATCGCCCTTATGGGAAGGACTATTCATAGTAGCAGAAGTCACTCGGCCGGGATCATATCGTCTCACTCAAATTGATGGCACAGAAATTGGGAACTCCTGGAATATAGAACACCTCAGGAAGTTTTATCCCTAGCTATATTTCAAAAGCTATCGAGACGACAATGTACTCTGTAAAATGGGAAATATGTCATCAATAAAGAAAGGCTTCAAGAATACTCAGTCTGTTCATGATTGACTCGCATTCTTACTTAACTCGGGGTGACCACTATGCCCTGCCAACGGAGCAATCGGCTTAAGTCGGCGACGACTTAAGACGGTGCAACATGCTCGCGCTTACTTAACTCAGGGTGACCACTATGCCCTGATAACGGAGCAATCGGCTTAAGTCGGCGACGACTTAAGACGGTGCAACATGCTCGCGCTTACTTAACTCGGGGTGACCACTATGCCCTGCTAACGGAGCAATCGGTTTAAGTCGGCAACGACTTAAGACGGTGCAACATGCTCGCGCTTACTTAACTCGGGGTGACCACTATGCCCTGATAACGGAGCAATCGGCTTAAGTCGGCGACGACTTAAGACGGTGCAACATGCTCGCGCTTACTTAACTCGGGGTGACCACTATGCCCTACTAACGGAGCAATCGGCTTAAGTCGGCAACGACTTAAGACGGTGCAACATGCTCGCGCTTACTTAACTCGGGGTGACCACTATGCCCTGCTAACGGAGCAATCGGCTTAAGTCGGCGACGACTTAAGACGGTGCAACATGCTCGCGCTTACTTAACTCGGGGTGACCACTATGCCCTGGTAACGGAACAATCGGCTTAAGTCGGCGACGACTTAAGACGGTGCAACATGCTCGCACTTACTGAACTTGGGGTGACCACTATGCCCTGCTAACGGAGCAATCGGCTTAAGTCGGCGACGACTTAAGACGGTGCAACATGCTCGCGCTTACTTAACTCAGGGTGACCACTATGCCCTACTAACAAAAGCGATCGATTCAAGTCAGCAACGACTTAAGACGATTTTGCATGCTTACGAATACTCATATAGGGGTGACTTCTATATCCCATAAACAAGTTCCAAAACCATCACATAGCACTTTACTACTGCAAATTTACGTACTGTCGAATTCCGAAATAATAGGAGAGTAACAATATCATTCGAATACTGAACCGGTATCCTCTAACAAATATTCGATCATGCTAACCGCGCGCTCAAAGCACGCAAAATGTTTCTCTATCTCGCAATATCTTTCTCAGGAGCAACCGACGAAGAAGGGCGACTTGAGGAATCAGGAGCAGCGTTCACGTCAGCCCTTATGTCTTCAGGAACAACCACGCCGGGTCTCCTCATCAAGATTCGCCCCGCACGAATGGCTTTATCCATGGCTCTGTCGCGCTGAGCTCTCAGAGTAATGGAAGTTTCTTCAGCAACTTTGGGAGCCAATTGAGCGGTCTCTAGCTCCTGGGCGATGGATTTCTTGAAAGCACGGAGTTCTTTGATAGCAGCATCCTTAGCCGATATCAACTGCCTGAGACGGATCACATCATCCGTGGATTCCTGCAGCTTACAGCGATGATTGTCTAACTCCTCCATGGTAAAGCGATGACTTCTCTCCAGGATGGTCAACGAGTTGCTAGAATCACGATACAGTCTGTCAAGATTGTCGCGAGAAGCGACAAGGGCACTTTTTTCTTCCTGCAAATAAGAATCAACTCCTTCAAACATCAAGCGGGCAATAAGAACACAGTAATACAAGACACAGTTTCATAAGTCACCTTTTTAGAATCAAGCTGAGCGCGAAGAGCAGAGTTCAGCGTTTTAGCGTCATTTAGAGCAGCAGAGACCTGGGCCAGTTCAGTCTGGCTTTGAGAATACTTTTCCTCAAAATCAGAACACCGCTGGACCAGTTCAGCCTGACCTTGAGAATGTTTTTCTTCAAGAATGGAAATCTGCTGAGCCATATCTAGCAAGAGGCAATCAAGCAAAAAGAGTCAAAATGTAAAACAGTTCAATAAGGTAGACAAAGAGAAGCAAAAGAGTATTAACCAGCATTCATCGCCTCCAAATCAGAGACACGATGTTGGAGCAACACCGGATTCCAACGTGCCAGAGATGAAGCTCCTTCTGGAATAGAAGCACCTTGCAACCTCAGCTGACTAGCCATTCCGTCCACCAATGCCTGATATGGAGAACATATGAGCGTGTTGGAAGCAGTTCGTATGGTGTAAAAGTCAGGCTAGAATATACCACAATACCTGGAGATTGGAGAAGAACGAAGGGACTCCCAAATCGTGAGAGATCAATTGACGACCTGGTGTCAGGTCGCCACCCGAAGCAGCTTGCAATGAACCAGCAGGGACCAACTCGGTACCATCAACAGAGCCCAAAACTTGATCAGCGGGAACGCTAGCCTCTAAAGCGACTCCCTAGCCTAAAGCTTGGGCTACCACCATGCAACCGGAGCGCGGAGAAGATCCTGCGTGAACATCCATGGAAGTACTAGAAGGAGACCCCGCTCGGACACCCTCGGGGGCTGGGCTATAGTTTGTGCTACCCACTTGAGCCGGATCATCTCCGGCAGTACCCTCGGGGGCTGGGCAGTGGCTTGCGTTTCCCACCCGAGCCGAGCCATCCCCGGCAACATCCTCGGGGGCTGGGCAAGTGTCAACACCATCCTTGAGGACCAAGTTCTCCGCAGTAGCCGCCTCTAAGGCTGAGGGTCCCTCAATTACTTCCATGGGAGCAAGACGATCCAAGTCAGTTTCCTGACCCTCGAGACTGCGCTCTAAGGTCGACGAGGCGCGGGACGCTGCCCGGGATGATCCCAACCCGGCGTCGAGCACATCAGCACAAACCTCCATCACACCATCATCCGCTGGCTCTGATAGCAGGTCTTCTGGAACCATATCTTCAAGAGTCTGATCAAAGTTTGCCAGGGACAACTCTTGTAGACCAATGAGGGCAGACAGAGCAGGAGAAGGAACTCCACTACTTTCCCCACTGGCGACATACTGTCGACTGTTCTTCTGAGTCAAAGGGACCTCATCTTCTTCCTCCTCGTCGTTTTCATCAGCAACACAGACAACACACCCATTGGGGTCAGCAGCAGGTGGAGCACCCCCATTGAGGTCAGCATCAGTAAATTCAGGAGCAGGCACTTCTTCAGCAGCAGGAACCGAAGGACCAACATCCCGATCCAAACTAGATACTCGTCGGAGACGTCTCTTTTTTCTTTTCTGCTCGTCAGCAGGAGGATCAAGTTGATTGGCTCGGGAAGGGCGTCTTGGGCGAACACTGACAGGCTTCTGAATATCCAAGGTTGTATCAGTTTCTGGGGGAGGCGCCACCACCAACGTCCCAGCAGGAGCAGCATCAGAAGAGTCCTCAGCCAGCAAATCAAGCATAGCACTTATTTCTGCGTCACTAGGATCCAAAGGTACCTCAAAGTGGACTTGCCGTTCATCATCAGGAATTTCCCCGAGCGAGGCAACCAAGGCGTTAACTTCTTCAGCAGAGGGTCGCACTCTAAGGCCCAAACTGCCATCAGCAACAGGTGTATTCGAAGCAAAATGAGTGAAGGCTTTAGAAGGAGGCAGGTTCCAGGCCGAGTATGCCACTGGGGCACCAACGTTTGATACCTTGCCTCTAAGAATCATCTCAAGTCGGTTCACCAAGTCTACGGAGGGAATTCTTCTGTTGGTAACCCGAGTTGAGTCTACTAGGCCTCGGTACAGATAAGCCGGGTAAGCCCTGTCCTTCAACGGCTGAATGTTCTTGAAAACAAAATCAGCAACCACAGCATATACAGTCAGACCCCTCTCCTTCAGCAGTCCAACTTCAGCTAGCAAAGCCCCAGCCTCAGCCACCTCCTGATCTGTGGGGGACTCGGTCCAACTCGGAGTACAAACGTCCGGCTGTCTCCCCGAACGTGGGGGGAGAGAATTTCCGTGGTTTTCAACGATAAACCACTCCAAGCGCCATCCCTTAATACTGTCCTTGAGAGGGATTTCAAGATAATCAGACTTCCTCCCACGGCGCATCTCTAAACTAGCACCCCCCAACCAGCTGATGCTGCCCCCCGGCCATTCCAGGGCGACAGTGATACAGATACTTCCACAGTCCAAAATGTGGCAGGACGCCAAGAAAAGCTTCGCACAGATGAACATAAATGGAAATTTGCAGAATGGAATTGGGATTCAGATGGGTCAAATTAAGACGATAAAAATCAAGGAGGCCGCGGAAAAAGGGAGAAATGGGAAGACCGAGACCGCGGAGAAGAAAAGGAACATAAATTACGGATTCGTGGGTATCCTCTGTCGGGACAGTGACCCCATGGCAAATCCGCCAAGAACAAAGCTCCCTCGGGGGAAGGACCCCGATGGATACGAGGTGGAGAAGGTCAGGCTCGGAGACAACAGACATATGGTTACCTGCGAAAGGCAACTGGCTGTTGGGATCGATGGGGGGAATCACCACAGCGGATGAACTCGAGGCCTTTCGCTTGGGCGCCATCTCAACTTTACTGGCGAGCAGAGCGGGAGCCGAATTGCAGAGAGGATCTGGAGGCAGGAAAGCAAGAACTAGGGCACGGAAAGCAGAGGCGGCTGAAAAGCGCAGTGCATATGGGATATTCCCGAGTCAGATACCGTTTCCAAAAGCGCCCAGTCAGCACCCGGCAGTTACTTCTAAAACACCGGTGTGCCACGTTGTCACCCGGCAGATACTTCTAAAACACCGGCGTGCCACGTTGTCACCTGGCGATTACTTCTAAAACCCCGGCGGGCCACACCATCACTCGGCTATTATCCTCAAAGTGGCCGACACGACCCGTTCTAACTCGGCTGTTATTTCTAAAACGCCAACGTTATCACCAGTCGCTCGGCATTTATCTCTAAAGCGCCGACGATGTCTTCAGTCGCTCGGTGGCAATTTCTAAAACGCCAACGTTATCACCAGTCGCTCGACATTTATCTCTAAAGTGCCGACGATGCCTCCAGTCGCTCGGCATTTATCTCTAAAGTGTCGACGATGTTTTCAGTCGCTCGGCGGCTATCTCTAAAGCGTCGACGATGTCCTCAGTCGCTTGGCGGTTATCTCTAAAAAACGCTGGCATCGTCACAAGTCACTCGGCTGTCACCTCTAAGATCGCCGACGTGGTCAACAGTCATTCCGGCGCTGACATGATTTCGTCGTCACTCGGACTCTATTTCAAACGCATAAATGTCGACAATAATAGCTCGGCCATCACCCCTGAGGCGGCGATATGATGCCCGAGTTATTTGGATACTATTCCGAATGAATCAACTTCACAAATAAGAGATCAATTTACTATGAAGCAAAGTAATTGGCACAGGAGGATACAAAGTCATTCTTCATTAAGGGAAGTAACAATACTTACAAATCAACTCATTATGAGTTGATACTCCCCTACTACTACTACTACTACGCTACACTATACTACTCTACACTACTAATACTACTACATTATTTCACTATACTACTTCTAATCTATACTAATATATAAAAACCAGTGGCATTTAGCCATTGGCCTTGTTGCTGCCCTTGCTGCTACCGCCGCCGCCGCTGCCCCTGCTGCTGCCGCCGTCGCCGCCCCTGCTGCCGCCGTTGCCGCTCCTGCTGCCGCCGTTGCCGCCCTTGCTGCCGCCGTCACCGTCGTCGCTGTCGTCGCCTCCGTCATCGTCGTCGTCGTCGTCACCTTCGTCGTCCTCCTCGGGCGAGTCCTCCTCGTCCGAGGAGTACTCTGACTCATCCGAGCCCTCGAGCCCGGAGCGCTCGACGGCCCGGATGTAAGTCCAGACCTCCGCGGCAATCCCCTGAGAGTCGTCCGAGTCATCGGACGACGCTGGGGGAGAGACGGGAGCTGGAGACCCCTCGGACTCAGAGGAGAACTCCTCCTCTGAGTATTCCGAGTCGCCAAAGTCCTCTGATGGAGGAGTCGGCTCGCGCTTGCGTTTGTTGTTCTTGCCCATGGCGGAAATGCAAGGAGAGGAAGAAAGCAAGCAGCAGAGAACAGCAAGAGATGTGAAAAAACCAGAGAGGCAAAGGCACTATTTATAGAAGAAGAAGGCAACCGCTCACCTCCAACCACGGTCACTGAACAGTCGCGAAGCATTCCATACACACTTCAATCCGTCTGAAGACACACGTCAGGCGGCTGACGCCGTTTCACGCAACGCAACACCCATTGGGACTCCAGTCAACAACGCGGATGATATGATTACACCCGCCGTCACATCACATTACTACTCAGAAGCAGCCGGCTAAAACACTCAGCGTACCAAGCCGTCCCTTGCCCACACCCATTGGGGGGACGCCCAGGAATTATCAGTATATTTTTCAAAACTGTCGCATCCATGCAGGGCATGCAATGAATACCTCAAGACAAAAATGAGATATCAGTAAGGATCAGAGGAAAGCCAAATATAGCCGGTGAAGTACAAAATCTGACCGACAGAAGCGACGTGAAGACTAGCCAGAGAACGTCCATCAAATGTCCAATCAGTCGCAGAGCAAGTAAATTACACCACCTAGCAAGATATGGGCGGATCGCGAACTCGGCTGCAAAAGACAAAATGCATGCTGACCTCTAAAGCATAATATTGATGACATAATGCTGACCTCTAAGGCATTCGGAAAAAGAAAGGGTTACTCTCAGCAAAAAGACACGAAATGAAGACCTTCGAGTGGATTATCTTCAAAAACCCACTCGAAGCTCGGGGGCTACACCCATTGGGTGCACCTCCGGTGCACCCAATAAATCACCATTTCAAGAGAAAGCAACGCCAGTTTCTAAGGCATAAGACAAAACTAAAGGCAAGATTTCTGATGAAGACCTTCGAGTGGATTATTTTCCAAAATCCACTCGAAGCTCGGGGGCTACACCCATTGGGTGCACCTCCGGTGCACCCAATGAAGTTCAGGGTCCTACAATATGAAATGCCGACTTCTAAGGCACAAGCATGAAACAAGGCTCCAGTTCACGAGTAATCAAAGCAGGAGGAGACAGTAAAAAATCGTTTTTGCCAAACTGCTTGGAAAGCATTTCTCGTCATAAACAAAGACTGCAAGCTGGACCTGGGATCTTTGGGCTGATTATCTCAAAATCAGCCCAAAGATCGGGGGCTTGTGGGGGACAGATATCCCCCAGGTCCACTAGAAGGATAAAAGACCTCACGAAAGGCCCAAGGGCCCAATAAATCGTAAGGTCACTCCTTCATGGGCCTGGGGAGGAGCGACCAGTGAAGCAGATCGACATAAGGCTGGGTTGATGCATGCCCGGATGGCCCCACAGTGTCGAGCAAACGATCGCAACAGAAGATCCGACTTTCCCGCGCTGGAGCCCCGTACGATGTAACCAGGCGAGGATAAGTCGACAGAATCATAGGAAGATAGACAAAAATGGTTCACTATCTTTTAGGTGCATATCCACATGTATTGCCTCACGGTCGAATATATAAGGCCTAGGGGGCACCCCTTCAGAACGATCGATCCCACTACTCAGCCACCCACCTCAACTCTTTATGAGAACTACCTTGTAACCCACTACACAAAGCAAACTCGCCAGGACGTAGGGTGTTACGCATCTCAAAGCGGCCCAAACCTGTAAACATTGTCCATTGTTCCTCGTGCACCGGGCACGAACCATTTAGCTACAGTCGGCGACACCGTCCTACTCCTAAAACACCTTGAGGGGCAACCCCGGGTGTGCGGTCGGACCCAAAACACCGACAGGCCCTAGACATCCCCTTTTATAGATACAAGGAGATGGCCCAGCTGTACAATGGGGGTGTAGCTATGTGCTAACGTGGCTGGCGGACAAGTGCCTTGAGCCCTGTACATGTGCTAACGTGGCCGTCGGAGAAGTGCCTTGAGCCCTGTGGAAGCACAGCTGGCGGTGCGGCATGGACCCTGCTGACGTTTCCTTGCTTCCGTAAGGAGCTGAGAGCCATCGACGTCATGGTGGCACACGGGGAACCATCATTACCTGCTATCGGAGTAGTTTGATGTGACTCCGGTCTTGTTCCTTCATAGCAAAGGGTGGCTAGCTAGCGGTAGGGTAATGATGCCTCTCCTATAGCATAGTCGGTCCGAGGCCGAGGTCGGGCGAGGCGGAGTCTTCTCCTGAGGCCGAGGTTGAGGTCGGGCGAGGATGTGACTCCTCCTGAGGCCGAGGCTAAGGCTGAGGCCCGAGGTCGGGCGATACGGGGACCTTTCCCCGAGGCCGAGGCCTGGGGTCTGGTGAGGCGGAGACCTTCCCCGAGGCCAGGGCTGAGGCCAAGGCCTGGGGTCGGGCGAGGCGAAGCTCCCTGTCGTGCCCGAGGCTGAACTCGGGAGTGGTTGTGACTTACTGTTGTTAGTCTTGCCCGGGTGGTTGGCACAGTAGCCGGAGCGGGGTGAACAGTGTTGTTTCCTTGTCAGAACGATCAGTAAAGGGGCGAAGTGACTACGGTCACTTCGACCTTGCCGACTGAGGCGCGCGTGTCAGGATAAGGTGTCAGGCGATCCCCGCATTAAATGCGCATGCGATACGGTCGGTTGGTAGGGCATTCCGGCCGAGGTCGCTGCACGACAAAGTTCGCCCGAGCTTAGCCTCGGGTGAGACAGGGGTGTGTCTACCGACTGAGGAGGCCCTCGGGCGAGGCGGGAATCTGGCCGGGACTACTGTTCCCGCTCGAGGCTGGGCTTGGATGAGGTTGCGTCCCTTGGTAGACGAGGCCCTGACTTGAACCGCGCTTTATCAGCTGTTTATGGTTTGTTCTGAAGATGTTTTTCAGCCGCGTTTAGGAGCATTGGGGGTACCCCTAATTACGGTACCCCTACAGTAGCCCCCGAGCCTCAAAGGGAGTGCAGGCACTCGCTTGGAGGTTCTGCCGGATTTTTGCAAGGGGACCGGCCCTTCTCGGTCGTGTTTGGTTCTGATGGGTGCGCGCGAGCGCACCCGTCGGGTGTAGCCCGCGAGGCCTCGGAGGAGTGGTTTGACTCCTCTCAGGTCTTAATTCTTTTTGCGATGCCTCGGTCGGCCTTGTTGTTCCCTCATGCGGCCTGGTCGTAGCCCGGGTGCACGGTCAGGCTCCAAGTTTTCACGCTGGTTCGTTGACGTGGTCAACAGTTTGGCCGTAGCCTGGTGCGAGAGCAGCCCCCGAGCCTCTGCACGGAGTGAGAGGACGATCAAGGACCGTCTTGACTTTCATTGTACGCCCCTTCGTCGCCTTTTCGCAAGGAGGAAGGGGGGAAAGAGCCATGTTACCCTCGGGGGGCACCGAACATGGTGTTTCCAGTGAGTTGCTAGCGGGTGATCCGAGTGGACGCCCGAGCCCCGTTCGATAAGGGTCGGCTAGTGGCCCAGAGGCGCGCTCCAAAAGTACCTGTGGGTGATTTGCTGGACCCGGACCCATTCGATAGGGTCCAAGGGCTCGGTGCCTCCCTTCGGTGGGATTCCATTACAAATCTTTCCTGTGGGTCTCGGAAATGTCCTAGGGTACCTCAGGAGCGTAGCCCAAGCCTCGGCCATGTAACGGACGTACCCAGGGTCATCCCTGACTCTGTGTGCTCTGGGGCGGCTGTCGAACCCTTCCGAGGGGCCAGCCTTCGAACCCCTGATCAGTAAAGGGCTCGGAGCCCGAGTGCTCTAGGCGGTTGCCGAACCCCGGAGGGCGCAACCTTCGAACCCCTGATCAGTAGGAGGGCTCGTGGCCCGTTTCCTTCGCTGGTGAAGCGTCACGATCCTTTGGGACTCAAATGTGATACAATTACTAGTCCCAGGAGGCTAGTAACCACATTCATTACTTCAAATAGTTACAGAGTCTGAATAATGTTATTACAATATTGGGGGAATACAAGCTAAAGAGTGAGCCAAAAATCATAAAGCGCAGTGGAAGATAAAATAGCCCAGGCCACAGGCAGAACTGGGTGAAGACACAGCCCCATCAATCAAGCATAGCAGAAAAGAAGTCTTCAGCTGCTAAAAAAATAAATCTGGGTGAATACACTAGGTATTCTGCAAGCCCACCCGGCTCCCGTAAAGAGAAAGTGACCTATAATGTACATGCTTTATGTGGTGGAGTTGAAGTCACTCATACTTTTTCAGAGAAAGGCAGTACTCATTGTTGAAGGTTTTTCCCAAGACATTAGAAATAACACTTGCTTGACCACCACTGAGCTTCCCGCTCCCGTGGCACCACTTTCTTTCCAGAACACACACACATTTCCCTGTTCCCGGTTGTAGTAGAAACACTAATTGTCATACCATACCAGACTCGTCCATACCAGTGGACACAGACTATTCGAATAGGTTTAGACTCTGCGTAGAGGGGTACACTTTACCCACTAGTCCGGCTCTGCGATCTCATGGCCAATGAGATCCGAATCCGAAACTCTTTCCTTCCTTGCACGTCCTAACCTTAACGGTTATACCGGAAGGAGTCAGGCCACCGCCATGTCCAAACCGGACAAAACTTTCCCCCTCCTTATCCTCCCGGTGCTCCCCAGCCTTCATAACCCTGGGGTTGGACCGTACGAGTTCAGATCGAGTGGCTGCCCACACAGCCTCGAGTGGTTGTACTTTTTATGAGTACAGGTAATGAAAGATGACAAACCGGTCCTTATACGAGAGGACAATCCTTCTGCTCACGCCTAAACCAGCTGAGCCAACACCTTAGGCCCTCCCCTAAACCAGGGAGTCCCTGATCATCCTGCTCACCCGGTGATGAGGGTGAATACCCTTCATCGCACACTTTTGGAAAACATGTCACTTGTACCCTTTTTACTTGCCCCATATCTTTTAATCAAAGTAATAGTTAATGCGGGCTCTCTCATGCTCACTATGCAATTCGATTCCCATCCCATAATCCAGGCTTAGGTAGTGGTAGAGAGAAATAGGTAAATAATGCATCAAGGGAAGGATGGACTTGCCTTCGTCGAAGCTTTCCTGGCACAAGAGGTTTATCTCGGAGGGGTCGGGTTCTTGCCCTTTTTCCGGAGCTATAAGTTCCGGAGGATCGGATCCCTCTTCCGCTAAACAAACACAGATAATAACAATACATCAAACATAGTGACTTTTGTGGGGTGTGCAAGTTCTTATACTTTATTATTTTTGTGCCCTATAATTTATTTAGACTATTTTTGGTGCATAAAATATTAGCATCTAAATATATATGTGAAAATGGGAAAAAGAAAAGAGAAAAGAAAAAGGAGAAGGGATTTCCAGCCAGCTGGGCCGGGGGGGGATTTCGGCCCAGCAGGCGCGAGCGCGCGCGGGCGGGTGCGCTTTCGGCCCAGTTGGCCCAACTGCGCGGGGCGACGGTGGGGGACGGCGCCGTGGCGTGGGCCCACACGCCAGAGAGAGGGAGGGGCGGACGGCGTTAACGGCACGGAGGAAGGGGGGGCTCGACCGGGGTCCGGCCGGCGGCGAGTCCCGCGACGGTTTTCCACCGTGGGTCCGGTTCTTTGGCGTGGAGGCGGTGGCGAAGCACGGGCAGGTGAAGGGGGTCACGAGGGTGGGGCGAATTTTGCCTGCGGGGGCCTATGGCGGCCGGTCCGCGGCACGGTGGCGGGTGCCCGCGGCGGTGATGCCGCCGGTGAGGTTGCCGGCCACAATAGTGGGGGACAAGTGACGCCTTGCGACCGTGAGAGTGTGGCGGAGCTTCGGGCATAGATTAATTGGACAGAGGGTCGCTAGAGAGGGGGAAGGGAGCTCACCGGAGCGATGAAGGGAGCACGGCGGCGCTAGCTCGAATGGCTCAGGGGAGAAGGCAGTGGAGGTGGCCGGAGCTGTGTGGTGAAGACGGGCTCGGGCGGGTGCTTTTATAGGCGCTCGAGGGAGCGAGGGGGATGGAGGAGACGGCGAGCACCGGCGAGCTTGCCATGATGGCGGGAATGGCGCTAACGCTGATTGCGATGGCTCGGGCAGGCGGGGGGTGAGGGGACGGCTCGAGCACAGTGGCGGGGTTGTCGCGGAGGCTGGGCGAGCATTAATGGCGAGGCGACGAGGCGAGGGGGGGCTCGACGGCGGATGCGCCGGTGAGGGATGGGCGAGAGGGACGAAGCTGACAGGCGGGCCCTGGCTGCCAGCGAGAGGAAGCGGCGCGAGAGGGAGGGGGGCGAGGCGCTGACGGGCGGGGCCCGGATGTCAGCGAGAGGGAGCGACGCGCGGAGCTGGGCCGCCTGGGCCGGGGAGAGAGGAGGGGAGCGCGGGCGCGCGGGGCTGGTTGGGCCGGATTCGGCCCAGCCGGGGAGGGGGAGAGTTTTCTTTTTCTTTTTCTTTTTCTAATTCTAATTCCTTTCTTTTCCTTTTTCTATTTTTGTTTCTTTTTGTTTCTTTTTCCTTTGAGACCAAAAAAAATTTCTAAGTGATCTTGAGTGAGAAAATATAGTCTATGTGAGGTGCTCTAATTATTTCACGTGTATGCACATGAGAAGGGGTTCTAAGGGTAGAGTTTAAGGGAGAAAAATAAAATAAGGGGGGATTAGGAGGTTAGGGTTTCAAACCTTGGTTGGGATTTTGGGATGCCCTCGAGATTTAGACTGGATTTGAGAAAAGATAAGGGTATTCCCTCCTCAAGGAGTGTAAAGCCCTAAAATTTGTATAAGATAAAAAAAATGATAAAATAAATAAATACATATATTTATACAAAAGTGTTTTGGGATCATGGAACCTTAGAGACTATCTAGTTTCCTTTTCCATGTGCATATTCAATTAATGGGAATATATTGATCAGATAACAAATACATACTGAAATATGCATTTCATGCTAAGGTTCTTGTTTTTTTTCTTTGCATTTAAATTCAAATTTGTGAGACAAGTTTAAGTTGGAAAATTAGTATTTGAAAATGGAAGGGGGAAAGAAAAGGGAAACAATACACACTAAGGAAATATACAATATATAAATATAGGAATAAATATATCATTTTAGGCTAGTACTTTTGTTTGAGCACTTGATCCCTGTGTGAAACCTATAAACAAAACTGAATTCAAAATTATGAATTGAGTAGAAATATGGAATTAGAAGATAGAAATGATAAAAGGAAAAAAAATAAAAACCTAGCTGGGCCTGGTACCTTGCTGTCGGCCCAAATGGACAATCCAGCATGCGGCAGCCCAACCTAGATTCGGTGCCGACAGGTGGGCCTATGGCCCCAGTCCCACTCCCGCCCGTGCTCACTATTGCCACCGACAAATGGGCCCTGGAGGCCAGTCGCCTCTCCCCTTCGCAATCACTTGCGCGCCGGGTCATTGCTTCACTGACTGCTCGTGCCCGGCTTGCCAGTGCCCCACCCTGCACGCTCGGACTCGGACGTTTCTCCGCCATGTGGGCCCGCACGGTCGGGGTCATCTCCTACCCTGTGTCCAGGATGCAACAAACCCCGAGTCGGGCTCTGAACAACCTCTGCGAGATCTTTGGGGCCGACGTGGCCAACTTGCCAGCGTCTCCGGGCTACAAAAGCGAGCCCCCGTGACCTCCTCATCCCTCGAATCGAGTTCTGCCTGGGATTAGCGCCACCATTCTAGAATGTGGGGAGTTCCGCCGTCATGGATTTGGTGCCATTGTCGCCGACAGACCTCAGCTGGCAATCCTGGTTAATGGCGGTCCGTGCGGGTGGTCCGCGACGTCACGGAGGCGATGATGCAGAACCTCACCAGTGGTGATGAAGAAGCACCGTCGCGCCGACCGGCCGGCCTATGCCTTAATCGCCGGTATGTGCACTTTCCTGTAAGTTCGCCATCGGCTTCGCTAAGCGCAGATTTGGCTCACACCGGCGGCAGCAGAAGAGAACAACAAAGCTGGGGCGATGGCCCGCCTACGTCATCGGGTGGATAACGCTCCGCTGGGGCAGACACCGCGAGAGATGAGAGAGGGGAAGAGTGGCTGGAGCGCGTGAGAGGTGGAAGATGATGTCGCGGCCGCTGGATCCATAGCAGACGGCTGGGATCGCTCCTGGCATACGAGTCCGGCCGTGGGAGTGATGATGCGCGTGAGTCGTCGGATCAACCAACAGTGGATGAGATTAGATCCTTACGTACCCCTTCGTGCGTTGTATTGTGACCATTGGATTCGATCTGGATGGCTCTGGTTGCCCGCACATTATAACAGTCATGGTCTTTTTCTAAAAGAACCCTCTCCCTTTTGACTTATCAACCCGCCATCCACGTGCAGGGTGGGTATGAGTCTTGGAGAAATATACGAAATAGCCCCTGGACTTTCACAGAATAGTGTCCCCAGTCCAATCATTGAATAAAAGGGATAAAACAATTCAGAAAATGGTTTTTAGTTTAGAAATAAATTCAAAAACTTGTATAATTCATATCAAATTCATTTTAACTCCAAATTAATCCATTCCAGTGGCATTAATTTTGTTTTAATATTTTCTATCAACTAGCAACACTGTTTAGCCATGAAACTTGAACTAAAATTATTCACATGAGCTATGCTATTCTAAGCACTTGATAACTTTAGAAATTCATCTATAACTCCAAAATTAATAATTCTTGTTCCTGTGATCTTATATTATTAATATGTATTTTGTCCTTATGTTTGGTGTGATGTTAATTTTTCCTATACCATGTTTGTCTGTATTGCTACGTTAGCAGTGAGGACACGTGTCATCTGAAGAGCAAGTTGGTACCTGGAATCTCAAGTCCCAGGCAAGTTGTGCCCTTGATCACTTCTTTTTACCTAGTCATGTTCTGATTAATCATAATGATCTGCATAGGTTAATTTTGATGGGACCCAACAGGTTACCCTAGTTTGATTATCTTTATACCTTGACTCCACTAAACTTTTTGGGTAGTACCTGCTATTGCTTTATGTGGTTTTGGGTATGAAGATTACACTATTCATGATTATACTTTTGTTATCAGTTGTTATTTATTGTTCATGTTAAGATCATTATGTTAATTGGAACATGGAGAACCACCTGGGAAAACAGTGCTACCACAAGGGTTTTTGGACGCCCTTGGCTGATTAACTAGGAAAGCTAGTGGATGATTACCTTACCCGAAAGGGGCAAGGGCAGTAGGGGAGTGGTCAGTGCAGGGAGGTCCTTGGTTGATTTTGCTGCGATGGCGGTCAGTCGAGGGACTCCTGCACTGGAGCTTCCTATAAACTGTAGCGGGTTTTCTGAAGCTAGTGGAACTTTGTAAAGGCCTCGTAGTGTTACCCTGCCTCGCCTCCTCGGTAGAGGTGTATGGGATTGGCCGTCTCTTGGCAGATGGGTAACATGACTTGTGGGTAAAGATGTGCAACCTCTGCAGAGTGTAAAACTGGTATACTAGCCGTGCTCACGGTCATGAGCAGCTCGGACACTCACATGATTAATTTATGGAACTAAATTCAATTTGTCATATGCATTGCATCGCAGGTGATGTTGTTACTTTTGTTCTACTATTTAATTGGGTTGGTATTTACTTATACTTAATAATTGCTAATAAAATTTTGACCAACTTTAAAAGCAATGCTCAGCTCTAACCATCTTCTTTGGTAAGCCTTACACTTCACATGAGCTCCCACCTTTGGCGAGTTCATACACATTATTCCCCACAACTTGTTGAGCGATGAACGTATGTGAGCTCACTCTTGTTGTCTCACACCACCCCCACAGGTCAAGAACAGGTACCGCAGGATAAGGCGCATGGAGGATGCTGTGGCGAGTTCGTGAGAGCTCTAGGTCGTCGTCTCCCAGTCAACTTTGGGTTGCTGGACCATTGTCTCCTTATAATGTAATTATTTATTTTGTACAGAACTCCTATTATATAGTAAAGATGTGACATTCGATCATGTGCCATGATTCATCATATGTGTGAGACTTGGTCCCAGCACACCTGGTGATTATTTCGTGCCCGGGTTTTTGACCCCTAAAACTCGGGTGTGACAGAAGTGGTATCAGAGGAATGTTGACTGTAGGACGAAGCCTAGATAGAACTGGACAACCATTGTCTACTTACCTTGCTACTCTGATTCTTTCTAAACTTTTCTTAATCTTTTCTTATCTATTTCTGCTTTACTCTGATTATTCTTACCTTTTCTTTCTAAAGACAAATGTGGATTTCACACTTTGAAATCTTGTGCCTAAAGTGACCTTTAGGAATAGGAGACCTACTTTTAGGAACAAAAACAAAATTATTTTTATAGGTATCTATACGCTTGAATGTTTGTTCTTATGATACTTGTCTGATTTGGATCTTTGATTAACTGTGATGAGTTGTAGAGGAATATCCATAATTACATCTGCATATACATATAGGAAAAAAATGCTTATAAAAAATAACTAGATAAACTAGGTTATCCCCCATTAAAAATATATATCTAGCCTAATAGCTCCATCTTGTCTTGAAAGGTTCTCTCTTATCTTAATAGGTCCATACTATCTCAAAAGATTCTAGTATATCCTAATAATATATATCCTACCCTGGTAGATCTATCTAACCTAAACTAGTCTAATCTTGATCATATCTAATCTAATATGTTCTAATCTAGTGTGAGTTACTTAATGCTGCTTCAAAGGATAAGGCCATACTCCTAACTCGCTTAAGCCTAAATTGGTGGTTGGGATTAACTCAGCCATACCCAACAACTTGACCTACATAATAGGTGACATAACCTATCCAAACCATTCAGAAGCAAAACAACCCAACCAGATTCTGACTAATCTCATAGCCACCTACTAAACTAGATGCTCCACCTACTACTTTATCTTAAATATATGTCCCTAATTCGGATAACAACTTCAAGAATATGGATCGAAGATGATCGACTTCATCAAATCAAGGAAGGATAAGATTCAAGCCAGATCTTCAAAAGAATCAAGAGCCACAATCTTGGATGGAGTCTTTCCTTACCGCACTCATTCTTACCCAAACCTATCTATGCTTTAAAGGCATCTTTCTATCCTACACAATAAGGTGACTATACATATACCCATGCCTTCCTAATCACCTACTCATTTGTAAAAAAAATCTCTTGATTTTGGTACCAACTAGAAACTAAAAGCTACATTACAACCAATCTCTCTATAACCTCTTTCTTACAAATCTCGAGGACGAGATCATTTTTAAGGGGGTAGGATTTGTAAAGCCCTAAAATTTGTATAAGATAAAAAATGATAAAATAAATAAATACATATATTTATACAAAAGTGTTTTGGGATCATGGAACCCTTAGAGACTATCTAGTTTCCTTTTCCATGTGCATATTCAATTAATGGGAATATATTGATCAGATAACAAATACATACTGAAATATGCATTTCATGCTAAGGTTTGATGTCGGGAAAACGGGCGGCAAAAGCGCCGTCTCCACGTCAACAGAGACAAGTTTTAATTTAGATATAATAGAGTAAATAATACAGGTATTGCAAGCTCATACTTCCATAATTCTTATATTTGCATAAAAAATATGTTAATTACATCTCCGTAGAGAAAACCCCTGATTAAGAGTTCCAACAAAAATACATAAAAGAAAAATAAAATTACATCATATGGCTGACTATTACAAACTACAAAAGAAAACAAAAAGTCTTCGCCTCATGTAGTCGTGGATGGTTGCATGCATACGTCAGATATGACATGATTTCATTGTTGACGAGCTAACAAATATCTCTTTATTGCTAGCTTGGTCAACTCGAACCATAATATGCATGTGTTTTAATTTATGCATATATATTTTTTATGAGTATCTTGTCATTTCTTGAAGCTATTACATGGCGTTGAATTTCAATAACTCAACATGCGGTCTTTTTTATTATTTGAGTATATGCGCCTTTTGGGACGCTACATAATTCACCTCTTAATATTTGTCTCTTTAGCTAATAGTGCATTGTATCACCAATGCACATGATTTATTTTGAAGACTGAATTTGCACATGATTTATTTTGAAGACTGAATTTGATAATCTTCATTGAATAATGCAAGAACATAAATCGATATATTTTATAATTTATGGGTACTTAGTGTGTGATGTAGCATTTTATTTGGATTGAGACCAAAATGTTTGTCTTGGAAAGATATATGGCATATGTAATTAATCTATTTTGTAAGATCGACATATATGTTCATGACATGGTATTTGGTCATGACTTGCATATACAACGCTATTTAGTTTAATTTAAATACTTAGTAGAGTTGTTGTTTTTTTTATTAATCGAGAGGAACGATGATTGATGAACCATGCGTGGGAACGATGATTGATGAACCATGCATGGGAACGATGACTGATGAACCATGCGCGCATTTTTTTACTAGGCATGTTCCAATATTTATAACATTTTGGTTATTTTAACCATGACGTATATAGCAGGTCGACTGGCATTAGCAGCCATGGCTTGAGATTTAGCATAAATATACCAATTTATTTAGGTATAGATGAACTACATATGAGCAGCATTAATTTCTTCATTTATTTCAACTATTTTAACTAAGAAGGCGACCATCGGATTGCCCCTTTGATCTTATCCGTGCATGATTCACCAAATATAGAAATATCATACATATCATACATGTAGAATGTCACCCCTTTTATCTAGATTGAAGATGTTGATCGAACACCTAAGGCAATTTTCATTGATGCACTAAACTAGACGATGGGCCAATCACAATATAAATTTTGCTTATAAGGAATTAATATTATCTATTTTATTATATAATTTAATTTGACATGCTTTGGATGGTTACAACCGGCGTTGATTATTACACAACATTGAATTGTGGTTAGATTATGGTGCCACTTAAGTAAGCTAACTCACACGAAGCATTTAAGACAAGTTCTATTTTCGTAGGGAGGCTGCTATCTTTAGGATTGAACATACAATGTATTAGCTATCACAATTTGTAGGTAATACATTGACGGTTATTTGTCTCATTATGATGTATAAAGTTGATTAATTTTATGGGAACAAACTCCATCGTGTAGATAATTTATTTTATTGTGATTAGTCTAACATGAACGTTTTTATGGGTATGTGGAATCGTTTATTTTGTAGCCAAATTTTGTACACATCGCGGAAGACACATATAACCATGTATGTATTTTCTTTCTTTTCCTTTATTTAATTAATAGCCCTTGCAGCAGACTTTTATAGTAGGCTACAATGGCGTGTACGACTGATCAACGCGATCTTCCTCATGGGTATGTCTTTGAGGTTTCTTGAGCCAGCTTCTCTCTAAGGTATGCCTTAGAGAGAGGTGCTTGACGGAGAATTTCTTGCCAATGGAGCACGCAAATATATTTTTTGAACATTATTTAACATGGAATTTCAATTTCCACGTACAACTTACCACATATATTCACGATAATTTATACATGTGTGTGGAGTATAATTATTTTTGGCATGATGTCGACTTTAGCACTTGTTCCTGATTTTGTATCAACAACACGAGTCGAAGAACATAGTTTTTTCTACGATGGCAAAGAAGATAGGGAATACTGCAGTAACATGGGGGTTCATACGTTGCAATAGACCTTTCCGATGGGCTACAACGACGTATACGATCGTGCAGCGTGATCTGTCTTAAGGGTATGCCCTTAAGACTGTGTATGACCGAATGACGCGATATTCCTCAAGGGTATGCCCTTGAGGTCTTTGGAACCAGTTTCTCTTTGTATGCCTTAGAGAGATGTGCTTGATGGCGAGTTTTCTTGCCGATGGAGATGGAGCCTGGTGAAGCAGTAATTTCTCGATGTAGAATTTCAACCTCACGTGGGGTGACCTCACGGTAGCCTCAAAGCAGTAGCTTTTGCGATGTGTATGATGGCACTTTTGCGTCGAGCAGCAAGCGCGGCAGCCTGATGGCGTCCTTTCTTTTTGTCAAATCCCCCGAACTCAGCGATGTGACCTTGTATTTATAGGCCGAAGGAGCGTGGTACGCTAGCGTCGCATCGCATGGGAGAAAGAACGTGCATTCGTGCCTGGTGAGCTGCAATTTGAGCCACAGGCACGCTCAGCAGAAGTGGACGACGTGCGCACCAGAGATTTGGATTTGGCGCGTAGAAAAAGGAAACTGGCGCGCGAACGCGGGAAATGACACGGTGCATGAATGCTCCTTTGCATGCATGCAGTATGGGACTTGGTCGCTTTTGTTATATATATATATATATATATATATATATATATATATATATATATATATATATATATATATATATATATATATATATATATATATATATATATATATATATATATATATATATATATGGTAGGTATAACGGGAGCCCTGGGCTTCCAATAGTTAAAGGAAGCCCAGGCCGATTACTCCTACAAACTGGTTCAACCCAAACGCCCAACCAGCCTATCGGGTGCGCCACCTGCTCCACGTCTGTTTGCGCAAAAAAAGAAATGCATGCACGAGTCAAACATGATCCAATGCATGCGCGTAAATTTAGGGAAAAAATGTGTGGCAGTTTCTATTTTTTAATGCTTTATTTCTTCCATAAATTTATGATCGCTGCAACAGCCATGCAGCTAGACACGTAAGGACCATTTTATGATATATACTGAGACTAAATATGCTACACTGTGTAGATAATTATGCAATTCGGTATACTACGTAAAAATCTGTTACCAGCTGCATACGCACGAATTTATGATGAAAATAATGTGCAATGAAAGGAAATCAATTGCATGCATAGAAAAAAATCGTATTTAATGGTTAATTTGCTTCATAAATATAGTATTCCTCCAACAACCATGTAGCTAAACACATTAGAACTAGTTTATGATTTATACTTATACTACACGGTGTAGGTATTTATGCAATTCGGTACACTGCGTAAAAAATATAGCATGTTGTTCGCTGGTGGACGCATCTTCAGGTTGGAGCGTAAAAACCTTAAGTTTTAAGCATAAAATCTCTCAATTATAAGCGTAAATACCTGGCCAATGTGAGAGGTTGATAACTATGGTAGGTTGTTATTACGATCATATTTTTATGGCAGATTCGAAAAATATGGCAGCCGCATGAATGCAGTTTATATTTTTATACAGATCCTAAAATTATGGCAAAATGCATGCATGAGTCAAACACGTTCCCTTGCATGCGCGTAAATTTAGAAAAGATATGTGTGTCGGTTTCTATTTTAAATGCTTTATTTCCTCCATAAATTTAGGATCGCTGCAACAGACATGCAACTAAAACTCGTAATGACCATTTTATGCTATATACTGATACTAAATATGCTACACTGTGTAGATAATTATGCAATTCGGTATACTGCGTAAAAATCTGCTACCAGCTGCATGCACACGAAATTATGATGGAAATAATATGCAATGAAAGGAAATGAATTGCATACATAGAAACAAAAAATCGCATTTAATGTTTTATTTCCTTCGTAAATATAGGATCCCTCCAACAGTCATGCAGCTAAACGCATTAGAACTAGTTTATGATGTATACTGAAACAAATTATACTACACGGTGTAGGTATTTATGCAATTCCTTACACTGCATAAAAAATCTGGCATGTTGTTCACTGGTGGACGCATCTCCGGGTGGAGCGTAAAAACCTTAAGTTTTGAGCATAAAATCCCTCAATTATAAGCGTAAATACCGAGTCAATTAGAGGTTGATAGCTTTAGTAGGTTGTTATTACGATCCTATTTTTATGACAGATCCGAAAAACATGGCAGCCGCATGCATGCGGTTTCTATTTTTATACAGATCCAAAAATTATGGCAAAATCGTGGGAGTTTCCATTGCATGCGCGCAAATTACGAACAACATAAATCAAGGAATTGTCTTTCCAATGTGCATGCAGTAAACTGATATACGAACTCTGTGTTAAAGCATAAAATCGTACAGTTTTTAGCGTAAATAATACATGTGGTAGGCATAAAACACAATAAACGAAAAGAAAAATGCGCCGGATCGGAGGATGTCACGCGCGATCATCGCTGCGCGCATCTCGTCCCTTCCGTGACGTCGCTCGCTCGAACATCGCGCCTCATGCGTCGCCGTCGCTACTCGCACGTCGACGGGCGTCGCTTGCTCGCCGGCCTTGGAAGTGCCGCCTCCTCGGGGCTTCGGGGACGCCGCCGCTTGCCCGCACAAGGGCCTCGCTGCGGATTGAGGAACCTCCGCCACCGCGCGTCGAGGTAATGGAGTTGCGGCCACCGGCCTGGGATCCGCCGCCGCCGCACAAGGGCGCTGCCGCCGCTCGCCCTCTGGATCGGGGGCCGCCACCGCCGGCCTGGGAACCGCCGCCACCGCATGTCGAGGTCGGGGAGCCACGGCCACCGCAGCCACTGGCCAGGGTCCACCGCCGCGCGCGCTATCGGGCAACCGTCGTCGCTAATGAATCGAGATGGGGCGTGAAAAACTGAACCCTAGCACTCCGGGTCCTGTTTTATAGACGTCCGAACGTGGTCCGGCTCGACCGGATTGCACTGTCTGGCCCGGACATCCTTTAGTTATTGGAAGCCCAGGGCTCCTAATATAATATATATATATATATATATATATATATATATATATATATATATATATATATAGGGACGAGGTAATGGAAGCCCAGGGCTTCCATTACTAGAGAGAGCCCCGGCCAGGCTAGATGTGCGGGCTCGGGACGACGTAGCAGGTGGTGGGACTACTGCGCGCATGCACGTTTATGCATACGGAATTTCAATGAAACAGGTGCATATATGGTAACGTGGGGGGAGCCGGTATGGAGACGTGGCTCACGCGATATGCTTGTCTATTTTGCTGTTATTGGCTGCGTAAATTCGCATCTGACGCGACATGGACTCGGTGGGGCGTTTATGCATACGAAATTTCAATGAAACAGATGCATAAATGGTGACGTGGGGGGACCCGATAAGGAGACGTGGGTCACGCGTTATGCTTGCGTATTTTGCCGTTATTGGCTGCGTAAATTCGCATCTGACGTGACATGAGTGGTCAGAACGGGTAGTGGGTAGTCACGCGCGCGTCATCCAGGAACGTGGGGCGATCGTACGATGGGATGATGCATGTTTATGGAAATGTAACACAATTGGCATGTAATCGTAACGGATCGTTCACGTAAATCTCGGGACATGCAAACTACGCATCAAATCGTGCAGGATATTGGATCATGCCATGAATATAGGCCAGGACGGTTTAGGCGAGTATAGGATCCGCAAAAAAACGGGTTACACACAGCCGCCGTCGCTTTTGTTCAGAGCTCTCGAAGAGTTAGGGCATGCACAATGGAGACGGCCAGGGGATCGGAGTAGTGTGGAGAAGGTACAGCGACGACGACACCCTGTACGATCGATGGCCGGCATGCTGTAACTCCACCGGCTGCATTACCGGCGCCAGGAATTCTTGAAGACAGCAACACAGTTCATCCAAGTTTGGTGGGAACAACTCAGCGGATACCCATGCGTACAATTGGTGAACATGAGCAGGACACACCACACATTCTCCAAAGCCATGTAAGTTCAAAGGAATACCCATGTATTTGTTATAAATTTACGTGCAAGTTATGATTTAACCGAATACACATGTATTATTAGTTATACAGTCCGTGCAATTTATGAAGAACTAGAAATTCACCATGCTATAAGCTTATTTTTTATATATGTGCACTGCATGATGACTCCATTAATTGAATAGGACGATAGTATAGATCAACAATTGGTACCAAAGGTCGGTATGACATTTAGGAATGTGGACGAGGCGTACAAATTCTATAGCAGATATGCATATGAAGTTGGATTTCCATTGAAGAGATATAGGGAGAGAAAAAATTGCAAGTGGTTGAATTGTTCAATGGAAGGCAAGCGTGCCGAAAGAGGATATGGTAATCCAAAAGTGCGAAATACAATTTCCAAGCGAACACAATGCAGAGCTGGAATGAAACTTAAAAAAATCTATGACGATGCCAAAGAGAATATCATTTCAGTGCGGATTGATCTTATTCATTTGGAACATAAACATGAGTTCTTCAGGAAGGATACGGAAAAGAATTAGTTACAGTGCAACAAGACACATGATCCAGAATACATGGAGTTCCTTAGTGCAATGCAAGAAAGCAGGATTCCGCAACACTGTATAATGGATTTTGTTTCAGAAATGCATGGTGGACCAGAGAATGTACCGTTAACTACACAAGACATGATCAACCTATAAGTTATGTTGTTATTTACACTGATATAATGACATAATGACGTTGTGTACGTATTGACTAAGGCATATTGTTTAATGTTCACAGGAAGAAAGCGCGACAAAGAGAAAGAAATGCCAATGATGTGTCTAAGCTCCTATCTTTTTTTTGCATTGTGTAAAAAAGATAACCCACAGTTTTTCTCTGACTTCCAACTAGACCAAGAAGGAAATATTTTGAGCATTTTTTGGTCCCATGCTAGCCAGCAAGCAGATTACATTGACTTTGGAGATGCAGTTACCTTTGATACAACTCATAAGACAAATCTATATGACAAACCCCTGGGAATGTTTGTTGGTTGTAACCACCATCTGCAGTGCACCGTATTTGGTTTCACATTGTTGGGTGACGAAACTGTAGACACATTCGAGTGGGTTTTCAATGCATTCAAAACGTGCATGGGAGCTGAAGGACCACGAGTAATGCTTACAGGTATGATTAATAAGCTTAACAATTATTATGTTCTACTACGAATGTATTGAATGCAACTATAGTTGGTAATGTGTTGCATAATGTTGTGAAAATTTATGATTTTAGATCAAGATCCAGCAATGCCAGTTGCACTAGGCAGGGTATTTCCAAACACAATCCATCGGTTGTGTTTGTGGCATGTTCAAAACAGGTATATGCCGTATTTAAACGAGTTGCACGCTAGATTTGAGGAAGAGGATTTCAAAACAAGGTTCCAATCTATAATACATCATCCTTTAACTGTAACTGAGTTTGAGACTGCCTGGGCAATGCTGATTGATGATTTCCGTCTACATGATAACATCAGTCTTTCCAGAATGTATGAAATTCGTAAAGATTGGATACTAGCTTTTTTCAAACATGATTATTATGGGTTGATGGTCTCTACACAGCGTAGCGAGAGCATGAACAAACTCGTAAAAAGTGCTCATGTCGATGCAAACACGCCACTACATCAATTCGCCAAGCAAATGTTGAAGCTTCTGCACAGTAGGAAGATGAAAGAGGCAAAAGAGGCACTAGGATGCATGGTGAGTACATAGAATATTATTATATCAAAATATGTAACGTACCATATTATAACGTATAATTATGTCTACTGTAGGGCCAAAAGGAAACAAATACATTGTATATGTTTGAGATACGTGTAGCGAGGACATACACAAGGGCTGTAATGAATAAGTTTCATGAGTCTTTGAAATATGCTACTGCATACAAGATATCACATGATCCAGATGGTGGTGTGAATGAATGGGTGGTTCAGCATACATCAAGGTCAAATAAGATTGTGTGGGGGCAACACCAATTCAAAGTAATGGCTGATGTAGATGCTGGAAAGTATGAATGTGAATGCAAGCATTGGGAGCATATAGGTATGTCATATTGAGTAATTGTTGTATAAAAATGTTTATTTATAATGAGTGAACATAAACGAAGACATTTTTTACATGCTTTGTTGTAGGTCTGCTTTGTGTGCATCTTTTACGAACATTTATGCATCTTCAAATTGATCGAATACCTTCGGAATACATCCTTCAGAGATACACCTACTCTGCTATACAAGATGTGACTTTTTCAAGGGATGATAAGAATTTGAAGGGTAAAGACGGTGAGACTAAATCATATAGGCAAAAGATGTTGCTTAAAAAGTCAATGAAAGTAGTACATCATGCAAGTCTTTCAAAGGTTGGATATGATAGAGCCCTGGAGATGATGGATGAACTGCTTTTGCTACTTTCACGGTTGGAGCCAGATATTGAAGGTGATGATAGTACTAGTGATGGCGAAGGAATACAGGTATTTAATATATTAATTGAAATAGCCGTGTATTTTAATTGGTATACTAAGTTTTAAGTTTTGGTGAATGGGAAATATGAGAAACTTGCCTGATACAGGGCGACAGGAATGATGTAAGAGACATGATGGGAGATAATCTAACGAGAAGAAGGGCGCATGCTGGTGTATGTGTAATATGTTATATGATGTTTACTATGCATAATGGTGTGTACTGTTTGTCATAAACACAACTATTTACTGTCCATTGTATTATTTGTCAGGTAATTCAATTGGTGCCTACTTTACAAGAAGGTGGTGTGTGTGATACCCAATGTGCTATGCCACAACAAATATTGGAACAGGTAATACATGATTATAAAAGAGGAAAAGTTGTTATAATACAAAATAGTAACGATTGGACCTTGATGCTGATTATGAATGATTATGAATGGTATATGTGTGCAGCACGATTATGGACAATTGACCACTAGCACACCACTGATTGATGTGAGTGCTACAGATTTGACGATTAAAAAGGTAATGGTGCTATTACAAACACATGTGCATGGATATTATTTAAAATTACATACAAATAATTGGATTTAAGTACTAATATTTAAAAATATCATATTTTTTTCTTAATTGTAGAAGCTAGATTTTAATGTGAGTCGAGTAAGCTTGAGAAGACCAGATAACGCGAAGCCAAAGGGCAGAACAATCAGTGATAACGAAAAAAGAGTTATTAAGTTGGGGGCAAAAGGAGACAAGAAAAAGAACAGAAAGTGTCAAAGGTGTGGAATTGCTGATGGTCACAATAGTCGCACTTGTCTATCTGTCGAGGAGAATAGGCTTCGGTTGGCCAGCCTTACTGGTCGAAAGAGAGGGCGGCCCATAGGTTCTAGGAACAAGGGTTCATCTAGCGCTCCAAACTAGAATGAGGCATGCACTTCAAAAAAACATCAAGGAGGTGTCACAGACAATGATTCATCTAGTGGGGAGTAGATGATTTCATATTTTATGACAAATGTAATGTAGTGCCATACTTGTTATTACAACTATGGGTGAATTTATAAATGCTGGAACCAGTCGATATTCACAAAGTATAAGTAATAATGATGTACTGCATGTATTGAAATGTTGTGTAAACTGTATACGAAATATGCGTAAATGTGTTATGAAAACAGCGTAATTCGACGCTCTACAAATCTTGGTAGCAAAAACTGACTAAAAATGTCTTTGTGAAGAAAACAAACGACACAATAAATTGTGATTTAATGTAGTAACATAATTTTTATTACACATGTGTGCGAGTAGACAAATCTGATACCAGTAGTTATTGACAAAAGAATAAGGATGTACAGATTTGTGTAATTGAGCTAACAAAACAGCGTAATTCGTCTGTAATTAAAATTATTGTAAACTGGGCACAAATTTGCATAATTGATCTAACAAAACAGCGTAATTCGTATTAAACAGAAGAATTCGTGACACATACTGGTAAATAATATATTTGTGAAGAAATCAGAGAATAACAATAACTAGTGTGTAAATCACTGATAGAAATATGAGCAAACAGTCGAAGTTTGAACTGAATAGCGCATTATACAAGAGATGTTTCATAACTTGTTTAATACACATAGGTCAAATTTTTATATAAGAACTGCATTAAACATGAGTGTCTTGATAGCTTGGGTGAAAAACATAGAAAGTTTCAATACGGTTACATAGACATGCAACAGGTAGTTTGGCTTCACAACATTTTGTTCCGTAACAAGGAAGCCACAAAATGGTTGTTCCATATCAAACAGTTGCGATTCACAAAAGGTTGATCCAGCGACACAACTAGCGTCCAAACTTGAATCTTTGAATTTCTGGAGGCAACGGGAGGCACTTGTTCTTGCTATGGAAGGTGAGGTAATATAGAGCCAGAGATCGTAGGTCGCCAGAGTTTTCCTGCATAATACACATTATCCCGAGGTGAATAAGTTATATCTGAAATGTTGAATGTATAAATACAAACTGCATAAGCATAAAATGACTTACTCGTTGTATAAATTGCTTGATAGAACCATCCATATAGTCATAGTACTGGATGTATCTCATGACAAAGAAGCCACAGTCATTAGATCTAGCTATCATGGTGGGACACATAGGTGGCATGTCAATTGGGAAATTCCCAAATTTAGGGATGCGTGAATTGGGCCGGACTTGTTGCAAAGATTTGTTCAATCTGTTCATTATAACCCTAGCCCATGGTAGTTTCCTGGAGCCTATGTCCTTTTGGGAGTAATGAAACATCTTCCATGAAGTACCACCCAACTCCGGACCATATGGATTTGAATCTAAAATGTGAATACATCGAAACTGGATATTGATGACATACAATGTCCAATGTCCCATATGAAGAATAGGGACCATAATCTGTCAAATATCAGGAGTTAGAGAAACAAAATGATAACATTAGTGTGTAGCTGAGCGATGAATATAATTGCATAACAGGAAAGCGTTGATACAAAGATAAATATTTATACCGTTTTGTAGTCAACAAAATTGTCCAGCTAGGGCAGTGTCTTGTCCAGATAAGCATCAAGGACAGTTTGATCAAAAATCTGAGGAGAATTACTGTAGCGTTCATGCTCCTCAAAGTTGAGGAGAGTCTGCATAATCATAATTACTATGTCATATAAAACTGTATGTAAACAATTGCGAAAATAGGTAGGTATTAATGAATTGTACATACACCAACATTGACATCCAGTACAAGTCTGTTTTTGTTGATGGACGAGCAATTATTGATTTCGTCATGGCGAAAACACATGATGGAACACTGCATGAACACATTATCCAGACACATCCCGTCTGCAAATGATTGTTAAATATCGAGACAATTTCCAATACATTCATCAAATTCTATGATCTTCCTATATAATAATGAAAAAATGATATGTTATTCATTATATATGTAAGCAACAACCTACATGTTATTTTGACTTAATAGTTAAAGAAAAACCTGTTTGGGTCGGGTTTTGAGGAGCACAAAAAATCACGAAGCGACCGAGCACAGTCCAATTTTGTTAAACGTGGCAGAGAGTGGTCATGTGTAGTGTGCAAGCTATGTGTTTCCTCACCATCTGCAACCTGAAACACAATGCAGGTAGAGAGTATAGTAAATTATGAATGAGTTATGAGAAGCAAGCATGCAATAAATGTATAACTGGATTACTTACATGACCACTAGGTGTCTGATCAAAAAGGGGGCCCGTGTAAGTTGGAGTGTCATGAGATGCACCAATGTCTCCTCCCTGACCCAAAGAAACAATGATACTATGTTTTAAGCCTCAATCATGTGTCAATTAAATTTAATCCATAATTGAGATTACAATGGAGAAAACAAAGATGAAACATATACATGTTTTTGCGGTGTGGCGTCAAACATCGGTAAGTGGGAAGACGGATATGAGCTCATAGGATTGCAGTCTGGTACATGTCGATGAGACATGTTTATGTCGCTCGACATATTATTGCCAACATTAAAATGGAAATCTTGTATACATTATTATGGTTTTGTCTAATATTTTGGATGAAAATTGGAAATTAACATGTAATGTAACCATGATGAGACTGCATAAAATACCTGGTTTTCCGCATTTGGGGTTGTGTTCGTCTCCAAATCGTCAGGGCAGCCCTCAAATGCACGACGCATTTGTTGTTGCTTTTCGTGTATTTCTTCAAACTGGGTTCCTGTCAACTCCGTATTCGGTTGTGAATATGGCATAGTCAGGTCCTGGGTATTCTGGGTACCCTTATGGATGTGTGCCTCTGTAATTAAAAAGTTGTAGTATTCAAACAGCAAGAACTGATAAATGCATAGAGTTAAGTACATGAACTGAATAAATGACAATGAGGGAAGGTAACCTGACGACATATGCTGAGATATATCTGGAGGTTTATCTGTTTGAGGCGCTTCCGCAACATTGTCTGGGTCGCCAGACTCCGCGCGAAGGACATCATCAATTAACTCAGCCAATGTGTCCGCTAGTTCATACTGCTTCACAACCATCTTGGTAAGAGTACTTTTTATGATGGAACACGATTTGCCAACTTCAGAATCATACTCAACAAACTTTTCAATGAATTTTGGTCGGTCACGTGGTTGGAGCTGCTTTATCTTACTTGAAAGCATATCCTTGATCAATGGGAGCTGGATATGAATAGTATGATGACCACAAGGATCGGGACGAGGGACATCAAAAATGTTTGTCCTGTCCCTATGCTGTGATGTAATGAATGATAATGCATCATAATTAATTCTTAGAAACATATGGATATAATATTACATAAAACATCTGTAATGTACATATGGTATTTATGCACACATATGGCATGTATGTTTTGCCATAGACTGACCTCTGATTGAAACTGCACACTAGGGACAGCAGAATAGCAAGTTTCAGAAAAGCTTCGGAACTGAAAAAAACAGTTGTAATATAATTAAATACATGAAAGATAACCATAAATAAATTGTGTTACCCACTGAAAAATGAAGTATATGGTATCTATTACGAGTTTATTCGGAATGGTACGAAAACTAATAGAGATACTACATGCATAAACAATCACATAATAACAGAAAATGCATATTTATGCAGGGTAATGCATTCCTATTGTTTTATGTACAGATGACATACCTCACAATAGCCAAAAGGTTCACCGCTTTGGCGTGGCTTCCTCTTATCAGCTTTTGTCAGAGCTTGGATAATGTTTTTATCAAAGAATTTTATGCGGGGTGTGCCACGTTTATTGGGGGGGCTGCAGCATCATGCAAGTGGTCCAAATAGTACAACTACAAAAAAACAATAATTAATTTATACTATCATGGATGGTAATTGAGCAAGTAAAATAGATTCCATTCGATATGAAAAAAATGAACAGTCCAATGTTATTTACTTACTAGTATGACAACTGAGCATCCATATATCGTCGTGGACACATTAGAGGTGCTCCTTGTATGCCACTTTTGTGCAGCTTCACATAGGTCGTTAAAAATTAAGTGGCACCAGTCTGTCTCATGGAAACGGTCCATTTCTTCCGTCAATAACACTTCATGGTTAGATATGCCCCAGCTGGAAGTGGGGAACAACAATCTATTGAACAATATCAAAAAGAAGCATCTGATAGAGAGGTCATCATCATTTCCTTTTCTCAATCGGTCCTGAAGAGATGCAACAACGAACTCATCCTTGGACAATCCAAGTTCAGCCCTCAAGTTATTGCCCGCCACTGCTTCATCGATTCCTAGTGGCTTACCACCGCCAGCATTTGGAAGGCCTAGTATAAGGTGGACAGTTTCTTTCGTAATCTTTAGTTCCTTGCCAACTTCAGGGCGAATAGTCATATTCTTGTGGTCCAACTTATCCATCAACCAACGAAGATGAGAACGGCTACCCAGTGCATCAAGTGTCATGTCAAGAATATTGGAAAATCCTTTTCTAGCAACGGCTTGTCGTTGCCTCTCATTCAATATCTTAATAGTTATAATCACATCCTGAGGGTTGCATCTAACATTGAGTTTCTGAAATAATGTATGTTAAATGTTATGAAAACAATGAAATAAATGTGGCATGAGCCATAAAATTAGCACTCATAATGTAAGGGATGCAACTAAAATAACATAATACCTAGTTAAATAAACTAGACTGCATTATCTGTACACAATAAAAAAGTGTCCAAAGGTTGTAAAATAAATATGATATTGTAAATGCAATTCAGAACTTGGAACCTAACGTGAAAATTCGACTAGATTCATCCTTACTATATACTACTAAATAATATCTAATATGTTGTATCAGCTCATGACTATTGAATACTAATTAGTATTTAATATATATGAAAACATAAGTATAACATATAACCTGCGTGGAGTTTCTACTACTTTTGGCCTCTTTGTGCATGTCTTCCGTAAGATATTCATATGACTTCCAGCAGCATTACACTTCTTTGTAGGTGTCATGAAGTCATCGTCGTCATCGCCAGATCCAGTTTGTTTATTGGCTTCATAAATAACAGATGGTTTCTCGACAGGTGCAGGACGCTGATCAGAATGCTTTGTGTTTGGAGGAACTCCAATAGAGGCCGGACGTGGTATCTCAACACTAAAGAATTCTTGGCTTGACTCAATGGTTATGCGTTTGGGATTAGCGGGAGGACGGTCAACGGACTTCATTTTTTGGGGTAGAACACACTAAGTAAATGAAAAAGAACATCAGGAAATAATACTATACCATACATAATAATTGAATAAATATAACATTATGAAACTGTTGGGGTATGTATAGTGTGTATATTGTGCATAACAACAGATGTAGACAACGTAAATGAGAAGAAGGAATGCATAACAACAGATATGTGAAAACTCACATTTAAATAAAACAGTACATAGTGTGCATAAACAAATTATGCAATATAATTCATAAAATTATATGTAGTATAACTATCAGAAACAACAATAATAACACAGTACAATAACATCACTAATCTATTAATTGCTATTGTAAAAAATATATATATTATGTTTATAAACAACACTCAGTACCTATATAAAAATGAACAGAATGTAACAAATATGCAATTGAAAAAATTGGAAGCCATTATCGGATACTACATATAATGAGGCGATTCAATTAATTTCGAATCAATTGAAGGGATGTAGAAGGGGCGGGGCGAACCTGATGGACATTAGCGACTGAACTATGTAAAAGAATGGGGGGAACTCGAAAGAATGAGAGGGGAACGAACCAGGGAAGGAGAACGACGGCGGTGAATCGATGAAGCGCGGAGATTACGGCGGTGGAAGAGGTGGGGGCGGTCGTCGATGGCGATCGCAGGAGCGAATGACGGCGACGGGGAGGAACTGATTATTTTAGGGTTTGGGTGGACCCAAGCTGAATTAATTGAAAGGGGTCTGTTGTGTCTGGCTCGTTGACCATATTAGCTCGGTCGGCCCGCGGGGGAGCGGCGAGGGACTGTGGGTCCACTAGTCAGCGCACAGTCAGTGTGAAGGTTTGGTTACTGCGTGATCATAATAAGCATAAATAGCTGTGCAAAGTATCGTAAACAGTTTACAAAAAAGAATTAATCAAGACCCACGCCAAAGTACGTAATATAATAAATCCCAATTGATATGTAGTTGTTAACATCGAATTATACAATCATAAATCCCAAAAACTACACCACACCGACCAGGCCGCATCGACGTGTCAATTTATGTAACCGTTGGAGTCATAATATGCAAGTATAAACGCGGTCAACTCCAACGCGGGTCGTGACCACGACTCCGGAAAACCCGCGCGGAACGAGCGGACTCACCGTGGCAGTTACGTGTTTATGCATACGTAATTCGAGTGAAACGGATGCATAAATGGTAATAGAGGATGTGCACGTACGACCCACCTTCACTCGGTGCATGTGCGCGGTACTCGGACCACCTGCCACGTCGACCCGCGCCCGGCACACGTAGCCTGGCAGGAGCTCCCTGCATTGATGGAAGCCCAGAGCTCCTAATACACGTGCTAGCCACGGAAGTCCGCCTATAAAGCAACTGCCTTCCAACATTCCTTTCTTTTAATTAGTTGATTAATAAAAAGCTCTAATTACCTCCTGGCCAAAACGTCTTTCGCATGCATACAATATTTTATACGCATGCACATGCAGGGTGCACGTGGAGTAGTATTTTGAAATCAAATTTATCAACCATGTGTATGTCTACTATTTTCTACGTGGCTCTCACATGATAGTATGCACTATCAACTTGCCTAATTATTTGATCATTACTCAAGTAAAATGCTTTGTATTATTACGTAGTCCGTATTTTATGGAGTATCACCCTAACTGCATATTTATGCGAAGGCGCCGTATTTGTATACAGAGTACATATTTGTTTTACGGATGTATTATTTTTATCACCCATCATGGAGTTGTGGTCCATTAATCGAAGTTATTTAGCCCGCATAACATATACTTTGATGAGGCAAAAATCCGTGTCAACAAGGTTCTTGTATTTTTTTCTTTGCATTTAAATTCAAATTTGTGAGACAAGTTTAAGTTGGAAAATTAGTATTTGAAAATGGAAGGGGGAAAGAAAAGGGAAACAATACACACTAAGGAAATATACAATATATAAATATAGGAATAAATATATCATTTTAGGCTAGTACTTTTGTTTGAGCACTTGATCCCTGTGTGAAACCTATAAACAAAACTGAATTCAAAATTATGAATTGAGTAGAAATATGGAATTAGAAGATAGAAATGATAAAAGGAAAAAAATAAAAACCTAGTTGGGCCTGGTACCTTGCTGTCGGCCCAAATGGACAATCCAGCATGCGGCAGCCCAGCCTAGATTCGGTGCCGACAGGTGGGCCTATGGCCCCAGTCCCACTCCCGCCCGTGCTCACTATTGCCACCGACAAATGGGCCCTGGAGGCCAGTCGCCTCTCCCCTTCGCAATCACTTGCGCGCCGGGTCATTGCTTCACTGACTGCTCGTGCCCGGCTTGCCAGTGCCCCACCCTGCACGCTCGGACTCGGACGTTTCTCCGCCATGTGGGCCCGCACGGTCGGGGTCGTCTCCTACCCTGTGTCCAGGATGCAACAAACCCTGAGTCGGGCTCTGAACAACCTCTGCGAGATCTTTGGGGCCGACGTGGCCAACTTGCCAGCGTCTCCGGGCTACAAAAGTGAGCCCCCGTGACCTCCTCATCCCTCGAATCGAGTTCTGCCTGGGATTAGCGCCACCATTCTAGAATGTGGGGAGTTCCGCCGTCATGGATTTGGTGCCATTGTCGCCGACAGACCTCAGATGGCAATCCTGGTTAATGGCGGTCCGTGCGGGTGGTCCGCGACGTCACGGAGGCGATGATGCAGAACCTCACCAGTGGTGATGAAGAAGCACCGTCGCGCCGACCGGCCGGCCTATGCCTTAATCGCCGGTATGTGCACTTTCCTGTAAGTTCGCCATCGGCTTCGCTAAGCGCAGATTTGGCTCACACCGGCGGCAGCAGAAGAGAACAACAAAGCTGGGGCGATGGCCCGCCTACGTCATCGGGTGGATAACGCTCCGCTGGGGCAGACACCGCGAGAGATGAGAGAGGGGAAGAGTGGCTGGAGCGCGTGAGAGGTGGAAGATGATGTCGCGGCCGCTGGATCCATAGCAGACGGCTGGGATCGCTCCTGGCATACGAGTCCGGCCGTGGGAGTGATGATGCGCGTGAGTCGTCGGATCAACCAACAGTGGATGAGATTAGATCCTTACGTACCCCTTCGCGCGTTGTATTGTGACCATTGGATTCGATCTAGATGGCTCTGGTTGCCCGCACATTATAACAGTCATGGTCTTTTTCTAAAAGAACCCTCTCCCTTTTGACTTATCAACCCGCCATCCACGCGCGGGGTGGGTATGAGTCTTGGAGAAATATACGAAATAGCCCCTGGACTTTCACAGAATAGTGTCCCCAGTCCAATCATTGAATAAAAGGGATAAAACAATTCAGAAAATGGTTTTTAGTTTAAAAATAAATTCAAAAACTTGTATAATTCATATCAAATTCATTTTTACTCCAAATTAATCCATTCCAGTGGCATTAATTTTGTTTTAATATTTTCTATCAACTAGCAACACTGTTTAGCCATGAAACTTGAACTAAAATTATTCACATGAGCTGTGCTATTCTAAGCACTTGATAACTTCAGAAATTCATCTATAACTCCAAAATTAATAATTCCTGTTCCTGTGATCTTATATTATTAATATGTATTTTGTCCTTATGTTTGGTGTGATGTTAATTTTTCCTATACCATGTTTGTCTGTATTGCTACGTTAGCAGTGAGGACACGTGTCATCTGAAGAGCAAGTTGGTACCTGGAATCTCAAGTCCCAGGCAAGTTGTGTCCTTGATCACTTCTTTTTACCCAGTCATGTTCTGATTAATCATAATGATCTGCATAGGTTAATTTTGATGGGACCAAACAGGTTACCCTAGTTTGATTATCTTTATACCTTGACTCCACTAAACTTTTTGGGTAGTACCTGCTATTGCTTTATGTGGTTTTGGGTATGAAGATTACACTATTCATGATTATACTTTTGTTATCAGTTGTTATTTATTGTTCATGTTAAGATCATTATGTTAATTGGAACATGGAGAACCACCCGGGAAAACAGTGCTACCACAAGGGTTTATGGACGCCCTTGGCTGATTAACTAGGAAAGCTAGTGGATGATTACCTTACCCGAAAGGGGCAAGGGCAGTAGGAGAGTGGTCAGTGCAGGGAGGTCCTTGGTTGATTTTGCTGCGATGGCGGTCAGTCGAGGGACTCCTGCACTGGAGCTTCCTATAAACTGTAGCGGGTTTTTTGAAGCTAGTGGAACTTTGTAAAGGCCTCGTAGTGTTACCCTGCCTCGCCTCCTCGGTAGAGGTGTATGGGATTGGCCGTCTCTTGGCAGATGGGTAACATGACTTGTGGGTAAAGATGTGCAACCTCTGCAGAGTGTAAAACTGGTATACTAGTCGTGCTCACGGTCATGAGCAGCTCGGACACTCACATGATTAATTTATGGAACTAAATTCAATTTGTCATATGCATTGCATCGCAGGTGATGTTGTTACTTTTGTTCTACTACTTAATTGGGTTGGTATTTACTTATACTTAGTAATTGCTAATAAAATTTTGACCAACTTTAAAAGCAATGCTCAGCTCTAACCATCCTCTTTGGTAAGCCTTACACTTCACATGAGCTCCCACCTTTGGCGAGTTCATACACATTATTCCCCACAACTTGTTGAGCGATGAACGTATGTGAGCTCACTCTTGCTGTCTCACACCCCCCCCCCACACAGGTCAAGAACAGGTACCGCAGGATGAGGCGCATGGAGGATGTTGTGGCGAGTTCGTGAGAGGTCTAGGTCGTCGTCTCCCAGTCAACTTTGGGTTGCTGGACGTTGTCTCCTTATAATGTAATTATTTATTTTGTACAGAACTCCTATTATATAGTAAAGATGTGACATTCGATCCTGTGTCATGATTCATCATATGTGTGAGACTTGGTCCCAGCACACCTGGTGATTATTTCGCGCTCGGGTTTTTGACCCCTAAAACTCGGGTGTGACAAGGAGTCCTCACTCTCCCAGGTAGCTTCCTCCTCTCCTTCTCTGCTCCACTGAACTTTACAGAGCTTCACCTCTGAGGTGCGGGTCTTTCTGACTGCTGAATCAAGAATCTTCACTGGCTTCTCATGGTACTGAAGGTCTTTCTGAATCTGCACTGTCTCTTCTTCGAGGTGGCTTTGTGGTGCTTGCAGGCATTTCCGGAGCTGGGATATGTGAAACACATTGTGGATGTCGGACATGGATTCCGGTAATTCCAGACGGTATGTTGCGGGTCCTACCCTGCTAATGATGGGATAGGGACCTATGAATCGCGGTGCTAGCTTTCCTTTTACCTAGAACCTCCTGACACCACACATTGGAGAAACCTTGAGGTAGACGAAGTCTCCTTCCTCAAATCGGAGTTCCCTCCGCCTGTTGTCTGCATAACTCTTCTGCCGACTCTGAGCTTCAAGTAACCTTCTACAGATCAGTGCAACTTTCTCTTCCGCCTCTTTGACAAAGGCAGGTCCTTCTAGTGCTTTTTCCCCTACGTTGGACCACATGAGAGGGGTCTGGCATTTCCGTCCATACAGTGCTTCGAATGGCGACATCTTGATGCTGGCCTGATAGCTATTGTTGTATGAGAACTCTGCGTAGGGTAGACTGGATTCCCAACTTCTATCAAATGCTAGCACACAGCTCTTAATAGATCTTCGAGGACTTTGTTGACTCTTTCTGTCTGCCCATCTGTCTGAGGGTGATAAGCGGTGCTAAAATCTAGCTTGGTGCCCATAGCTTTCTGAAGGCTTGTCCAGAATTTGGATGGGAACTGGGTTCCCCTGTCTGACACTATCTTTCTTGGGATGCCATGGAGTCTGACTATCTCCTTGAGATAAATCCGGGCAAGGGTGGCTCCTCCAAAGGTAGTTTTCACTGGGATGAAATGGGCTACCTTGGTGAGGCGATCTATTATTACCCAGATGGAATCATTCCCTTTTTGCGTCTGGGGCAGTCCGGTTACGGAGTCCATACCTATTTCTTCCCACTTCCATTCAGGTATCGGGAGGGGTTGCAATAGGCCTGCAGGTTTTTGATGCTCGGCCTTCGTCCGTTGGCAGATGTCACATCGGGCCACATACTGAGCTATTTCCTTCTTCATCCCTCTCCACCAGTATCTGGTTTTGAGGTCTAGGTACATCTTGGTAGTCCCTGGGTGGATGGTGTTGGGGCGAAGGCAAAGACGCCACCCTTCGCTCGAGGCCTTCGCTGATAACCGCTGGTCAGACAGAGACAGAACAGGCAGGGACACCCTTCGCTCGATTTGGCACCAGACGAAGACCGGCGACGAAGTCATCCCGCTGCGCGGCCTCGTTCAGCTCCGAGGCCCACGTGTGATCTGGCCCATTGTAACGGGCCCTGCGTGGTCGCCTTTGTGTTACGGGCCTAATCTGTAAAGGCATGCTTGTAATTACAGCTTGTAACCCTGCTTTATGGGAATATTCTGGGGATAAACTAGGTGTCTGAGGGCACATGCGTCCTTAACACAAGGCGCCGGGCACTCAGATACCTATAAATACCCCCGCACAGTGCCCGTGAGAGGCTAGATTAACAGAGCTATTGCCCCTGAGCACGCAACCCTGTTGTCACCACTGTTCACTCTTGTTGGCTTCTTTGCTGCTGAGAGCAAGTTCCAACATTTGGCGCCCACCATGGGGCTCGAACCCACGACCACAAGGTTAAGAGGGCCCTGCGTGCGAGCCGCACGTGCCACTGTGGACTTCACAGCTGGCCCTCGATCAGCGCGAAGTCCCGGCTTCGATGTCTGAGGCGCTTGGCCTCGCTGACGTCGGTTGGATGATAGTACCCCTGTAGGAACAGGGTTATGGGTGCCCGCCAGTCTTCGGTCATGATTAGGTTGCGCGCGCTGCTGGAGGGGTGGCTCTTGCTGTAGACCGAGGTGGCCTTCGCGCTGCATCAGCGCGATCTCGCGCTCGAGGTCTTGGGCCTTCTGCTCCTCGTCGCGTATCATTTGCCGCACCTTGGCTAGTGCGGACACACGCTGGCGCTTGGCCTCCAGTATCTCTTTCTGCCTCTGGAGATTGCGGTTCTTGAGGCGCAGGGCGCGCAGCTGTAACTGTTCTTCTGTTGAGACGCCGAGGACCTCGCCGTCCTCGGTGAGATCCGCGCCCTCCAGTGGGGCGAAGCCTGGGGGCCGTTGCATCCGCCGGAGGGGACGACGCCACAATGGCGAAGTCTTTCATCATCGCCCTAGAAGGCCCAGCACTCACCTGGTTCACCAGATTGCCTTCGCTGCCCATTGATTCGTGGAGAAGTCTCAGGGACAAGTTCCTTCTCAACTTCCAAGGGTACCATCCAGACACCGACGCTTTGGCCGAGCTCTCGCTTTGCAAACAGCTGGAAAAGGAGACTCTGCGGGAGTATTACCAAGCCCAGACCAAAGCATGGCGCGACCACGCAGTCATCCCGAGAGAGTTCAGCGAAGGGGACCTCGTACTCGTCCGAACAGCTCGGACGGAGTCCAGGGGAAAGCTAGAGCCCAAGTGGGAGGGCCCCTTCATAGTCAAGACAAAAGCATCCCCCAGCGCCTACAGGCTCACAATGCCAAACGGCGAGGACCTGGAGCACTCCTGGAACATCGACAACCTCCGCAAATTTTTTGTCTGACTAATCGGGGCTGATTTTCGCCCTTGTAATTCGCCAAAAAACAATCTTGTACCGGCCCGCACTCTTTTCCTCCCGGGGGGTGACGTTTTTAACGAGGCGGAGCCATGTAATATATGTGCGAAAAATCCCCCGCAAAAACATGCGTCGAAAACAGACCGCGACGACGGCCTTCGATATTCAACCAATCCGAGGTCACCGCGAGGCTAAGCGCTAGCCACCCTCGTGTGCGACAAATCCGCGCAGAAGTCGCCTAAGGGTGCAACCGGACTAAGCACAACAAGTGTGAAAAAAATCTGATGTCTATCGCGAAGACTATCCGCGCACAAGTCGCCTAAGGGTGCAGCCGGACTAAGCACAACAAGTGCGGAAAAAATCTGATGTCTATCGCGAAGACTATCCGCGCAGAAGTCGCCTAAGGGTGCAGCCGGACTAAGCACAACAAGTGCGAAAAAAATCTGATGTCTATCGCGAAGACTATCCGCGCAGAAGTCGCCTAAGGGTGCAGTCGGACTAAGCACAACAAGTGCGAAAAAAATCTGATGTCTATCGCGAAGACTATCCGCGCAGAAGTCGCCTAAGGGTGCAGCCGGACTAAGCACAACAAGTGCGAAAAAAATATGATGTCTATCGCGAAGACTATCCACGCAGAAGTCGCCTAAGGGTGCAGCCGGACTAAGCACAACAAGTGCGAAAAAAATCTGATGTCTATCGCGAAGACTATCCGCGCAGAAGTCGCCTAAGGGTGCAGCCGGACTAAGCACAACAAGTGCGAAAAAATCCGATGTCTATCGCGAAGACTATCCGCGCAGAAGTCGCCTAAGGATGCAGCCGGACTAAGCACAACAAGTGCGAGAAAACCCGAAGTCTATCGCAAAGACTCCGCGCAGAAGCCGCCTAAGGGCGCAGCCGAACCAGTACAACAAAAGCAGAAACGACAGCATCAAACCGTCTGCGCTAAGACCGACTATAATCACACCAGCATAGCAAAACCAAACCATACAAAGTACACAACGCCCTCGCAGGCACAGGCACGCGAGGGCACACAACTTCATCTTACAAGCCTTTACACATATATAAGCGAGGGCGCCACACTCTACATCGGCTCAACCTTAGGAATAATTCCCATCTCCCTATAATTAAATAACATTATCCTAAGCTCCTCACCCGCAAAAAGACTTCGCAGTTCCCCTTCCCCTGTACCCGCGGCGGCCGGCAAAGACAACAGCTCCTGCCGACCAGCCCCACTCACGCGAAGCCGAGCCCCTTCCTCCGCACTAACCCTACGCTTTGCAACCGCCCTTCGCCGTCGGCGCCCGGTGCTAGGACCTGGCACATCTGGCGCGTCCGCGGTGTGTGGCGAAGCCTCCGCCGCAGCCACGTCCAAGGCCGCAAAATAATCCAGGTCCTCCTCCGACGACTCCTCAGTCCACTCAATCGAGCTCCCAGAGTCAGTAAAATCAAAAAACTCAGATACAGACCCACCATATTCATTCCCACCTTTCGCGGTCGAAGCCGCCAAAAACTCAGTAGTAGCGGTTGCGTGCGCAGGCCCAAAATCTTAAACCTGCGCAGCAACCAAAATTCAGCACAGCATCCAAAAATTCCCCAACCCTAAACACCTACTACGCCACCTGCGAAGGCCCTGACGCTGCGGGAGCCTCCGCCGTTGGCTCCGCCGTTGTTTCCGCCGCCACCGCCGCGGGATCTTCAGCACTCGGCACAGCAGCTGCGGGGGCATCAGCGACGCCTTCGGCCACCTTCGGGGGCAGGTCTTCGCCGGCCACAGCGGATGTGGGGGCAGCCGTCGCGATCGCTGCGGTCTCCGGGGTTGGCTCCAGGGCGACCCCAGTCACAGCCTTCGCGAGGGTCGGCTCCGGGTCTGGCAGCGCGCTGTTCAGAGCCCCGAAGTCGTCCACCCGCTCGCCGCGCTCCGCCTAGGACAAGACACACAGATTCAGCAAACACACGCACAGCCTGCATACAGCAAACGCCAAGCAAACAACAACGTTACCTGAGCCCTCGCAGTCTCGGCCCGCTCCCTGACCACCTCACGACCGTACAGACCCCACATCCGGTCATAAAGGCCCCCAGCGGATTCCTTCACTACGGGGTCTTCGACCTTATAGATATCTCGCTCAAATTCTTCATCCGCCTGGTCGAAGGCCTCGAAGTGTCGGCACCCTTCGCGGGAGAGCGCGTTCATCGCCCCCTCGCAGGTGACCAGGGAGGCGTACGACATCAACCCCCCCGCGACGGCTGGAAGTTCCAACAGCTCCTCCTGCACCCACTGCAGACAGCGAAGCCCGGGCTCTCGGTCCGGCACCTCGAAGTCACCGGTCTGCGCACCCAGCTCACGATATGTATCCATAAGCTGCGTGCGCGTCCGTTCGGCCTCCGCATGCATCGCGGCCTCGGCCTCCTTCGCGCGGCTCTCCAGGGCGGTGAGCCGCTCTTGCAGATGTTCGGCGAGCTCCTTGGCAAGATTGCCCTCCGCCCGCGCCAGCTTGGCCTCCGCCTGCGCAGCCTGCCCCTTGGCGACGACCTCGTTGGCTTCCCTCCTCTCCGCCGCCAGCTGGCGCCGGAGGTCAGCCTTCTCCCTCTCCAGGGCGGCCACCCTGTCCGTCAGCTTACGGCACTTGCTGTCGGAGGCCGACTTCTCACGGACAGCGTCAGCATGTTGTGTCCGAAGTCTCTCAACTTCGGCAGACACAGCTGCCGTGAGGGCCCCCGACGCAGTACGGCTGGCGAAGTCAGCCACCTGCAAAGCCGCGACGCAGTACGTAAGGCCGTTGCCCCAAAAGAAAGAGGTGGGGGAGAGAGTATAACTCAGCGGACCTGACTCAGCGCCTCCGTCGCCTCACTCAGCGCCTCCGTCACTCCCTTCAGCTGGCGGGTCGCTGCGCTCGCCTCGTCCCTAACCACCGCGAGGGCCGACACCTCGCCTCCGGCGCCAAGGGCCTCGCCCCTCGCCCTCGGCACTATGGCCGCCGTCGCGGTCTCCGCGCCAGGCGCAACCATAGCAAGCTGCCCCTCGTCCGACCCTGCAACGCATCTTCGAATTAAAAAAATAATAATAATAATAATAGGCCAACGACTTACCACCAAGATAGTCGTCTACAGTAATATCGGTGCCGAAGTCGGCAACGCGCTTGCCCGACAACGGCAACGCTCGGGCCGCCTTCGAGGCCTCCGCCACTCCGCTGGCCGGCGGCACCACCTTCGTTGACTTGGAGCCTCCAGCGCCCGCCGTTGCCTCCGGCGCCTTGCTAGGTGCAGAGGCGCCCGCCTTCGCCGCCAGCGGCGGCCTGCCTCCGCCGGAGGCCGCAGCCTTCGCAGCCCCCCGCTGCCTCTTCGGCCTAGCTTCATGCAGCCTGACAGTCGCCTGGCGTTTTTGCGCCGCACCTTGGCGATCCTTGTCCATCACTGCCCACACAACAGCACCGATATTCCGCCCGTAAGGAAAAACTCTCCACCGACGAACCATACGAGATGTAAAACAGTCCTCGCCAGCCGCGCAGGGGATAGGAACATTCCTAGGCCAGCAACCCCCAGTAACCCTCAGCATCCGAGCCGAAGACTCCCGGAGCTCGGGCGAAGACATCCTTTCCCCCGGGGCGGCGCACGTCCTCATTAACTCTCTAGCAAAACTATCAGACACCCCAAGTCCTCCCATCGCAGTACCTAATTTTCTCTTTTTTGAGGACGGGGCGGCCGCCAGCGCAGGGTCGCCTCCAGTCTCCACCGCCGGTTTCTTTCCACGGCGGTCCGCTTCGTCTTGACCAGGATAGCCGTCGTACGGCAATTGATTTAATTCGAAGACCCTGTTCAAACGGTCATTTGACCCGCGGATATCAAAGCTGCGCTGGCCTTCCGTCCTCGGCACGTAACGCCCCACGAGCCGCACCGCCCCGTCCTCCGCATCGCGCACAAACGCGGCCGGGTCGCGGTTTCACAGATTCAGTGCGAAGGCAGGGCTTCGCACCACCCTTCCTCCGTGAAAAGGCATCTAGCGAGGGCACACTTCGCCCAGCGCCCAGCCGTACGCCAAGGGCCACACCCCGTACGCCACGAACTCTTCAACTAAATCACGCCCACTGCTCTGACCGGTGGCGCACCGAAGGGCCCCTTCGTCTGCATCTTCCTCCGCCACTTCAAAGGGCGGATATGCAGAGTAATAATGAGAGCACATCTCAGACACAGGGAGTCCTTCATGGCCTTCGACAGTAGCCTCAGCAACGTAAAACCAAAATTCATTCCAATTGCCCCACTTGTTGCGGGCGCACGGAACCAACTCCACTACTTGCATTGTGGTCTTGCCGGTCTTCGGCGTGAATGTGCATGACCCGAACTGGGCGACTTCGTCCCCAATCATCCTCTTCTGCCAATGCAAACAATAATACTTCGCAAAAACTTCAACCGACGGCTGTCCGCCGTACGAAGTCGTCGCCCAGACATACTTCGCCAGCGCCACCACGGCATTCGGTGTCAACTGATGTATTTGAACGTTGAATCTACGCAGGACTTCGCCAACAAACCGGTGCGCAGGCAAGCGGAGACCGGCGGCGAAGAACGCCTCGAAAACGACCAATTCACCCTCCGGCTCGGGGACTTCCTCCGTCCCCGGAGCACGAGCAACTCCGCCGCCAAAGTAGCCCAATCGCTGCATATCTTCAACGCGGGCTGACGTCATCCGTGACACACCAAAATCAACAGAGTCGCCGGCGCGCAACTCCTCCACCATCAAGCTACTCAACGACTCCTCAGACGAGGCGGCGGTCGGCGGCGTAGTAGCTGCGGAAGAAGAGGAAGACGGCATTGCTACGTACCGTCGGCGGCGGCGGGCGGTCTGCTTCACTCGAGCCAGAACTCCGGCGAGCAAGAGGACAGCGGAAGAAGAGGAGCAGCAAGACGGCGGGCGGCTAGGGTTTTCACGGAGCGCGGAAGGCAAAGTTCAAACAGCGCCAACCCCCGCCCCCTTTTATAGGCAGGGCGCGGCTCTTCGGGAAACCCGCAATCCGACAGGGCGCGACGCTTCGGGAAACCCGCAATCCAACAGTACGCCGTCCATCAACGATCACATCAAAAACCCCCGCGGAACCACTTCGAGCGAGGGCAGCGTCTCCGCCATCTAGCGACGTCTTCGGCACCAGGTGACTTTGTCGAACTGGTCCCTCGGAGGGCAAATGTTGGGGCGAAGGCAAAGACGCCACCATTCGCTCGAGGCCTTCACTGATAACCGCTGGTCAGACAGAGACAGAACAGGCAGGGACACCCTTCGCTCGATTCGGCACCAGACGAAGACCGGCGACGAAGTCATCCCGCTGCGCGGCCTTGTTCAGCTCCGAGGCCCACGTGTGATCTGGCCCATTGTAATGGGCCCTGCGTGGCCGCCTTTGTGTTACGGGCCTAATCTGTAAAGGCATGCTTGTAATTACAGCTTGTAACCCTGCTTTATGGGAATATTCTGGGGATAAACTAGGTGTCTGAGGGCACATGCGTCCTTAACACAAGGCGCCGGGCACTCAGATACCTATAAATACCCCCGCACAGTGCCCGTGAGAGGCTAGATTAACAGAGCTATTGTCCCCGAGCACGCAACCCTGTTGTCACCACTGTTCACTCTTGTTGGCTTCTTTGCTGCTGAGAGCAAGTTCCAACAGATGGAGTAGGCCGAGTTGTGAGCTTCCTTGAGCAGGACTTCTCGGGCCTCCCCTTTTGGTACACACAGACGGTTTTTGAACCAAAGGAATCCTCGATCATCTGTCCTGAAGTCCAGGAGTTGTTCCTTGCGGGCTTTCTCCACAAACCTTGTTGTCTCTGAGTCTAGACGTTGAGTTTTGCATATGAGGTCTTCTAGCATTGATTGACTTCGAGACTGTCGCTGTTTCCCAGACATGTATTTAGTTGAGCTGATTCTTTCTTCCAATCCTCTAAAAAGTTGGTTCCCTTTATTCCGAATGGTTTTCGACTGAGGGCGTCTGCTACCACGTTGGCCTTCCCGGGGTGATAATGAATTTCCAGGTCATAATCCTTGATCAGCTCTAACCATCTTCGCTGACGGAGGTTGAGATCTGGTTGAGTGAATATATACCTCAGACTTTTGTGATCGGTGAAAATGTGACATTTGTTCCCGATTAGGTAATGCCTCCATATCTTCAAGGCGTGCACTATGGCTGCCAATTCCAAATCATGGGTGGGGTAATTCTGTTCGTGTGGCTTGAGTAGGCGTGATGCATAAGCAATGACTTTCTCGTTTTGCATTAGCACACACCCTAAGCCTTGCCTCGAGGCATCACAGAAGACGACAAAATCTTGATGGATATCTGGTAGCGATAGAACGGGTGCTGCTGTGAGTTTCTCCTTTATGATCTGGAAACTTCCTTCACATTTTGGGGTCCACACAAATTTATGGTCTTTCTTGAGAAGTTCTGTCATTGGTCTTGCAATGCTGGAGAATCCTTTGATGAAGCGGTGGTAATACCCTGCCATTCCCAGAAAGCTCCAAACTTCACTGATGTTGGTCGGCTGCCTCCATTTTGATACTGCTTCCACCTTGGAAGGGTCCACTTCTATTCCTTCTGCGGTTAAGATATGCCCAAGGAAGGCTATCTTTTCCAACCAGAATTCACATTTACTGAATTTAGCATAAAGTTGGTGTGCTCTGAGTTTTCCAAGGACGATCCGAAGGTGACGCTTATGGTCTTCGCGGTTCCTGGAGTAGATAAGGATGTCGTCAATGAAGACTACGACAAACTTATCTAGCTCTTCCATAAACACTTTGTTCATGAGGTTCATGAAAAAGGCGGGTGCGTTTGTCAGTCCGAACGGCATCACTGTGAATTCATATTGCCCATACCGGGTGACAAATGCAGTCTTCTGGATGTCTGCTTCCTTGATCCTCAATTGGTGGTAACTAGACCTTAGGTCTATCTTGGAGAAGTACTTGGCTCCTTGAAGCTGATCGAAGAGGTCGTCGATCCGGGGCAGTGGATACTTGTTCTTGATGGTGTCTTCATTTAACGATCGGTAATCAATACACATTCTCATGCTTCCATCTTTCTTAGAGACGAACAGGACTGGTGCTCCCCAAGGGGATGAGCTGGGGCGAATGTATCCCTTTTGCTAAAGATCTGCGATTTGAAGCTTCAGTTCTGCTAACTCGGTCGGAGCCATGCGGTATGGTCTCTTTGCGATGGGTGTCGTTCTAGGGATCAGATCTATGTAGAACTCCACTTCTCTTTCTGGTGGCATTCCTGGTAATTCTTCTGGAAACACATCCATGAATTCTTCTAGCACTGATATATTTTCTGTTGCTAGATTGAACATCATTGGGTCACTAGCGGGTGGCTGTGCCTGACAAGAGACTGACTTTCCCTGCTGGTCGGTGAGGAGGACTGTCTTGTCTGCGCAACTGATGATGCCTTTGTGTTTAGTTAGCCAATCCATTCCTAGGATCACATCAATTCCTTTGGATGGCAAGACGGTTAAGTCTGCCAGGAATACTACCCCACTTAAAAGGATTCTGACTTGGGAGCATTTGAGCTGGCATAGAAGGTCTGACCCTGGGGTTCGGGTGACCAAAGGGATCTCTAGAGGAGTAGAGGGAATGCCATGCTTTTCCACAAAACTAGTGGCTATGAATGAGTGGGATGCTCTAGAATTGAAAAGTACGGTAGCGGGAGTAAATTCAACAAGGAACTCACCGAGCACTACTCCCGGAGCTTGTTGAGCCTCCTGGGCATCGACGTGATTCACTCGTGCCCTGCCTTGGTACGGGGTCTTGTTTTGCTAGCTGACGGAGGAGGGCGCCTTGGGGGCGGATGCCGAGGTATTCTTGGGGCCATTCACCGAGTTGGAGTAGGCGGGTCCTGGTGGCTTCAGCTGCGGACAGTTGTTCTTGAAGTGACTGGGATCACCGCAGTGCCAACATGCATTTGCCGGGGGTTGGTTGCTTGCCACAGAGGGGGTATGGAAAGAGCTCTGACTCTGCTGGCTGAACCGCGACGGGGTGGGTCCAGCTGGTCTACTGAAGTTTGGCCCCTTGGGTGGAAACCCAAATGATCGAGTCTTCTGGTGCCGGTCCTGCTGCTGTGCCCGGAGAACCTGGAACTTTCTTTTGAGGTGCACTTTTTCTTCCTCCTTTGCCCTTTCAACTTGCATGGCTTTGTTGGAAAGGTGAGAGAAATTGAGGAAGTCTTGGCTAGCCAGAATTGTCTTGAGTTCTGGCCTGAGTCCCTTCAGGAAACGGGCCATCTTCTTGCCCTCGGTACTGACATCATCTGGCACGTAGCGGGCTAACTCTGTGAACTTGTGTACATATTCGCTGACAGATCTTCCGTCTTGAGTCAGTTCTCGGAACTCGTCCTCTTTAAGCTGTACGAGTCCTTGGGGCACGTGGTGCTCCCGGAAAGCTGCTTCAAATTCTGCCCAGGTAGCATCTCTGATGGTGACGTTGAAGGTGTCCCACCAGGCTAAGGCCATCCCGGAAAGTTGGTAGGCAGCCAGTTGAACACGCTGATTTTCTGGGCAACCAATGCCTTCCAGCTTTCTTTTGATCGTGCGCATCCAATCGTCTGCATCGAGGGGGTTGCTTGATCCGCCGAACGTGGGAGGTTTGAGTCTCAGGAAATCCCCCATTCTTTCTTGCGGTCTTCCACCATTTGGTCGTTGATTTTCTAGACTTCGAGTGAGGACTTCGATGAGTCGGATTTGATTGGCTAGAACTTGGGCTAGGTCTAAGGGTAGTTGTGGAGGTGCGGGGAGGTGGGTTTCACTTTCCTCTCTAACGGCTTCCCCTTCAGCTCTCAGGGGAAACCCTGCTCCAATCCTGGAGGCGGTAGGCGTGGTTTTATCCGAAGCCATCTGCCAGGGAAGAGAGTCACTATTATGCACATGCAAATTGTTTTCAACCAAGTTATTTTATTCATTACACCAGCACATTACAAGCATAAGACTACTACAGGTGGAACTACACGAGAGTGTTCCCCGAGGTGCTACCGAACTCTTTCTCTAAGGTATCCCCAAATTCCTTGAGAAGATCATCAAGGCTCGCTAGGGATATATCCTCGATGTCGGACCAATCGTCTATTCTAGGGGGAGGTGGGGCTGGAGGGGTCTTCTTCTTCTTCTTCTCTGTTTGGCATCCTCGGTTGGTGGTCTTCTTCTGGATTTTCTTCTTGGGAGTGAGCTTCCTTAGCTTCTTGTCATAGTCCATCTTTAAGGTTCGATAGGCCTCACGGGTGTTGGCCTCCTCGCCTTCTGCTATGTCGAGACTCTCCTGGAGAGATGCCTTCTCTTGCTTAAGCTCTTTGACCTGCTGCTCTAGGCTTTCCACTCGGGAGTTTAGGTGGGTGCAGTGGGAGGAGAGCTCATCGTAGTGGTTGTCGAGGGTGTGGAGGTATCCGGCCATGTAGACGATGGTGGGGTCATCTTCTGTGGGGTCTCCTCCTGACAGAGCCTGGAGTCTTTTCCTCCAGGTGGGGGTATTTTTGTTGCTGGGTGGAAAATATCGAAGGGGGGTCTCAGAGATCTCTCGGCTGTAGTTTTGGCACAGTTGTTTAAGGGCTTTTCGGGCAACACCCTGGCAAGTGTCTGGGAAGCGGTGCCCGATGAAGGTAATTTGGAAGGGAGGGTGGTTTGGGTAGTTCCGGCTTTCTCCCAGGTAGACTGCCATAGAGCACTTCTCTATTCCATTTTCGCGGTATTCCTTACAGACATATTCGGGCTTCTTGCGGATCCCCATGCATAGCGCGCAACTCCGAAGAAGGTGAGGAAAGCCTTCCTCCTCTAAGCAATAGGATGTCCTAATAACCCAGGGGCCTTCCATATGGTAGAAGAAAAGAAGGGTCTGTTAATATCGGGGAAAGGGGGAAGAGTGTTTCTTAGGGGTAAGAGGTGTTTTCTTGTTAAGGCAACTTTTAATGTCAGGGTTGCGGTCTACGGCCAGTCCTATAGGCTCTGATACCACCTGAAGCGTCCCGATCCTTTGGGACTCAAATGTGATACAATTACTAGTCCTAGGAGGCTAGTAACCACATTCATTACTTCAAATAGTTACAGAGTCTGAATAATGTTATTACAATACTAGGGGAATACAAGCTCGAGAGTGAGCCAAAAATCATAAAGCGCAGTGGAAGATAAAATAGCCCAGGCCACAGGCAGAACTGGGTGAAGACACAGCCCCATCAATCAAGCATAGCAGAAAAGAAGTCTTCAGCTGCTAAAAAACATAAATAAATCTGGGTGAATACACTAGGTATTCCGGAAGCCCACCTGGCTCCCGTAAGGAGAAAGTGACCTATAATGTACATGCTTTATGTGGTGGAGTTGAAGTCACTCATACTTTTTCAGAGAAAGGCAGTACTCATTGTTGAAGGTTTTTCCCAAGACATTAGAAATAACACTTGCTTGACCACCACTGAGCTTCCCGCTCCCGTGGCACCACTTTCTTTCCAGAACACACACACATTTCCCTGTTCCCGGTTGTAGTAGAAACACTAATTGTCATACCATACCAGACTCGTCCATACCAGTGGACACGGACTATTCGAATAGGTTTAGACTTTACCCACTAGTCTGGCTCTGCGATCTCATGGCCAATGAGATCCGAATCCGAAACTCTTTCCTTCCTTGCACGTCCTAACCTTAACGGTTATACCGGAAGGAGTCAGGCCACTGTCATGTCCAAACCGGACAAAACTTTCCCCCTCCTTATCCTCCCGGTGCTCCCCAGCCTTCATAACCCTGGGGTTGGACCGTACGAGTTCAGATCGAGTGGCTGCCCACACAACCTTGAGTGGTTGTACTTTTTATGAGTATAGGTAATGAAAGATGACAAACCGGTCCTTATACGAGAGGACAATCCTTCTGCTCATGCCTAAACCAGCTGAGCCAACACCTTAGGCCCTCCCCTAAACCAGGGAGTCCCTGATCATCCTGCTCACCCGGTGATGAGGGTGAATACCCTTCATCGCACACTTTTGGAAAACATGTCACTTGTATCCTTTTTACTTGCCCCATATCTTTTAATCAAAGTAATAGTTAATGTGGGCTCTCTCATGCTCACTATGCAATTCGATTCCCATCCCATAATCCAGGCTTAGGTAGTGGTAGAGAGAAATAGGTAAATAATGCATCAAGGGAAGGATGGACTTGCCTTCGTCGAAGCTTTCCTGGCACAAGAGGTTTATCTCGGAGGGGTCGGGTTCTTGCCCTTCTTCCGGATCTATAAGTTCCGGAGGATCGGATCCCTCTTCCGCTAAGCAAACACAGATAATAACAATACATCAAACATAGTGACTTTTGTGGGGTGTGCAAGTTCTTATACTTTGTTATTTTTGTGCCCTGTAATTTATTTAGACTATTTTTGGTGCATAAAATATTAGCATCTAAATATATATGTGAGAATGGGAAAAAGAAAAGAGAAAAGAAAAAGGAGACGGGATTTCCAGCCAGCTGGGCCGGGGGGATTTCGGCCCAGCAGGCGCGAGCGCGCGCGGGCGGGTGCGCTTTCGGCCCAGTTGGCCCAGCTGCGCGGGGCGACGACAGGGGACGGCGCCGTGGCGCGGGCCCGCACGCCAGAGAGAGGGAGGGGCGGACGGCGTTAACGGCATGGAGGAAGGGGGGGCTCGACCGGGGTCCGGCCGGCGGCGAGTCCCGCGGCGGTTCTCCGTCGTGGGTCTGGTTCTTTGGCGGGGAGGCGGTGGCGAAGCACAGGCGGGTGAAGGGGGTCACGGGGGTGGGGCGAATTTTGCCTGCGGGGGCCTATGGCGGCCGGTCCACGGCACGGTGGCAGGTGCCCGCGGCGGTGATGCCGCCGGTGAGGTTGTCGGCCACAATAGAGGGGGACAAGTGGCGCCCTGCGACCGTGAGAGTGTGGCGGAGCTTCGGGCATAGATTAATTGGACAGAGGGTCGCTAGAGAGGGGGAAGGGAGCTCACCGGAGCGATGAAGGGAGCACGGCGGCGCTAGCTCGAATGGCTCGGGGGAGAAGGCAGTGGAGGTGGCCGGAGCTGTGTGGTGAAGACGGGCTCGGGCGGGTGCTTTTATAGGCGCTCGGGGGAGGGAGGGGGATGGAGGAGACGGCGAGCACTGGCGAGCTTGCCATGATGGTGGGAATGGCGCTAACGCCGATTGCGATGGCTCGGGCAGGCGGGGGGGTGAGGGGACGGCTCGAGCACACTGGTGGGGTTGTCGCGGAGGCTGGGCGAGCATTAATGGTGAGGCGACGAGGCGAGGGGGGCTCGGCGGCGGATGCGCCGGTGAGGGATGGGCGAGAGGGACGAAGCTGACAGGCGGGCCCTAGCTACCAGCGAGAGGAAGCAGCGCGAGAGTGAGGGGGGCGAGGCGCTGACGGGCGGGGCCCGGATGTCAGCGAGAGGGAGCGGCGCGCGGAGCTGGGCCGCCTGGGCCGGGGAGAGAGGAGGGGAGCGCGGGCGCGCGGGGCTGGTTGGGCCGGATTCGGCCCAGCCGGGGGAGGGGGAGAGTTTTCTTTTTCTTTTTCTTTTTCTAATTCTAATTCCTTTCTTTTCCTTTTTCTATTTTTGTTTCTTTTTGTTTCTTTTTCCTTTGAGACCAAAAATATTTTCTAAGTGATCTTGAGTGAGAAAATATAGTCTATGTGAGGTGCTCTAATTATTTCAAGTGTATGCACATGAGAAGGGGTTCTAAGGGTAGAGTTTAAGGGAGAAAAATAAAATAAGGGGGGGTTAGGAGGTTAGGGTTTCAAACCTTGGTTGGGATTTTGGGATGTTACAGCTGGGAAGGATCCTTTTCGGAATATCCCCTTTCCCGGTCCCTGTGGCAAAAGAGAGAGAGAGGAAAAGGATATGAATTTAAATAATGTGGCGCACCTTTTTTGACACGGTCATCATGACGGAGGTGAAACGGCGCCCGCTTCGCCTACCGGAGGCGTCGCTTGCCCTGCCAAGGAGTTAATGCGACAGGATGGGCTATTCGCGGTGCGTCTGTTGCGCGTGCGCGAGCCGTTCGAGGAACGGAACACGGGTGCGTTGTCTTTACGTTGTGGGAGAGGGCTCCTCTGCCACTTCAGGAGAGGATGCGAGCCTGTAGGTGATTGGACCGCTGCTTCCGCCCGTCTGTTGCTGCAATTACTGCCGGCCCGCCTCAGGTCACATCAACCGCCATGCCTATCCCCGCGGCTGAGTTATCCGTGATCGTTGCACTTAATTGGCACTGTTGGGTCACGCGCAGGGCTGCCTCGAGTCACGGCACCGGTTCTGCAGTCGAGAAGATGCGGCATTGACGCGAGTGGCGGTGCGGTTTCCTTGCACGTAGTAACCGGTGCGCCGGTTACATGACATGTGGGCCTGGGCCTCCATGCTGGACCGCCAGATGCGACGAAGCTGAAAGGGTGCACAACCATAGTGCGGTTGCATGTTTCTTGCGTGGCGGTCCGCCCCTTTGCCCGCTGGTTTTGGCGAGGACGAGGGAGCGCTTATAACCGCGGGGCGGTTACATGCTTCGTGTGTGACGATTTGGCTTCTTCCGTTTTGGGTCAGCTCGTATGACATGTGGGACCCAGCCCTCGTGTCGGAGGGTGAGAACCTTGGAGCACGTCGGTGGAGACTCTGCCCGTGACGCTTGGGGGTGCGAGTGAGGAGATCTTCCTTTAAAAAGGGGTCGATCCCCCGGGCAGTAGCCATGCCTTCACACTCCTCTTATCCATCGCACCCTTCCACCTTCCGAGCCCCTAGATGGGGGTGCACCTGTGTTGCCTTCTTTTTGCTGCTGTTTGAGGAGCGCGACCCCGTGGGGGTTGGCGCTCTTCAGTCATCGCTCGGCTTCAAGGATTTTCATCATGCAGCCCGGCTGCAGTCCCCCGTCGGCGGTCACCCAGGATGATGACCGTAGGCCTCGTGGTGGGGAAGAGCGAGCCGGGCCGTGGCCTCCCCCCTACCCTCAGCTTCAAGGATGTTCATCATCTGTGCTGGGGAGGAGGGTGCACCGAGCTGGGGCCCGCCTCCGCATGGGCAGCGGCCCGCTCCTTCCCTCAGTGATCGGGGGAGAAGGGCGTTCGCCGTCCATGGCGCTGGCAGCTGCCGTGTGTCTGGCTCCCCGGCCTGAGCGGCTCTGGCGCTGCTTCCGGTGCCACCTCCGACCGTTGGGGCGGAGCGTGGCTGCTCGTCTGCCGCACGGGTGTCGATCGCGCCGGGCGCGAGTCGGCCACGTCCAGGACCTCCTTGCGCCGTCGGCTGCACCGGGGGGTCGCACAACACGTCGTACACCGCAAGGGCGGTACTCGTGTTCTGGGACAGCCTCGGCGAGGACGGGAGTGAGCACCTGCCGGTGCGCTTTGGGGCAGCCGCCGTTCGCCGGTGCGGTGTTGGTGGGCAGGTGGCCGCTGTCGTCGGTGCTGAGGTGGTGGTCGCCATAGGTGAGGCTTCCCCTTGCCGAAGCGGTTGCATCCGCCGACGAGACCGTCAGCGCCACCTGCGCTCTGGACCTCCGGCTCTTTGGCTTTAATGGCTGGTTCTCGTCCCCCGTGAGGGGACGTGAATGAGGGCCTTTCAGCAGTAGCGTTTTCCCTGAGGCCATCGCTGCTGTTGTCTAGCCGCTCGAGGCGGAGGTCGTTGTCGCGCTGCTGGTGCAGTGGTCGCCGGCGAGCCACCTGAAGTTTGTTATCCCGCAGGCCTTCTGGTGTGGAGGTTGTTCATTCCTGTGGGAATGGGGCCGGAGTCCCGTTTGTAATGGTACTTTCTTGAGAGCAAGATGTAGCTGCTTCAAGTACTAGACATCTGCCGTAGGTCGGGAAAACCGCCGAGGGCGCTGCCGACATCTAAGTCCAGGTACCACTGTTACCCTTAGTATGTGTGTTTGTTCTTTGTGACTGCTGAGGCCTGAACATTTGGGTATAAAGTCGTGCTTCTTCCTCTTGTTTCGAGCATTAGAACTTGTTCGTCGGTAGCAGAATCGCTTATCCGAGCGTGCGCTACCTTTCGCGGAAGGTGACGAGTGAGGTATCCGTATCCCGGAGGCGTAGGGGTCCCTCGGCTCGGTCGGTCTTGCCATTCAAGGTCTCTCCCGCTCGTCATTAGGATTCCGTTATCGATGCAGTCGAAAGGCACGAAAGTCGTTTTGGCAGAAAACTTTTCCGAGGAAAAATTTGACGCAGAGGGGGTTCCTCCCTTTTCTAGACCTGAGGCGGCCGCTCGGGCCGGGACCCTTGCGGAGGGTCTGGCTGTGGTCGTCGGGTCTGCCCGATCTGCCCGAGCCATGGCCTCACAGCAGCGTGCCCGGGCCGAAGGTATGTTTTGCCTGCTGAAAGTCGCCTAGAGGGGGGGTGAATAGGGCGAAACTGAAATTTACAAATATAAACACAACTACAAGCCGGAGTTAGCGTTAGTAATAAAGAAATGAGTCCGCGAGAGAGGGTGCAAAACAAATCCCAAACAAATGAACAAGTGAGACACGGAGATTTGTTTTACCGAGGTTCGGTTCTTGCAAACCTACTCCCCGTTGAGGAGGCCACAAAGGCCGGGTCTCTTTCAACCCTTCCCTCTCTCAAACGATCCACGGATCGAGTGAGCTTTCTTTTCTCAACCACTTGGAACACAAAGTTCCCGCAAGGGCCACCACACAATTGGTGCCTCTTGCTTCGATTACAAGTGAATGTTTGATCACAATGAAAGAGTTCAAGAAGAAAGAAAGCAATCCAAGTGCAAGAGCTCGAAAGAACACAAGCAAATCACTCTCTCTAGTCACTATGGAGTTGTGTGGGAATTGGAGAGGATTTGATCTATTTGGTGTGTCTAGTATTGAATGCTAGAGCTCTTGTAGTAGATGAGAAGTGGAAAACTTGAATGCAATGAATGGTGGGGTGGTTGGGGTATTTATAGCCCCAACCACCAAATGTGGCCGTTGGGAATCCTGTCTGTTCGATGGCGCACCGGACAGTCCGGTGCACACCGGACAGTCCGGTGCACACCGGACAGTCCGGTGCCCCCTGCCATGTCATCACTGCCGTTGGATTCGACCGTTGAAGCTTCTGACTTGTGGGCCCGCCTGGGTGTCCGGTGCACACCGGACATGTACTGTTTGATGTCCGGTGCACCGGTATGGGCGTGCCTGACGTCTGCGCGCGCTGCGCGCGCATTAAATGCAGCGCAGGGAGCCGTTGGCGCCGCAGGGAGCCGTTGCTCCGCTGGCACACCGGACAGTCCGGTGAATTTTAGCGGAGCGGCTGCCGCGCGAACCCGAGGCTGGCGAGTTCCGGAGACCGCGCTTCCTAGGAGCACCGGACATGTCCGGTGCACACCGGACAGTCCGGTGAATTATAGCGCGCCGGCTTCCGAGAATTCCCGAGGGCGAGAAGTTTGAGTTGGTGTCCTCTGGGCGCACCGGACACTGTCCGGTGCACACCGGACAGTCCGGTGCCTCCAGACAGAGGTGCCCTCGGTTGCCTCATTTCTCTTTTGTTGAATCCAACACTTGGTCTTTTTATTGGCTGAGTGTGAACCTTTTACACCTGCATAATCTATACACTTAGGCAAACTAGTTAGTCCAAAGATTTGTGTTGGGCAATTCAACCACCAAAATTATCTAGGAACTAGGTGTAAGCCTAATTCCCTTTCAATCTCCCCCTTTTTGGTGATTGATGCCAACACAAACCAAAGCAAATAGAGAAGTGCATAATTGAACTAGTTTGCATAATGTAAGTGTAAAGGTTGCTTGGAATTAAGCCAATATAACTACTTACAAGATATGCATGGAATGTTTCTTTCTTATTTAGTATTTTGGACCACGTTTGCACCACATGTTTTGTTTTTGCAAATTCTTTTTGTAAATTCATTTCGAAGATCTTTTGCAAATAGTCAAAGGTAAATGAATAAGATTTTTGCAAAGCATTTTCAAGATTTGAAATTTTCTCCCCCTGTCTCAAATGCTTTTCTTTTGACTAAACAAAACTCCCCCTAAAGGAGATCCACCTCTTAGTGTTCAAGAGGGTTTTGATATACATTTTTGAAAACCTAATTTTCTTTTCCTTTTGAACACAATAGGATACCAATTGAAAAATACTTTTGGAAAGCACTAAGTTTTTGAAATAGGTGGTGGTGCGGTCCTTTTGCTTTGGGCTCCTTTCTCCCCCTTTTTGGCATGAATCGCCAAAAACGGAATCATTAGAGCCCTCGAAGTAGTTTCTTCCCCTTTGGTCATAAACAAATGAGTTAAGATTATACCAAAGACGAAGTCCTTTTGCTTTCTCCCCCAAGGATGGAGAGTGGTAAGTAGCGACGGCGAAGGTTGAGTTACGGAGTGGAAGCCTTTTTGTCTTCGCCGAAGACTCCAATTTCCTTTCAATATACCTATGACTTGGTTTGAAATAGACTTGAAAACACATTAGTCATAGCATATAAAAGAGACATGATTAAAGGTATATAAAAGAGCAATGTGTGCAATCTTAGCAAAAGAAATTGCACGAATCAAGAATATTGAGCTCATGCCTAAGTTTGTTAAAAGATTGTTCATCAAGAGGCTTGGTAAAGATATCGGCTAATTGATCTTTAGTATTAATGTATGAAATCTCGATATCTCCCTTTTGTTGGTGATCCCTCAAAAAGTGATACCGAATGGCTATGTGTTTAGTGCGGCTATGCTCGACGGGATTGTCGGCCATTTTGATTGCACTCTCATTGTCACATAGCAAAGGGACTTTGGTTAATTTGTAACCGTAGTCCCGCAGGGTTTGCCTCATCCAAAGCAATTGCGCGCAACAATGGCCTGCGGCAATGTACTCGGCTTCGGCGGTGGAAAGAGCGACCGAATTTTGCTTCTTTGAAGCCCAGGACACCAAGGATCTTCCCAAGAACTGACAAGTCCCTGATGTGCTCTTCCTATTGATTTTGCACCCCGCCCAATCGGCATCCGAATAACCAATCAAATCAAATGTGGATCCCCTAGGATACCAAAGCCCAAACTTAGGAGTATAAGCCAAATATCTCAAGATTCGTTTCACGGCCGTAAGGTGAGCTTCCTTAGGGTCGGCTTGGAATCTTGCACACATGCAAACGGAAAGCATAATATCCGGTCGAGATGCACATAAGTAAAGCAATGAACCAATCATTGACTGGTATACCTTTTGATCGACGGATTTACCTCTCGTGTCGAGGTCGAGATGCCCATTGGTTCCCATGGGTGTCTTGATGGGCTTGGCATCCTTCATTCCAAACTTGGTTAGAATGTCTTGAGTGTACTTCGTTTGGCAAATGAAGGTGCCCTCTTGGAGTTGCTTGACTTGGAATCCTAGAAAATACTTCAACTCCCCCATCATCGACATCTCGAATTTCTGTGTCATGATCCTACTAAACTCTTCACAAGTAGACTCGTTAGTAGACCCAAATATAATATCATCAACATAAATTTGGCATACAAACAAGTCATTTTCAAGAGTTTTAGTAAAGAGTGTAGGATCGGCTTTTTCGACTTTGAATCCATTTGCAATAAGAAAATCTCTAAGGCATTCATACCATGCTCTTGGGGCTTGCTTGAGCCCATAAAGCGCCTTAGAGAGCCTATAGACATGGTTAGGGTACTCACTGTCTTCAAAGCCGGGAGGTTGCTCAACATAGACCTCTTCCTTGATTGGTCCATTGAGGAAGGCACTTTTCACGTCCATTTGATAAAGCTTAAAGCCATGGTAAGTAGCATAGGCTAATAATATGCGAATTGACTCAAGCCTAGCTACGGGTGCATAGGTTTCACCGAAATCCAAACCTTCGACTTGGGAGTATCCCTTGGCCACAAGTCGAGCTTTGTTCCTTGTCACCACACCATGCTCGTCTTGCTTGTTCCGGAAGACCCATTTGGTTCCTACAACATTTTGATTAGGACGTGGAACTAAATGCCATACCTCATTCCTAGTGAAGTTGTTGAGCTCCTCTTGCATCGCCACCACCCAATCCGAATCTTGAAGTGCTTCCTCTACCTTGTGTGGCTCAATAGAGGAAACAAACGAGTAATGTTCACAAAAATGTGCAACACGAGATCGAGTAGTTACCCCCTTATGAATGTCGCCGAGGATGGTGTCGACGGGGTGATCTCTTTGGATTGCTTGGTGGACTCTTGGGTGTGGCGGCCTTTGCTCTTCATCCTCCTTGTCTTCCTCATTTGTATCTCCCCTTTGATCATTGCCGTCATCTTGAGGTGGCTCATTTGATTGATCTTCTTCTTCGTCAACTTGAGCTTCATCCTCATTTTGTGTTGGTGGAGATGCTTGTATGGAGGAGGATGGTTGATCTTGTGCATTTGTAGGCTCTTCGGATTCCTTAGGACACACATCCCCAATGGACATGTTTCTTAGCGCGATGCATGGAGCCTGTTCTTCACCTATTTCATCAAGATCAACTTGCTCTACTTGAGAGCCGTTAGTTTCATCAAACACAACGTCACATGAGACTTCAACTAGTCCAGTGGACTTGTTAAAGACCCTATATGCCCTTGTGTTTGAGTCATAACCAAGTAAAAAGCCTTCTACAGTTTTAGGAGCAAATTTAGATTTTCTACCTCTTTTAACAAGAATAAAACATTTGCTACCAAAAACTCTAAAGTATGAAATGTTGGGCTTTTTACCGGTTAGGAGTTCATATGATGTCTTCTTGAGGATTCGGTGAAGATATAACCGGTTGATGGCGTAACAAGCGGTGTTGACTGCCTCCGCCCAAAACCGATCCGAAGTCTTGTACTCATCAAGCATGGTCCTTGCCATGTCCAATAGAGTTCGATTCTTCCTCTCCACTATACCATTTTGTTGTGGCGTGTAGGGAGAAGAGAACTCATGCTTGATGCCCTCCTCCTCAAGGAAGCCTTCAATTTGAGAGTTCTTGAACTCCGTTCCGTTGTCGCTTCTTATTTTCTTGATCCTTAAGGCGAACTCATTTTGAGCCCGTCTTAAGAATCCCTTTAAGGTCTCTTGGGTTTGAGATTTTTCCGGTAAAAAGAATACCCAAGTGAAGCGAGAATAATCATCCACAATAACTAGACAGTACTTACTCCCGCCGATGCTTATATAAGCGATCGGGCCGAATAGATCCATGTGTAGGAGCTCCAGTGGCCTGTCAGTCGTCATTATGTTCTTGTGTGGATGATGAGTGCCAACTTGCTTCCCTGCTTGACATGCGCTACAAATCCTGTCTTTCTCAAAATGAACATTTGTTAATCCTAAAATGTGTTCTCCCTTTAGAAGCTTGTGAAGATTCTTCATCCCAACATGGGCTAGTCGGCGGTGCCAGAGCCAACCCATGTTAGTCTTAGCAATTAAACAAGTGTCGAGTTCAGCTCTATCAAAATCTACCAAGTATAGCTGACCCTCTAACACTCCCTTAAATGCTATTGAATCATCACTTCTTCTAAAGACAGTGACACCTACATCAGTAAAAAGACAGTTGTAGCCCATTTGACATAATTGGGAAACGGAAAGCAAGTTGTAATCTAATGAATCAACAAGAAAAACATTGGAAATAGAATGGTCAGGAGATATAGCAATTTTACCAAGACCTTTGACCAAACCTTGATTTCCATCCCCGAATGTGATAGCTCGTTGGGGATCTTGGTTTTTCTCATATGAGGAGAACATCCTTTTCTCCCCGGTCATGTGGTTTGTGCACCCGCTGTCGAGTATCCAACTTGAGCCCCCGGATGCATAAACCTACAAAACAAATTTAGTTCTTGACTTTAGGTACCCAAACTGTTTTGGGTCCTTTGGCATTAGAAACAAGAACTTTGGGTACCCAAACACAAGTCTTTGACCCCTTGTGTTTGCCCCCAACAAACTTGGCAACGACCTTGCCGGATTTGTTAGTCAAAACATATGATGCATCAAAAGTCTTAAATGAAATGTTATGTTCATTTGATGCATTGGGAATCTTCTTCTTAGGCAACTTGGCACGGGTTGGTTGCCTAGAACTAGATGTCTCACCCTTATACATAAAAGCATGATTAGGGCCAGAGTGAGACTTCCTAGAATGAACTTTCCTAATTTTGTCCTCGGGATAACCGGCAGGGTATAAAATGTAACCCTCGTTATCCTGAGGCACGGGAGCCTTGCCCTTAACAAAGTTGGACAATCTCTTAGGAGGGGCACTAATTTTGACATTGTCTCCCCTTTGGAAGCCAATGCCATCCTTAATGCCCGGGCGTCTCCCATTATAAAGCATGCTACGAGCAAATTTAAATTTCTCATTTTCTAAGTTGTGCTCGGCAATTTTAGCATCAAGTTTAGCTATATGATCATTTTGTTGCTTAATTAAGATCATGTGATCATGAATAGCTTTAACATCAATATCTTTACATCTAGTACAAATAGATACATGCTCAACAATAGATGTAGAGGGTTTGCAAGATTTTAATTCTACAACCTTAGCATGCAACATATCATTTTTAGTTCTAAGGTCGGAAATTGTAACATTGCAAACGTCTAGTTCTTTAGCCTTAGTAATCAATTTTTCATTTTCTACTCTAAGGCTAGCAAGAGATATATTCAAGTCATCAATCTTAGCAAGCAAATCAACATTATCATCTCTAAGATTGGGAATTGAAACATTACAAACATGAGATTTAACCTTAGCATTTAAACTAGCATTTTCA